>NC_137816.1:60221822-60246822 GCF_963921795.1 Nannobrachium achirus | reverse complement strand
AATCAGTCCTGAACAGACACATAGCGCCTTTGAAAATACACTCTGAGACAAAAGCAGCTAATCTTTAACTAACGTTGCCATGTTAAAAAGTCAGATCAGAGTTATACAGAGGGGCCGCCATTAACAACTTGAACTTGAACAATTTCTGAGCGCATTCCGCAAGCTCTGGGGGCTCACCGAGTGTATTTACAAACATGCCGATATTTTTGCATGATCGTGAGCTTGAATCAGGGGAAAACTCTAGCGGTTATACGTTTTGTTATCAAAATTTGAAGTCAAGTCAATATTATAGTTCTTCTGTTAGTAACTTAGGATTCAACCTTAAATGTTGAATCCTAAAGTTACAGACAGGTATAATTTTTAGCCGCACCACATGTCTGAACGTAAGTGCTTATAATCCAGTATCTGACTTAAAGTCCTGTTCGCAATTTGGTGTTAGGGGAGTTTCTCACCTGAACTGAGTCAGTGGGTCCCTAGACATGAATAATCACAGAGGTGCTCGTCCGCCATAGTGCCAGGAATGGCGCAATGGCCAAATCAAATATGGCCACCAATCGCCTATGATGAAAATCCAACTTTTCTGTATATGCACATGTAATACCTCCATTTGGACTAATTGGGGTATGGGGAATTCATGTCTGATATTGTTTTGACCATTTTGGGTGATTTGGACCTCAAAAGGTCATGGTCAAGGTCATTTTGCTATTCCGAAGACTGTGGGCCATAACTTGGCCATTGTTAGGAGTAAAAACAGGTGCAGTAGGTCTAAATCAACTAATGCTGACATGTATAATTCATTTCTGACATTGTTTTGACCATTAAGGATCATCTTGTCTTTGAAATATCAATGTCAATGCCATTTTCCAAAAACGATTTTGTTCATTACTTGCACTTTTATAGTATTTTTTGTAAGTTTGTTACTATTTTATAGTAAGTTTGTTTTGTTTATAACAAAATACATACTAGTGAGAAATACAACAAGTAAACATCCACATTTAACTTTAAAGGGGGGTTTTAAATGGGTGTTTAAATGAGCAGATAAGACTATTTACGAATAAAAGTGACATAATAAAATTACACAACAAAATCACACACAACATTAAATAACAATTTACCTCAAAGTGCACCATATTGTGATTGTGTGCATGCAAGTTAGTATGAGGTGTTTTTACAGGATGGATTTGTCATTGTTCCATGGCAAAATATGATGCACAGAACTCCATCAGTGTCGAGTGTCTTGTTTCAGACATGGCAGGAGTGTACAAAAGTCAAAGTGCTCCTTCCATCCATCAGAGCTTGACATTGACTTTTTGAGGCAGTTGTCCTTTGGACAAGTATATTTCCCATTCACTTGTCCGGGGACAAAAGTCACTTGTCCGGATAAAAATTTCATACATTGAAATAATAACAAAAGGACGGCTAATGACCCCCCTTGCTCCCTCCACTCCATAGTATGGGCACTTGTCCTGGACAACAGGACAAGCCTTTATGTCATGTCCTGTTCCATTTTCCATTGGTTCTAGTCTTTCCTCAGGTTCCTTGGCTGTTGCAAGCAAGTGGCAAGAAACGCGCTAGAAAGGTGCTTTGTTGTTCTCAGCAGTTGTACTTCTCTGCAACCAATACTGTGTCTTGTTCTGTCAAGGTCTTTGCCTCTCCAAAGTTTGTTGTCAGAAGCCATAACTACATGTTTAATCCTCACCTGGCCCATGCAGTCATCTCCTGTCTCCAAGGCATATGTGCCTTGATCACTGTCTTGGCTAGTGGTGCTCCAAGATGAGACTGCTTGATGCAGTAGAAGTGAGTCTCACCAGAGCCATACTGCTGCCAGATCTCCTTCATCCCCAGTGCTTGGAAATATGGGGTGTAATATAGCAGTAATGTGAAGGAGACAACAACTCTCTGGGGTCCGCTCATAGTTCCGACATCTCATTATTCTGACCATTAGGTTAGTGAAGGTTAGGATAGGCTTAGTTATAATGGAGGCTGAACATGCACCAGGTGTCAGCCTCCTCAATCCTATTCAAGATGTCTGGGATCTCTTCTCCACTAGCGACATCATCAACAGAGACAACAGAGCTGATAATGGTAAATGGACTGCATTTACAGTATATAGCGCTCTTCTCCAAAGCACTGTACAATATATTTCACATTTGCCCATTAACACACACATTCACACATACATTCACACCGTGAAACCATGCAAGGTGCTCACCGGGAGCAGTTAGGGGTTCAGTGTCTTGCTTAAGGACACTTCGACAAATAAGCAGGAGGAGCCCGAAATCGACCCTGGAACCTTCAGATTCCAAGGCAGCCGTTCTACCTACATCGCCACAAGCTTGAATGGACACCATATTCCGAACACACAGCTGGAGAGCTGTGTGTTCTCCTCAGACACCCAGAATTTGTAAAGTTGATGAGGGATGGGTGCGTCTGTTATCTCTGATGATGATGAGTGGCTCCCTGCAAAAGGGGCTGGAGGTGAAGAGATCCCAAAGATTGAACTAGATTGAGGAGGCTGTCACCAAGCTGCTGGTACATGTGGATTGTGGAGTCAACTGGCCCTATTATAACTAAACCTACCCATTACCGTAACCTAATGGAGGGAATAATGGGTCGCCAGGATTATGAGTGGACGCCAGAGAGTTGTCGTAGTGATACGTCGTAGTGATACTTCCAAGCACTGGGGATTAAGTAGATCTGGTAGCAGTATGGCACTAGGTGTGCAGCGGCACATGCTTCTACAGCATCAAGCAGTCTCTCATCTTGGAGCACCACTAGCCAAGACAGTGATCAGGGGACATATGCCTTGGAAACTGGAGATGACTGCATGGGCCAGGTGGGGACTAAGCATGCAGCTATGGCTTCTGACCAAATACAATATCTAACACACTTTGGAGAGGCAAAGACCTTGACAGAACAAGACACAGCATTGGTTGCAGAGAAGTACAACTGCTGATACCAACAAGGCACCTTCCTAGTGCATGTCTTGCCACCTGCTTGCAACAGCCAAGGAACCTGAGGAAACTAGAGCTAAACTAGAAACTAGAACCAATGGAACATGGATGGATGCAAGGAACACTTCGACTCTCGAGGATATGGCTGCCTTGCTGATGGATATCGGTGCATCATATTTTGCCATGGAACAATGGCAAATCCATCCTGTAAAAACACATCATACTAACTTGGATGCACACAATCACAATATGGTGCACTTTGAGGGAAATTGTTATTTAATTTTGTGTGTGCTTTTGTTGTGTGATTTTATTTGTCACTTTTATTCGTAAATAGTCTTATTTGCTCATTTAAACACCCATTTAAAACCCCCCTTTAAAGTTAAATGTGGATGTTTACTTGTTGTATTTGTCACTAGTATGTCTTTTGTTATAAACAAAACAAACTTACTATAAAATAGTGACAAACTTACAAAAAATACTATAAAAGTGCAAGTAATGAACAAAATCGTTTTTGAAAAATGGCATTGACATTGATATTTCAAAGACAAGATGATCCTTAATGGTCAAAACAATGTCAGAAATGAATTATACATGTCAGCATTAGTTGATTTAGACCTACTGCACCTGTTTTTACTCCTAACAATGGCCAAGTTATGGCCCACGGTCTTCGGAATAGCAAAATGACCTTGACCATAACCTTTTAAGGTCCAAATCACCCAAAATGGTCAAAACAATATCAGAAATGAATTCCCCACACCACAATTACTCCAAATAGAGGTATTACATGTGCATATACACCCAGAAACAGAAAAGTTGGATTTTCATCATAGCCGATGGCAGCCATATTTGACATGGCCATTGCGCCATTCCTGGCACTATGGCGGACGAGCACCTCTGTGATTATTCATGTCTAGGGACCCACTGACTCAGTTCAGGTGAGAAACTCCCCTAACACCAAATTGCGAACAGGACTTTAAGTCAGATACTGTATTATTATCCGTGTTTAAATGAACAGCAAAGTCAAGAGTGCAAAGCCGAGAGTGAGAGGAGAGAGGGATGGAAAGAGAGAGAGAGAGTGAGTAGAGAGTAGGTACATTTAATGCCATGCAGCAGATAGAGTGTCAGTGAACAGGCTGTCAAGACTGGATTCTCTCTCTTCAGACACGCGCACACACACACACACACACACACACACACACACACACACACACACACACACACACACACACACACACACTCACACTATCTGTATACAGTACACCAGTGGCGTAAAGTAACTAAGTAAATGTACTTAAGTACTGTACTTAAAGGGGCACTCCACCACTTTTCAACCTATGTTCATATAATTGGTCCTCACTCAAAAATAGCTTTTTCTTTTTTTTTCTTTTTTTTCTCAGAGGAGGGCTGTGGGCAGGTCAGAAACCCATCGTCTTGTGACATCATCGATTGCCAATCCAGCTTATAGAAACTGCAGGCTTTCTATTCCTGAAAAGTTGCAATTTTAAAGTGGAAGCCATTGTTCTCGCGATAATAAAAATCCATTTTTTTTTTTTTTTTTTTTTCAAAAATATTGATTAAAATGTCTTTTTGGAAAATGATGATGTCACAAGACGATGGATTCTGAACTTCCCACAGCTCTCCTAGGAGACTTAGACTGAGTAGATTTTTTTTTTAAATATTTTATCATGAACATTAGTGAGGACCTATTATGTGAAGACAGGTTGAAAAGTGGTGAACTACTCCTTTAAGTACAATTTTGAGGTATTTGTACTTCCACTTTTCAGTCCTTATATATACTCCACTACATCTTGTATCCAAATAATGGACTTTTACTCTGCTACATTTATTTGAAAACTTTAGTCACTCTGTTACTTGGTAGATATAAATTATACTATTATAAAACATAGATAAACCAGTTAGCCCTATTTTATACCTTGGCTATTTGAAAACAGACGATCTGCAAGCTCACAACGTGTCGCGATGCGTCGCGTTGTGAGATTGTAGATCTGCTATTTTCAAACATTTTGTACTTTTGCTTTTGGTACCTTAAGTACAATGTGATGCTAATACTTTTGTACTTTTACTCAAGTACATTTCAAATTCCAGACTTTTACTTGTAAGGGTGCCCACACACCAAAATACCTATGAGAGTGGAATCCGCATTCTGCCAATGCATTTCAATGAGAATGGAGCGGTTTCATGCCAGTAGAGGATTTCTGCAAAAACCGCTCCATTCTCATTGAAAAGCATTGGCGGATTCCACTCTAGGTATTTTGGTGTGAGGGCACCCTAACAGAGTATTTATACATAGCAGTATTGATACTTTTATTTAAGTAAAACATTTTAGTACTTTTTCCACCACTGCACTACACACACACGCACGCACGCGCGCGCGCACGCACGCACGCACGCACGCACGCACGCACGCACGCACGCACGCACACACACACGCACGCACGCACGCACGCACACACACACACACACACACACACACACACACACACACACACACACATACATACATACATACATACATACACACGTGCAAAATGGGTGCAAACACAACTGAAATGGGTGGATGGGTTTAGAAAGCAGACCTGGGCTTGTGTGTATCCGCTAAATGCCTCGCCAAGAGAGCGTAAATATTCCATGTGCCTGCCCAGGGGCGTCACAAGGGGGAGGAAAGTGGGACTGAGTTACCAGGGCCCAAGGTGGTGGAGAGGCCTTAATTATTTTATACTTTAGCTATTGAAAAATAGCAGATATACAAGCTCACAGCGCGGCACCGAGTGCCGCGCTGCGAGCTTGTAGATCTGCTATTTTTGAAAAGTCGTGAAAAATAAATGTGTGCAAATCTTTGAATATATGGATTTTTTAAGCGAACATTTGTAACTCAAATTTTGCTTCTGGGGGGTCCCTGGAACTAAATATTTTGAGATGTGGGTCCGTGGCCATATACATACCATTTTGGGGGTCCTTCACATGAAAAGGTTTGAGCTCCACTGACATTGAAACATAGATTTTTCAAAAAAAACCTTAGAAGGATTTGAAATATTCAAAGATTTTCATGATTTTTCAAAAATAGCAGATCTACAAGCTCGCAGCGCGGCACTCGGTGCCGCGCTGTGAGCTTGTATATCTGCTATTTTTCAATAGTTAAAGCACAGGGGCCCCACAGTGAATCCTTGTACCCGGGGCCCAGAATTTGGTGCGACACCCCTGTGCCTGTCTGTCTGTCAATGGCCAGGAGTGAGAAATAATAATGAAGCGTGAAATGAAAGGCCATTCTCTATTCATGTGACAGCATTAGCCTCTTTACAAGTAAACTCTGATATTTGAAATATTTATCAGCATGGGAGAGCGTTTAATATCTTCGGTGGTCGGGGTGAAATAGAAAAGGGGGGGAAAAAAAGGGAAAGGGAACAAAAGCAGTTTCTAATAATAGCGCTGAGATTGAATATGGTCGCTAGCATTCTGGTTGGTTGCTTTTTATTGCTTGTTATTACATCCTGGCAAAACAATTATTATATTTTTTTCCTGCGTTTGTTGGCAACACAAAAGAATTAAAACACAGCCCTTGGGCTGCGGGGGTCTTACTGTAGTGATTAAAAACAAGAAATGATGAGGCATAAGCCATTAGACAACGCCATAATCAAATTCATTAATTTCCTTCATTTCTGAGGGTGATAGCTTCTCTTAAAGTGACACAGGCTTTAAAGCAGTGTAGATCCTTTACAAAGAGGTTTCCATCCTAACATATCCGCTAAACTTTCTCTTTACTTTAATGCGGACTTATGTAATATAGCTTAGTATGGACTTATAGTTCAATATGGATTTGTGGTGTACAGCTTATTGTAGAGCAGTTAGTTATTCAGCCATTCTGATATTCAGTACGCCCTCTCGTGTGATAGTGCTTAAATATGGACTTGTAGAATACTAGAGGTCCGGGCTGCTTTGCTGCCCTCACATCTTCATCGCACCTCTGATCCGACCGATTATGTCAGATTCAGGGGCTTTGTCAGGGTACCCTTTGTATACCTGTCTGTCTGTGTCCCCTTAGTATGGAGATCTCTGTATCTGTCAGTCTTACAATGACTCATTGTCCCTTTTATGTACATGGAGATCCTTGATGTCATCAGTAACATGCCCATATATGGCCATAGCCTATCTGTTGGATTGGTGGTTCTGGACAGCTGGATACCCATAATATAATATGCCTCGTATTTATGTGGACATATCGGTCGGACGGCAGTTCTTCGAGTCCTTGCTGATGTGCCCGTTGAGTTTGAAGTTATAAGTCAGTCCCATATTATGTGCATAAAGGCAAAGCGGTCGGATATGTGGCTCTGGACAACCGGATCTCCATACTGTATCCACGACTTTCCAACGCCCCATAGTGCATTGGGCAGACGCTGTACCGAGCTTCCGGCGCCGCAGCCGAGTGTGATTTACAAGCTCACAACATAGGCTGCGACGCGACGTGAGCTTGTATGTCTGCTGTTAAACCGGAAGTGTGGTCCAAACAGGTCCAAATAATCTCCAGTAAACTCCCGTGGAAACAGGTGGATATGCTTAATAGTAGGCCCATAGTTTAATTGCGACCGAAGGTCGCATATACTCTGAAGAATCGTGTCGCTTGAGTGTCCGAAGCCTCGTGACCGTCCTTCCGAAGCCTCTGTGATGTCAGTGTGATGTCAGCGAGTTGTGACATCACTTCCTGTACAGGGCAGCTACACGAAATGTGGATAACACTATATATGGAGATAGTCCAGTCCATCATGTCATATGGGACTACCGTCATAGAAAGTAGCCATTGTTAGGCCGGAGTCAATGGCTGTCTGTCTGACTGCCAAGTCTGCCATTGACTTGCAGCGCATGAACGCCGCACTGGAGCGTGAAAACCAACAGGCCTGATGGAAAATGATACATGGCCGCAGGCTTTGTGACGTCCCACATCTTATGTGCTGGGCATACTACTAACCGACGCCAAGGACCTCCAGAGGCCATACAAAGAGTATCTAACCCGAGGCCCCTTACTAAGTAGCATACATTTACAACATACCTTCTCCAAAAACATCAATATTGAACTCCATATGTATATGGATACATACATGTATTTTTATTAATAAAGGATAAAATAAAATAAAAATGCCATAGATGGGCATTCCCAAAAGCAAAATCCCTTTATGCCCATATATGGGGATTTCTGATGTCATCAATCTCTGGCCCTAACTAGCTCAAAAGCCTGCTTTACTCTGATTTACACCCTACCTTTCCAGATGATGACCTATTGGGTACACACTTATGTCCAAATATAGAAATCCCAAGGCATCAAACCTAAGCTTGGCTTTACTAATTAACATATGTTTCATGCCCATATATGGAGATCCCTGTCCCAATGTTATCAATATTAAGGACATATCTGGAAATGCCCATATTTGGTAATGTCCACATATGGGCATGTTTTGACATAACATAGTCAGGGAACTCCATGTATGGGCATAACATTGATTCTGTGAGTGTGCCATGATTATGTGAGTGTGCTGAGCTCCTAGGGTTGATACCCTCACAAAAACATGAACAAACTCCCCCCAGAATGACAACAACTAGAATCGTCAGAGAAACGCTGTGGTTGGCCAGATTGTCAAGAATTGGCGCGACCTCGCCCTTTAGGGCGAGGTTGCATGTCACCCTGAGGTCGCATTCCACCCTTGGGTGTCTTACTAGTATGGACTTAAGGACTTGAAATCTCTGTCTGTCTGTCTGTCCGTGCGTACGTCTGTTTGCATATCTCGGGAACCGTCCATCCTAGTGACTTCAAACTCAGCGCCTGGTGTCGGATCGGCGGTTTTGGAAAACTGCCGATCCGACAGATTCGCCCAAATACAGGCATAATATATGATCTGGCTGTCCAGAACCCCCTATTCAACGTAGAAATACTCTGTTAGGGCACAGACACACCAAAATATGGTTTGCCGGCCCGGTTGAGAAACTCTTTTTGTGTACAGCCGACCGTTTTCTTTTTTTTAGCCAGCGGATTCTAAAAAGCAGCGCATTCTGCCCCAATAACCAGTGATGCAATGACTTTCAGGACCCTCCCCCGGCTCCCCGTAGCGACACAACCCACATCTGTGGCGAGATATCTAACTGCACAGCAGACCAGGCACGTGCACACATAGACATCAAAGGGGGCTTAAGCCCCTGCCCTTTTATCCGTCTGTAAAAAGTGCCTTCTCCAGACTACGAATGCATATTTTACTATGGTGAAAGAATTGCAAATGCCATCTTTCCATGCCATACCTGAAGGCAGCATTCGAGAGCAATTGCCTTGTCCAAACTCTCCTGAACTTAAATGCAGCATCTTATGTTGAAAGAATAGCCCCCATCCATGCAGTACGCCACATCTTCAGTATTCCCTTGATTATGCTTAGTTCAGTGTGGTATCAAGCAACGAAAATAGCCGATCTCCAAGCTCACAACGTTGTTGTGAGCTTGGAGGTCTGCTATTTTCGATATTTTCACCAAAATGCCCTTTTAAACATCTCAGCCCCTGCCTCTGCAGCAGACAGAGAGAGAGACGGGTAGCCTGGCTCCAGTCTGTGCACTACCAAAGCTCACAAAACACTCCTTGCTACAACCAGTTGTCGCTCAAAGGTGGAAAGTCTGGTGACGCGAGGTTAGTTGTCGCTTCCTGAGTCTCGTGACGGTCCGCCCTCGACTCAACCTATTGGACAGACGGGGAAAAGCACAATAATTGATCTGCTACAAGCACAAAACGCAAGGTCTGCGCGGTCAAAATCTACAAAGTAATGGAGTAATGTAGTGGGGTAAAAATATAATATTTGGCTCCGAGATGTAGTGGAGTAGAAGTAAAAGTACAGTAAATTGTAAATACTCCAGTAAAATGTACTTACATCACTGGGCTCTGGCAGACAGAGGGCAGCCCTTGAACACCAGAATGAAGAATTACAACTAGGAATGACCACAATCAATTCTGAAACACTGCACAAAATTAATTAGGGGTTCTGCACGCAGACCCATGAATGCAGGGACATGCTGGGCCCCTGATTCAGCCCGGGAAAAAGAGTTGGAGGCCCTCATTGCGCGCTATAGAGAGAGAGCATTGCGCTGCTGCTACTCAAAGATTTGCCATTTCAGATCATGACAAGTGACAAGCCAGTGGGCCAATTACATAAGTTATATTTCGTCGTTGTCGGGTGGAAACCTTGTATGTCCAAAACCGTTTGTTTTGTATTTATCATTTAAAAAATGATTTAAAGTAGTGAAAACAGCCGATCTACAAGCACACAACGCCTCGCACTTTTGTGCAACGGCCTTGTATGATGAAGCACGGCTTTGCTTTGCGGGAAAAAGAATGTACACATTTGAAACTTGGAGATACGAGGTTTCTGCCCGACAGTGACAATTGACTTTGCTGGTCACCCAGCCCCCAAAATGGAACGAAGGCCGTCATTTTATTTTAAATTTTTTCCTAATGGCCGGCCTGGACAGGCGGGGAATGAACCGGCCGTTCGGGAATTGTCCCGCTTTTCCCAATGGCCAACACGTCCCTGCATGAGTGTGGATATGGCATTGTGTGTGCAGTGGCGGTTGGTTGTTCCTGTGCTGCGTATATTACGTACGGTATGTGTCCCGCTGTCATTTGTTTCCCCCCGGGGACGAGGGAGGGAGGGAGGGAGGGAGGGAGGGGGAGAATGAATGCCACCCCACTCCTCACTGCTCTCAGGCACTCCTTCGTCAAATACCGCCAAAAATGTTTAATTACGAATTTACCGGAACGAAGGAAACGGGAGACGGATAGAGGAACACAGTGTGTGTGTGTGTGTGTGTGTGTGTGTGTGTGTGTGTGTGTGTGTGTGTGTGTGTGTGTGTGTGTGTGTGTGTGTGTGTGTGTGTGTGTGTGTGTGTGTGTGTGTGTGTGTGTGTGTGTGTGTGTGTGTGTTTTGTTGTTGGTTTGTGAGCGCATGTACACAGATCGTTACCTTTGCAATCCTGTAAGTGACAATCATGTTGTTGAGAGTCAGTGTTGAAATTGAAGTTGAATTGTCTGTACTGTATGTTATTGATGGCAATGATGTCTGTCTGTCTGTCTGTCTGTCTGTCTGTCTGTCTGTCTGTCTGTCTGTCTGTCTGTCTGTCTGTCTGTCTGTCTGTCTGTCTGTCTGTCTCTCCCTCTCTCTCGCACGCATGCACGCATGCACGCACGCACACACACACACACACACACACACACACACACATGCACACACACACACACACACACACACACACACACACACACACACACACACACACACACACACACACACACACACACACACACACACACAGGCAAACAAAAAGTATAGGAAGCCGTGTGTCTTTTGAATTTCTGTTCATGAAATATTCCTTTCCTTCCTTGTCCTCTGGAAATGAACAAATGATGTAGGACTATATGACTACACGACATTACGTCTGAAGTCAGAACATGGATGGATGGATATGCCGTTTAATTCACCCCGTTTCTATTTCACATTCAGTGACCTATTTTGTTGTAATGACATTCAGAAGTGAAACCAAAAGACACAGGCCGACACGCGACCCCCGCACCCTCACACACACACACACCGCACGCACGCACACGCACGCACGCACACACACGCACGCGCACGCGCGCACAGAGACTCATGTCCCTATAGAAGAGAGACACTTTAAGAGGTGGATTGTGCAGAGAGAAAGAGAGAGAGAGAGAGCGGCGTGTTGGCTTTGCTCTGTCACTAAAGATACGCCACTTAAAACAGCAAACCTTCTGAAGTCCTCGTCAGAAGCTCTCCTCACATCCCCTTCTCGGAGACGTGTAATACCGAGACACAATTAAATCAAAAAAGGGATGATTCTTTTTTTTCGCCCCCACCCCCCCCCCTCCCCCCTCCCCCTCCCTCCCTCCCACCCCTTTTTACTCCCGATAGCCTCAGAACTTCAATGCCGCTTGCCCTTAAACGTGTGGACAATGGGGATCATCAGAGTTCGGAGCCCACTGGTTAGAATAAACGGGGGAGGGTACGGACTTACACATGTCTCCTGACACTCCATGCACACACACACACGCACACACGCACACACACACACACACACACACACACACACACACACACACACACACACACACACACGGGGCGCGCGGGGCTCTGACGGGTTGTAGCAGTGCTCAGGGGGCCTCCATCCTGATCTGATATCTTTTTAATTAACGGTATCCCATTCAGGCAAAACTTGAAGGAACAAAATATTAAAGAAAGAAAGAAAAAAAAATAAGGGGGGGGGAGAGAGAGGGGGGGGGGGCGAGGGGGGGCTAAAGTTTTGACAGCTCTAATTAATGTACGTAGAGAGGAGAGGAGAGGAGAGGAGAGGAGAGGAGAGGAGAGGAGAGGAGAGGAGAGGAGAGGAGAGGAGAGGAGAGGAGAGGAGAGGAGAGGAGAGGAGAGGAGAGGAGAGGAGAGAGGAGAGGAGAGAGGAGCTGATGGTGGTTGGTGGACGGAGCAGCTGAGGATTCATTAGACAGGCCTGGTCCGCCGTGGAGACATCAAACACATCAGAAACTGCAGGGACGAGCTGGGCCCCTGATTCAGCCCAGGAAAAAGAGTTGGAGAGGCCCTGGAAACCTTGTATGTCCAAAACCATTTGTTTTGTATTCATCATTTTAAAAATGATTTAAAATAGTGAAAACAGCCGATCTACAAGCACACAACGCCTCGCGGTGCGAGGCGTTGTGTGCTTGTAGATCTGCTGTTTTCACTACTTTTGTGCAACGGCCTTATATGATGAAGCAGGGCTTTACTTTGCGAAAATATGTATACATTTGAAACTTGGAGATACGAGGTGTCTGCCCGACAGTGATGATTTACTTTGTTGGCCGCCCAGCCCCCAAAATTGAACGAGGGCCGACATTTTATTTTTAATATTTTTTCCTAATGGCCAGCCTGGACCGGCCGGGAATGAACCGGCCATTCGGGAGTTTTCCCGCTTTTCCCAATGGCCAGCACGTCCCTGGAAACTCCTCTCCTCTCCTCTCCTCTCCTCTCCTCTCCTCTCCTCTCCTCTCCTCTCCTCTCCACCGCACTGTGCGCTCTCGCTGCCTGAGAGTGGCTATAGTGGAGAGAGAGACAGCAGCAGTGGTGGAAAAAGTACGCACATTTTCTACCTATTTTCTAAGTAAAAGTATCAATACTGCATTGTAGAAATAGAAAAAATTCCAGCATTCAAAATGTACTAGAGTAAAAATATGGAAGTATTGGCATCAAACTATACTTAAGTTACCAAAAGTAAAAGAACAAAATGTTTGAAAATAGCGGATCTATCGGATAGATCGGCTATATTCAAATATCCTAGGTATAAAATAGGTCTAAAGTGGATTAATGTATATTTTTAATATTATAATTTATATCTGCAAAGTATCCAGTAAATTAACTTTTAAAATAAATGTAGCAGAGTAAAAGTACAATATTTGGATCTGAGATGTATAGTGAAGTAGAAGTAAAAGTATTGGAAATGTGAAATACTCAAGTAAAGTACAAATACCTCTAAATTGTACTTAAGTAAATGTACTAGTTACTTTTACAGTTACACCACTGCATCAAACACATCAGAAACTCCTCTCCTCCCCACCGCACCGCATCGTGTGCTCTGACTCGCTGCCTGAGAGTGGCTGGTGGAGAGAAAGAGAGAGAGAGAGAGAGAGAGAGAGAGAGAGAGAGAGAGAGAGAGACAGAGACAGGAGGATTGGGAGACAGATAAAGAGGAAAAGCCAGAGCGCACAAATAAGCGAGAGATGGGCGATTTAAGAAAAATGAAAGTAAAAAAAAAAGGAGAGATAAGAATATGGCGGGCACAGAGAGAGAGAGAGAGAGAGAGAGAGAGAGGAGAGAAGGAGAAAGGGAGAGTTGAAAGAGGAGATAAAACAAATGAAAGGAGAGGAGGAAGGGAGGGAGAGAGAGAGAATCCAGGAAGAGGGGAGAGTATAGTGTTGGTGAGGACAAAGCCCAGAGCTGCCACATCACAACAGCAGAGATGAATGACTTTTTACCTCTGGACACAGGGCCTTAATGAAACCCCCAGAGGCAAAACAATGGCATCTCCAGCACACACACACGCGCGCGCGCGCACGCACGCACGCACGCACGCAAGCACAAACACACACACACACACACGCATGCATGCTGACACACACGTACCGGTATATGCAATGCACGCACACAGACATACGTAGACGTGCTCTTGCAGAATCCCACGCTAACACAAACAGAAGAAGACTCCCATGCATGCACTGACTTTGCGTCGATACAGACCCACACCTGCATGCACGTTAATGCGTACTTGCGCGCACACACACACACACGCACGTCACACATGCACGCACGCACGCACGCTCACAGATTCCCAGCCAGACAGTCAGGGGTGTTGCACCAAATTCTGGGCCCTGGGTACAAGGGTTCACTGCGGGCCCCCCATGAATGTTCTTCATTATTTTGTGCTTTAACTATTGAAAAATAGCAGATATACAAGCGCGGCACCGAGTGCCTTGCTGTGAGCTTGTAGATCTGCTATTTTTGAAAAATCAAATCCCTCTATAAGGTGTATTTGGCCACGGACCCCCATCTCAAAATATTTTGTTCCAGGGACCCCTCCAGAAGTTACAAATGTTCGCTTAAAAAAATGCATAATATTCAAAGATTTTCACGACTTTTCAAAAATAGCAGATCTACAAGCTCGCAACGCGGCACTCGGTGCCGCGCTGTGAGCTTGTATATCTGCTATTTTTCAATAGTTAAAGCATTAAATGATTAAGGCCCCTCCACCTTGGGCCCTAGTAACTCAGTCCCACTTCCCCCCCCCCCCCCCCTTGTGACGCCCATGCAGACAGTCCCTGAGCAAAGCAGGGCAGAGCCACAGTGATGGCGGTGGTGGTGTGTGTAGACAGAGTTTCAGACACGGAGGCCGCCTCCGGTAAAGCAGGTCAAAGAGACTCAGCTCTCCCCCCATAGCAACCCAACATCCCATAATAGTATCAGGTGTGCATTCTTCTTCTTGCCTTTTCCGTCGTGAGCAGAAACCGGATCTCTGTCTGTCTGTGACCCGTGAAAGTTCAAGCCACAGCCGCAGAATCAGTCGGACGAATGCTAACTGACATTTTCAAATTCCATTATTATCTTGAATGTTGGGGTTGGTTGGTTGTAAGGCCTGAAGGGTTTCAGCGTGAAAGTTTCAGCCCCTCTGGCAGCCGTTGCTTTTAGCCTGCGGTTCCAAAAACATTTAAAGAATTGACTATGTCTCCGTGCTTCTTCGCACAGTTTCATTTCACCCTTCCACACAGTGACACGAATCTGCTTCTGGAAGGTCTGCTCTGTTATACCACGGCAAAATGCCTCCAGGTCGCGCCCGCGCCGCTCGCTTTACGACCGCAACCTTTTCCCGCCCCGGGCCCGATTCAAGTGGAGTGGGCTGTAAAAGTTTTGGAAGGGCTTTTGATTGATTCCCCGTAACTTCCGCCGGCCTTTCGAGACTACATTTGCAGAGTCAATCACTGCAGGGAGTGATTTATTGGCACGGCTGGCATTTCCGTGCTACGCCTTTCCCACCACTCTCCTCCACTCCATCCACCCCGCCCTCTAATTCCCTCAATTAACGCATGAAGGCCGGGCATGCGTTTTTGCCACTTTAACCATTATTTTATGCTTTACCTATTGAAAAATAGCAGATGTACAAGCTGACAGCACGGCACAGAGTACCACGCTGCAAGCTTGTAGATCTGCTATTTTTGAAAAAAGTTGTACAAGTCAAATGTTTTGAACCCGATTCTATAAATGTCTTCCAAATCCTGCTACGTTTTTTGAAAAACCCATGTATCTACGTCAGCGGTTCTCAAACATTTTCATGTCAAGGAACCCCCAAAATTATAGGTATTTGGCTGCTGACCCCCCATGTTGTTCCAGGGACCCCCCAGAAGCAAATATTTGAGTTACAAAAGTTTGCTTTGAAAAATATATATTCAAAGATTTGCACACATTTCCACGATTTAAAAAAAGAATAGCAGATCTACAAGCTTGCAGCGCGGCACTCGGTGCCGCGCTGTGAGCTTGTATATCTGCTATTTTTTTTTCAACCGTTAAAGCATAAAACAACGGTTAAAGTAATAACGCGTAATAATAATGCGTTCCGGGACTGAATGGCTTAATGCATCAAGGCAAGCGGCGGGTTATCGTCCCCATGTTCCCCCTCCCCTCTGCCCCCCCATCCATCCCTCCATCCCGTCTTCCCCCTCTCCATCATTCTCAATTAAAGAGAGTTGGATGGCGAGGCCCTTATCTGGTTCCTATGAATATGCAAGCTGCCTCTTATCCGTGCGCTGGACACCAGGTAATGGTTACCAGGCTCCGCACGCTGCATAGAAATGAGTCCTCGGCTGTTTGGTGGTGGGTTCGTTTTTTTCTGAGAGGGGCAGATGGTACTGCATGCATGTATAGGGTGATCTCCTCATTTGATCTATCTATCTATCTATCTATCTATCTATCTATCTATCTATCTAATCAATTTACAATAAGCATTTAGCAGACGCTCTTAATCCAGAGCGATTTACAATAAGCAAGGATAATACATCAATACAATAAGCAAGGTAAATCAATACATAAACATCAATACATCAAATGCATAGAAATATCAATCTAGACAGAAATAACATAGTTAGACTGAGCACCTAATCAGTAAAGTTTGATATTTTTTAAATAAAAAACCTAATCTAGATTTCATGCATGGTCATTGTGGGGTAGGCGAATGCTACGGTAAGTGCTATAGTCTGAAGAGGTCTTTATAACATTATAACTAATCTAGCTAAGCTTAGATTAGATGTTGAAACGTTATTTCGACTGTATAGACGGTCTATATAAAGACACTTAAAAAACAACTTCTAACCTAGCTGTTTAGACACATTTTAGACGTCTAATAGCCCGAAAAAGGCTCAGTGGGTTCTGTCTGTCTGTCTGTCTGTCTGTCTGTCTGTCTGTCTGTCTGTCTGTCTGTCTGCCTGCCTGCCTGTCTGTCTATCTAATTATCTCCATGTGTGCCTGTCACCTCAGCAAAATGGCAGCATGGTGTCGAGAGAGAACAGAAAAGTAAAGAGGGGAGTAGAAAAAAGTCGAGAATTTTCATCTGTCTCAAGGTCCTCTTTCTCCCGCATACATACATCTATCTGTCTTTTTATCTCCCTCACGGTGGAAAAGAAAACGTCAGTTTACATTCCTGGCTGAAAAGGTCACAAATATCCACACTGGAGTACTGCGCGTTCATAAATTAGGTTTGTCATACACAGAGGAGCGGCGTATTTTATACGTTCGTTATTGAGTGAAGAAAAGAGATTCACTGTCACAAGACAAGTTTAGTGGCTGGGGTGTGTAAGATACGCAGCAATCAGAGGTAATGGAAGGAGATGGAAGAGTGAGATTTCACCTTCAGCTGAGGGGAGGAGGAGAGGAGCTGTGCACCGAGGGCTCACAGTCATGGGTAACAGCACCATCTATAGGACGTATGGGAAAGTGGCACTTTTTGAAGACCCCCGTTCCAATCATAACTAAAGCCTGGTTCATACTTTGTTGCATGCTGGGGTGTTGCGTTGCCGTAAAATAGCCGGTCTACAAGCTCACAACGTTGTGAGCTTGTAGATCTGATATTTACAGAGCACAACCCCCGCCAGCACGGAACCAAGTGTAAAGGAGGTTTAACTCACTCTTCCAAACAAATCAACAAATGTTTGCTGTTTTGTATTGGAAGGAATGGAGGGTTATAGGGAGGAGAGCTGGGCGACAGGAGATGTAGGAATTATCTCAGTGAACTGTACTGAATTCTGCTCCAACTTCAAAAGCAAAGAAAAACAAAAATGCTTATTTCACCTTGAATGCGTCAATAGAGCGTCACAGCGGAAGTGGTTTCCTGGTGTAACTTAATATTCCCCCTTCATTTTCGCCATAGACTTTTACAAACATATTTATAACAATTATGTTAGGCCTCGAACCAAGCCATCCAGGATGGCAGTGAATCATGACCATACAACCTTTGATCCTATGTGAAAACATGTTTTAATATTACATTATTTGATATACTACATTAAATAACTACCCTTTGTTTAGAGATTTTCAAAACGTTCTTTTCATATTTTCCACATTTTAGCACGGTAAACGCAATAAAACAATAGAATGAAGCAAATGAAAACATTTTAACGCTCACTTTTTCTTTTCTCTAATTACAATCTAAAATATGAACCCTCGTTGTAAAAAAACAAAGTTGTCCTTTAACTAGTGAATATCAAAAATATCCTATCAGTGTGTAGTAAAAAAGAAAATCAAAAATTTGCCACGGACACATATTGTCCGTGTATTAAGGCCTTCAAATGCTTTGACATGTGATTGTACCTGAACACCAATTGTTACAGTTTGTGTCATTATTACCCTGCAGGAAGAGGAGGAGTGTCCCACGAGAGAGTGAAAGCGGGGGTCGAGGAGAGAGTGCCTGCGGGCCAGCTAGGTGCCATTCAGACAGACAGGCACATCAGTGAACCTGGCATTATGTATATTGTCGATGTCGGGTGGAAACCTCGTATGTCCAAAACCGTTCCTTTTGCATTTATCCTTTAAAAAATGAACTAAACTAGTGAAAACAGCCGATCTACAAGCACACAACGCCTCGCGGCCGCGAGGCGTTGTGCGCTTGTAGATCTGCTGTTTTCACTGCTTTTGTGCAACGGCCTTGTGTGATGAAGCAGGGCTTTACTTTGCAAAAAAAAGAAAAACATACAAATTTGAAACTTGGAGATACAAGGTTTCTGCCCGACAGTGACGATATGTAGGAGCACACACGCGCACGCACGCACGCACGCAAGCACGCGCGCGCACGCACAGCGCACACACACACACACACACACACACACACACACACACACACACACACACACACACACACACACCCACCCCAATTTGCTGTGTGACCAGGGGGTGGGCACTCCGTCTCTGCCATACATTTAAAACCGTGCCCTAAGGCTGTAACCCCCGCCCCACGCATACACGCTCATCCTATATCACAGCCAGGCCAATGCATGTGCATCATGTGCATTCACTCATCATACACACTCACACTGACGTGCACTCATTGGACACACAGATGCACAGTATGAACGCTTTTTTGTGTTGCAAACAGCTGTCCCCCCCCACCCCCCACCCCCGTGCAGTAACATCAAGAAGCCCTGGGTTTGAACAAGCGAACACAAATGAGTGTGGACATGTTTACGTACTTGTTTTGGAACGCCATCATGGCCGAGCCTGTTTCTTTGACCGTGACAGACATTAATCGTGATTCCAGTGACATGCAAGTACTGTATACACTAGTAAGAGGAGGGGCTAACCCCCCTGCCTCCCCCACCGACCACCAAAAAAAAGAAAAACGTACAAAAAAAAGCCTACATATTGTGCACCAAATCAACATTTTAAACTAATTATTACGTTTCACCATTTTTGTTTTGCTTGCATGTCACCGTGTCGCCTACTGTATTTTCTGTACTACCGTATTTACCTTGGCAGCAGTGCTGCCCTTTACTCAATGCTCAGCAATAAGGTCCATATCTTCCTCATGCATTTACCACATCTGTTCTAGTCCGTGATGTTATACCTTCACATTTGATATTATGTGACATCTACTGTACACCTACTGCACATACAGTATGAAACAGAGCAGCTACCTTTAAATGCATTTTGAGAAAAAATAATGCTGCTATTCGTTCCAAAAGCTTTATACCTTGTATATATATATAAAATGTCACAGTGCGACATAGCTCTGTTTACACTATGCTGTACCCCCTCCAACTGTATATGTTCCCCATTTTCAATATATATGTATTTTTTAATTTGTGACACTTGCTTTGGCAATGTAAACGTATGTTTTCTCATGCCAATAAAGCTCCTTTGAATTTTAATTGAATTGAATTGAATTGAATTGAATTGAATTGAATTGAATTGAATTGAATTGAATTGACAGTGTAAGTGTGCGTGCATCAGAAGACCAACGCTGGCTTATGCCTCATTCACACTACAGATATATAGATGAACGTTTTGCTTGGTAATTCAATGTAATCTCAATGGAAACCAGCTTTAAAGATGCAGGAGATCCTCCAAACAAAGCTTTGAAAGCTTTAAAGCTGGTTTCCATTGAGATTACATTGAATTACCAAGCTAAACGTTCAACTATATATCTGTAGTGTGAATGAGGCATTATTCCGTGGCTACACGAAAACCAAACCTTAACAGCTCCCACTGACTATACCATTGTATCCTCTTCCTCCCTCCTCCTCTTCCTCCACCCGCCAAACCCCTCCCCTCCCCACCCCCCCATCCCCCCTCCCAGCCCCCAACCCTCCTTTTTATAGTCACCAGCCTCCTCGTTCACCCCAATTAAACATGAGCTTTGGCTGGCCTTTACGAAACACCACCTTCCTCATGACAAATTAAACATTACTATTAAAGATAAAGATTGAATAAAAAAAGAAGAAGGAATATCTCGCTCTCACCGATCTGTCTTTCTGTCTCTGTCTCGCTGCCTTTTTTCCCACTCTCTCTCTCTCTCTCTCTCTCTCTCTCTCTCTCTCTCTCTCTCTCTCTCTCTCTCTCCCTCTCCCTCTCTCTCTCTCTCTATTCTTCCAGTCAGCAATAACCCTGGCTCTAATTAGCGATTCTCCGGACTGATTTGGTTCTGGCCAATTCGTCTGTGTTATTACCTGGGTGACATTCAGCTCGGCGCTATGCTTTTGTCTCTCCTGGGTACGCTTCACATTCATACACATTTTACACCTGGACCTCTCTCTGTGGAATGCATCTAGACCTACGGTAGACCTATGCAAAATAATGGATTTTAGATCTTAGTAGAATTGCTTAGTATATGGAAATCCAGAAATTATTTATGCTTCTATATATCGATTTTCTTTTTTTTATTATTTTTTTTAAGCAGTAGGTTCAGGCCTCAGGGGCGTTAATTGGGTATGGCAGGGGTATGCATACCCTGGGTCCAGGGGGGAAAATAAAAGTTACTTTTAAATATAAATCCATGAATGTCTCTTTGTCTATCTGTGCTGGTTATTATGTTGTTAAATTACAGTAAAATAACTACAAATGCAAAATTTAACAAAATGGTTACTTCAACAAGGTATTATGATTATATTCTCCACACTTGTATTCTCCCCATCTTGACAAAATGGTATATTCCCAGGTTCCGCAGGTCAGCTGCACAGGTGCAATGCATTATTGTTAATTGTGGCACATACTAACATGCCAAGTTTAGCTGCACTTGAACCGTTCCAGGCCGCCATATCCAGCCCAAGAAACCGTAGAAACGGGGGGAAATATAAAATGAACTTAAATTCATCATGCCTGTTGCTAAGGTATGCTACCAGTCATGTTGCCATACCTTAGCTTTTTCGGAACTGACACCATGAGTAGGTTATAAACACCAGAAAGCCATACTGCCCTATAACACCAAAGTGCACACTGATTCCCACGGTCAGATTAGCCTTTGTGATTAGGAGGGATAAACATTAATCACCTCAAGAACAGGTGTACACAATTAATGTAATATCACTTATATGCCGATATCTCGCTTATTTGACCAGTTGCTGAAACACTTTTAAACCCATTTGAAAGAATCACAGATAAATGGGCCATTTATCCGTGATTCTTTCATTCGTAGTTAGTGCACTTTGGCTTTTGGGGCAGCACAGTCGACGTGCCAAACATTATGTCGGTGCCAAACAAAAACTCAGTTGGTGCAACAACGTGGAGTTCTTACACACAGCAACAAACGACGAGCTGCATCGTTACATTAAATTACATTACAGGCACAGTGAGCAGGCCTAATTGCAGTTGAGGATAAATGAATGTTATCCTTTCTCCATGCCAGCCCCGTAGATCACATATTTATTATCTCGATGTGAGACTTCACCGCGGTATAGCACCGTTCTGCCTCCATAACGTACAGTACACTGTTCATGTTTGTTTATACTTCCGTGAGCAGATATTAAGTACGTGGTCAGACGGGTGTGCGGTCAGTCAGTCGCAGGGGTGTCACAAGGGGTAGGAAAGTGGGACTGAGTTACCAGGGCCCAAGGTGGAGGGGCCCTAATAACTATCTATTGAAAAATAGCAGATCTACAAGCTCACAGCGCGGCACCGAGTGCCGCGCTGCGAGCTTGTAGATCTGCTATTTTTTAAAAGTCATGAAAATGTGCGCAAATCTTTGAATATATGTATTTTTTAAGTGAACATTTGTAACTCAAATTTTGCTTCTGGGGGGTCCCTGGAACTAAATATTTTGAGATGGTGGGTCCTTCACATGAAAAAGTTTGAGCGTCACTGACATGGAAACATAGGTTTCTTGGCACACATTTTCACGATTTTTCAAAAATAGCAGATCTACAAGCTCGCAGCGCGGCACTCGGTGCCGCGCTGTGAGCTTGTATATCTGCTATTTTTCAATAGTTAACATTCATGGGGGGCCCGCAGTGAATCATTGTACCCAGGGCCCAGAATTTGGTGTGACGCCCCTGGTCAGTCGGACCCAGGGATTAAAAACACTGTCTCTCTTGTCTGGAGCAGGTATAAAGCCCTGCATGATACGGACCGTACGGACGCACTTATTGAACCACTCATTCAGAGAGTTGTCAGCTAAAGTCCACAACATAAAAAAGCCCCCTGACCCTGACCTCACCACCACAGCCATACAGCTTCATCCCCCGCACGCATTTCGCCGGCGCTTTCAACGGAAAATATCAAATGCATATTTCAACGTTTTCCCAGTGAGTGCCAGTTAAAATAAATAAATAAACAAGCAAAGCTAAAGCAACCGGTTGCCCTCCGCCGTCTGAAGGCCGTTATTACGAGCAGTAAATCACCTGGTGTGAAGCCACTGGTCAGCAGCAGAGACGGGCTGGGATTGGTGGGAGAGAAATGGACGTTTTTATGAAGAAAAGAAAAGGGTGGGGGGAGAGAAAAACATACACACGTTTTATATCTACCATGACCAAACAAATGCACGTACGGGTACGCACACACACACACACACACACACACACACACACACACACATGCGCGCACACACACACACACACACACACACATGCGCACACGCACACACACTGATTTAAAAGCCAATGCGGGTAGCCTACTGGGTAGAGGGGTGTTTGGGAGGCCTAATGGAGTGTTTACAGCCATGTTTACTGGTCTTAAACATATCGTAAACAACACTAATAGGGTCAGCTCAGCATGTCTAAGGTCACGGCTGACATTATTTTTGCATCTCAATGTGTGTGCGCGAGTGTGTATGTGCACGTGCGCGAGTGTGTGTGTGCACGTGCGTGTGTGTGTGCGTGCGCGCGTGTATGAGTGCACGCGGGTGACGTTTCGTCAAAGCAGTTGTAAAATCCGCACTCCATCTCTAGCTTATAATCTATCTGCGTGTCATATATATCACACATATAAATTGCAGAGTGAAGAATATTGACCACATCGGTCCCTGGTAAATGTCAAATATTGGCATTTACAAGGACAATTATGAGAAGGCAGGTACAGATGTGCGTTAACAAGTGTCACGCTGTAATAACAGTCAAGGTTAAGGTTCGGATTGCCATTGGAAACATTGTGGTAGATACAGTATGAGAAGTGAAATTGTCAAATATTAGAGACAGAAATTGTGAAAATAGCCGATCTACATATGCTCATGTAGATCTGCTATTTTCACATTAGAATCGTGATATACAAAATGTAAAATGTCCCCAGTTCAAAAATGATTATTTGGGGGGTCGCGGCCTGAAAAGGTTAAGAACCACTGCTGTACAGTGTGGTAGATAGTATGAGAATTAATTTTCCAAAAATATATATATTTTTTTCTTTTTCTTTTTTCTTTTTTTCTCTCATTTATGCATTTTCAATTGAAGTACAACATCTGATAGTTTAGTAACTTACTGTAAAAATCTCAAATTATGAACGAGATTGATTTACAGTAAAAGGCTTAGCAAGGCTTAGCGCACCTCTTATTCAGTAAAAACAAGCAAAGCAACTTGGGGGGAAGAAAATCGCAGCAATCGTGATATGGAATCACAACTATGTTTGAATCGCAATATAAATCAAATCGTCACAGGTATCGAATTGGGACGCAAGTGAATCGTCCCACCCCTATGGTATACTGTTCTGCACTGTAGGCCAGTGGTTCTCAACCTGTGGGTCAGGAAAATTATTTTGTGGGGTCCCCCCAGATCATTAACTTAAAGCTATACTGTGTAAGTTGCTCAACTTGTGGTCAGTAGCTCTATAGCAAACCTCGGTTGCGTCCACGTCTTTCGGCCGTTTTTCGGTTCTCACACCCCCGCGTCTGCCTCCACCTCGCCGAGATCTATCTTTTGAGGGGTCCCTGGTTGCTGTGCGTTCAGCCATTCCGGAGATACACTCCTTCACCCATGCTTCACCGTGCACCCGAGTATAGAGACACACGGGAGACAAGATGCGCTGTGATTGGCCGGCAGTGTATAACCCTCGCTGTGATTGGCCGGTAGTGTGATGACGCAATTTTGCCGCGAAAACCGGTCCCCGGTAGGGATCATAGAAAACCTATAAAGAGAAGGCTTTAGAAGCTGAAAATAACGGAGTGGGGGTTCTAAAATTGTAGCGATTTAACAGTTAGGACAATTTTAAGATTTGTTTTATAAAAAAAGTTACATGGTATAACTTTAATGTGCAACATCGTTTTCTCGCTCAACAGTAAACAAACCAACACATTAGCCAAATTGTCAATATTAGAGGCAGAAATTGTGAAAGTAGCAGATCTACATGCTCACAACGCCTCGCAACGCGATGCATGTAGATCGGCTATTTTCACAATGGAATCGTGATATACAAAATGTAAAGCCTCAACTCTTAGTTCTCGTCAGAGTGGGGGGTCCCCAGTTCAAATATGATTATTTTCTATCAGGC
>NC_137816.1:60091822-60219322 GCF_963921795.1 Nannobrachium achirus | reverse complement strand
ACATGAACATGGACACACGGACACCCGCACATGCAAACACCAGTATCGGATACAAACAAACAAACAAACCCATATGGATTGACACTTGAACCACATAGCGTTCCTGTTCTGGGAGCGGACATTTGGCAAAATATAGTCAATCTAGTAAATCCCACAATGCGTTGCGATGTGCTGTGAGCTTGTAGATCAGTTACTGTTGCAGAAGGTAGGCTCAAAGTTGTGCTTTATTGTTACATCTTGTGTCCAGGTACATGAGATTATCTGGGTATTTGTCTTGCTCGAGGACCAGCAATTGCACCCGCTTCTGATGTTATCATGTTATACAATGGCCAGTTATCATGTATTATCAGCCCATAGGAATGGGGCCAGAAGGGCCATGCTCTGCAGACTGCTGACACAATTGCACCCTCTAGTGGTCAAAGAAAAGAAAAAAGAAGAAGAAAAGGGATGCAATTGCATCCTCTAGTGGTCAAAGAAAAGAAAAAAGAAGAAGAAAAGGGAATTGAGTAGGAATCGAACCCATAACCTTGTGTTCCCCAGGGAGAAGCCGCTGGCAATTCTCTGGTCGGATAACAAACTGGTTCGCAGAAACCATGTTTTTTTTTTTTTTTTTTTTAAGAAATGAAAGCCCTATTTTATACTTTGTCATGTGACAGTGTCCCTGAAATCTAGCGGAAAATAGCTAATCCATGATGAGCTCACATCACAACACATCACAATACGGTGCACTGCGAGCTTATAGATCGTCTATTTTTTTTTCTGTCTTTTGTTTTACTCCTATAATGAATGACTTGCCCAAAACAGGGCCGCCAGGTTGAAAGTGGTTACGTCTGCCTGTGGTAGGCTATAGATCCATTGGTACAGTATACACAGGTAGGCCTATTTGTATTCTCTATTTCCCGAAAAGAAACTGGTTTGTGCGTTATTTTTTTTCTCCACTAGAGAGCAATGATTTGTACATTCAAACACAAGTCAGAAAATGCAGATCTATGCTCCCTCTCTCCCTTTCCTCTTGTATCCATCTGAGATTTCCACCTTTCCTTTCCCCTTGTCTCTCCTCTCCTCTCCTCTCTTCTCCTCTCCCTGCCTCTCCTCTCTCCTCTCTTCTCCTCTCCTCTCTTCTCTTCTCCTGCTCTCACTCCCCTCCTCTCCTCGAGCACAATCACTCTCGCGGCTCGGAACAACCATATATTGTCATAATCAATAAGCCGGTTGTTATGGTGATCAAACAGTGCATCCTCTCCCAGTGGCAGGTGAAGACTAATGCCCCTGTCACGCTACGTGATGATAAAGTGTCTTATTACCAAACACACAGGAATTTGAAGATTACGACCAATATCTACGAGATCAATCTGACTCTCTCAGGTCTTTGCTTTTGACCTAGTAGGGTCCAAGGAAATATGTGTGTGCGTGCACAAGCGTGCGCGCGCGCACACACGTGTGTGTGTGTGTGTGTGTGCGTGCGTGTGTGTTCGTGTCCTTGCTGCGTGTTCCACATTGTGTTTCGATGCGTGGATGTGTGGCTGTCCCTGTGAGTGAGTGCGTTTCGTTGGATAGTTTGCCATTCTAGAAGTTTTACTCCCCTTTGTCCTAAACTATCCATACCAGAGGGTAAAAAGGCAATTAGAGGCGATGAAAAACAAGAGAGGTATCTGGAGGCAACATTCATCTCAGTCTGGCTGATACAAAAGGGAGCCCGGCCAGGGCCGTCCACCCCTGTTAGCGCCGAGATGTAAAGGACAGATTTATAGATCTAAATATTTTGACTCCTTGACTTTGGAGATAACTCCATCTTTACGGCGGGCAATATTTCCTGCGCGTTATTTCTTTACATTAGGTGAATATTGCACTTAAAAACTCCACCATTTAATTATTTGCACCAGCCCAATAAACATGAGTTTATGGTGGCCATAAATCAAGCGAACAAAAACACACAGCGCACTGTTAATCTCACGTATTTGGCAATAAAGCGAGATCTATAAAAAAAGATGTGTTTTATACGAAAATGTGCGCGGCTGAATACCTTAAGTAAATGTAATAAATGTGGCTAGCATGGAGGATAAATCTCCACTGCTGCATGTTGTTAATTTGATACATTAGGCAATAATTTGCTATAAATAATTGTTTATTAGCTGGTCCATCCTGTACCAAGGCCTAATGATATGTAGTTAGCAAGTTTTGGGGAAGATTCCAATTAGTGCACAACTTTCCACACAACAGTGGGTGGACTTTTCATTATACAGTACAGGCATAGTTAAATATGAAGTGTTTCTGTTTAGATATTTTTGTAATACAAAGCAGCCAATCCTGAAATAGAACAATATTTTGAGTCACATGCACTCCACAAACACATGATATGTGTAAATATAAAGGGTGCATTTATGCAGCGCTTTTTATCCAAAGCGTAATTGTGCATTACATTCAGTCATTCACCCACACACACACACACACACACACACACACACACACACACACACACACACACACACACACACACACACACACACACACACACACACACACACACATTCATATACCGATGGCCTGAGGAAACCATGCAAGGCACCAACCTGCACATCGGGAGTAACTACAGGGGTTCAGTGTCTTGCTCAAGGACACATTGACACTAGTCTCGCAAGGCCAGACTGTTGCCTCCGCGATTTGGGCAAATGCTCCCGGCATACAGTCTGGCAAACGGAAATAGAAACGATGAGTGCGAGATAAAGCGGATGTGACGCAACCGCTCCCTTGGTGCAGTAGCAATAACATGTCCTACTGGAAGCGTTATGTCTCCTTTCAATATTTTTTGGGGCATTATTTCGTCTTTCTCTGGTGTTATTGGTGTTACCTCCATGATGTTTTCAAACATTTTCTTAAACTACCGTATACACCCATAACAAGAATAGGCTGCTCGAATGACTTTGTCTGAGCTATTGTGTTTCTGTTATGTTTCCAATGGGACTACAGTTCAGTGCAGCAGTGGCTACTTCCGATACTCGCCGTTCGGGAGCTGCCGTTCCAGACTCTATATAGCATTCGGAGATTGTGGATAGTTGTCTGGCTACGCGAGACTACATTGACACTAACTCTGGGGGAGCCCGGGATCGAACTGGGAACCTCACGGCTCCCATCCGGCAGCTCTACCGGCCACTCTACCCCTGATCCACTGCCACCCCCTGTGTAATTTCAGTATACAGTATCAACACAAATAAGAGAACCGTATTAGGTCTATGGACAAGCAGACGCAGGCACCATGTAGCCCCGGATATGAGTAACTTACGTTAACAGTCCATCGGTCCTACTTTCCCAGTTTTTCAGTTCATGAAACAGTAACATTAACTTAAATTCACACTGTTCACTTGTTATTCACCTTAAATAACTTCTTTATGGAAACGGACCTCTCAGTACGTTACAAATACAAATCATCCAGTAATTCAAACATTTTTGCAGGCAAGATAAAATACCAAATCATTTCACGATATTAAAAAAACAAGCTTTACTGTGTAATATATATTTCTTTTACCTTTTCCAGAGGGCAGATAATATTTCATTTTGGGGCGCCATTCTTTATTTCTGAAACAACCCGCTGATGACTGCAAGCCAAAATCTACCGAGGGCCCTCATTGGTCGTAATGAAACATAAAAATAATGGGATCTGCCAACCACAATGTTTGCAAATGTGAATAACTAGCCCACCTAAGGCTAGAAACTCTGCTATCTGTTCACTTATTTATTAATTCCCTTCATTTCACTCAGCTACCCCGCTGATCAATAAGTAATTAATTTCACTGGTTGAGAGAAGGCAGTTCTTTTAGCGACATTACCATTCGACCGAATGGTAATGTCGCTCCAGTCTGTGATTCTTTTTTTCTCTCTCAAAAACTTCAAATTCAAAGCATGGATGAAAGTGGAAATAGCAATACGATTCCGTTCAGTTCATTTTCTCTGGGGGTAGACTGCATGTTTCTTCTGTCTTGTTGTTTCAATGGTAGCGGGTAGCGCCTCCTCTTGACAACACTGTATTGTTTTTTATTTGCCAAGCTAACTGAAGGAGAGGGACCAGAGCCAAAGAGTGGGAAGGGAATTTAGGATTGAGTTACTGAACTGCTGTGTTACTGTTGAGTTAGTGCTGTATTATATACTCCTGCCAACTCACCCTAATGTGCGTGCCCATACACATTTTAGTTCTTTATTTGAATCCACAAATTACAATTAATTTTACAGGGAAACAAATTTAACCCGTTGACAGTTCGTGGACATCTAAGGATAAACATGGCACCTTCTTCTCCACACAGACAAGCTGCCTATAACTGCTGAAACAGAGCAATATTTAGCTAGTTGTTTGGCCTTGGCCTTTGTCATGCCAGCTATTGTTAGGCCACTCGTGGTCAATTTATGTACATGGCCAAGGCTTCCAAATATGAGTATTGAGAATCTGCATCTGTACCCAAAGTCTGTTATGATTCTAAGTAATGGTTGCTTATCTTGGAAAGCCTGGTCCATGTACAGATCGAAAACACATCCCACCTCCAGAATCAGAACCTCCCTGTGACTGGTGTCAACAAACACACAATTCTATTCGCCTTATACTCTTTAGTAGCCAAATTTCTACTCATTGCGTTTCCTTAAAAGGCCAAAGTGCATTGTGAGGCATCGCTCCATGCATACCAGTAGTTATCCATGCATAGATAATCACATTGATAATCATACTATTCTACGTGCGTAATGAATACAATAATTTACAGTTAGGAAATGATTACTGTATTAGGCCTACATAGTGATATAAAAAGCTAGATTGACCTTCTGGTATATTTGGTCACGTTGGGTTGTCACTTGTCAGATATAATTTGTCCTTGCTAGCGTGTGTCTATAATATAAAACACGACATGATCCTAGTCTTTAATGAACGTCACCTCAGGATCTTGGCTTTGCGAAGAAACAAAAGCCGCGACCACCATTCCTGCTCACACAGACACAAACACACTGCATGCTGTATACTGTAGCTATACGGGGGAGCCATACAGTACACTCCAGGTAGCAACCAACTCCTCCATAATAACATGATTCATATTTCTGATATCGTGCCCCAGATAGATCATGAAGACATATTATTTCCCATTCCTCAAGTGAAGCCATTATTATGCTGTGTTGTTGGTGGCGGCGCGGTGCGGCAGGCAGCAGCGGTTGCACTGTTCCTTTACAGGTGAACCGTGGCTGAGAGATTGGTCAGGGCAGCGCCGGCGCGGAGAAATCACACAGGAGGGGAAAGGGAAATCGGATCAGCAGGCACAATAAACCAACAACTCTAAAGAAAATGACCTGAAAAACCCAGCCCCGCACGGCGACAACGACCCTCTCTCTCTCTCTCTCTCTCTCTCTCTCTCTCTCTCTCTCTCTCTCTCTCTCGCACCGCACGTATTCCTGGGGAGAGGGAGAGAGAGGGGGATATATTTTAGGGGAAGAAGGAGTGTGAAACATATAACCACGGGCTGTCGTTTTGTTTGCTCACTCCCCTGGCAAAATGGAGGACATACATCGTCCCTTATTGCCTAAAGACCCACAATGCAATTCCGGGCGCCTTCGGTGTGGCGTGGCTGGCCGGTCACTCGGGGACTGTGTTGTAGGAGTCACATGGTCAGATGGATCGCATCAATTTGCCACAAAAACAATATGGTCTTTTTTTTCCCTCCACTGTATTCTCTCTCTCTCTCTCTCTCTCTCTCTCTCTCTCTCTCTCTCTCTCTCTCTCTCTCTCTCTCTCTGTGTTCTTCATGCTTTCCTCTCTCTCTTCAGCCTTTTGTGCCTCACATAACATGAGATGAGAAAGCGAGCAAATACTGCCTGTCCACCTCTCTCTCTCTCTCTCTCTCTCTCTCTCTCTCTCTCTCTCTCTCTCTCTCTCTCTCTCTCTCTCTCTCTCTCTCTCTCTCTCTCTCTCTCTCTCTCCTCCCCTGGATGGAGGTGATAGATGACAGCTTGTCAAAGGTCAGCACCATAACCCACCTTTACTCCCTTTCTGCTCCTAGCCACATCTCCACTGACCTGCATGTCGCTACACTGCCACCCTGTGGTATGTTGTGGGTTTACATTAAGTATGTGGAATTGAGTTGAACAAATGTTACACACACAAAAAAAAACATATAATTATATAAAATAAAAAAACAATGAGAACAAGGATGTAAGGAAATATCGTTTCTCACCGTACTTCAACAGGGTTTTGGTGGGCTGATAGTAGTAGGCTAAGATGTGAAAAATGAGAGGGAAATGAAGATGAAGATGAATATAGATTAAGAGGAATATTGTGAGCTTGTGTACATTTGAATAAGATATTTGGTGTAGAGGGGAAAAAAGGAGGGGGCCAAGTATAGACTCCTGGGTGACCCAGGTCAACAGAGAATAGGGTTATTTATTACTTTATTTTTTATTTTGTATATAGTATACTAGCTTGACAGGAAATGGGGATAGAGATTGGGAGTGACATGCAGCAAAGCCTGTTGGGATCAGGACTCAAACCCGCGGTGCAGTGTCAGGCTACTTTGGATGGGATAGGTGTGCGGACCGGCGCTACGCCAGCGGTCTGGGCCAACAGGGTTTAAGTAACCTCGCGTCACCAGACTTTCCACTTCGGAGGAAAGCCTGGTATTTGTTCTAAACTGGTGATCTGCATGGCCTAAACCGGAAAGAAGAACGATAAGAAAAAAGAAAAAAAGAAAACGCTGATGCCTGATGACAAACTACAACATGACGTATCGTTATATCCATAATGCGAATCAATGAGTTTATTCTCGCTAGTCGCACCACGAGTTAGAATAAAAGATGAACATTCCAAAACAAACAAAACAATTATAACAATTTAAAACCATTTAAAACATTTTGGATTCTGGTTTCCGGTTTGGTGATTCCGGCAAACCTGTAGTCCGGCCTGATGACTACAACGTCACGATGATGTAGGTTCTTTCTTTCCGCTCCCGACCGGTTCAGAAACCCGAAAATGCTACTGATCCCAGACTAGGGTTAATTTAAGTACACACACACGCACGCACGCACGCACGTCGCACGCACGCACGCACACACACACACACACACACACACACACACACACACACACACACACACACACACACACACACACACACACACACACACACACACACTTGATGAACACACTCTCTCTCTCTCTCTAGGCTATATGCATAGTTTATATCAGAACTCAAAACAACAGGTGTAAGCAGCTTGATCAATTTCAGTAGCACCACTCTATCACGTGGAATGTAAAAAAAAGGGCCTTATTCTCCTTGTTTGCTAGAATCTGTCCTCCTTTCTCCCTTTCACATTCTATCAAAGCCCACTCCACCCTGCAGGTGGGAAAGAAAGGGAGGCAGAGGGGGAGAAAAAAAGGAAAATAATAGCTTAAACTGAAGTATTACTTTAATAGTTCAATAGAAATAACCTGGTTCCAACATTTTCAAAAGAGCATGCGGGCTCCCTTTGCCCGAGGCGAGTGTGTAATGCGTGAGTGAAAGTATATGGGCTGTCACTTCAGATTAGGGAACGGCCTCCGTGTGCCTTTGACGGAGAGGCAACAGGGGTAATGGGAGGTGGGGGAGATTAGAGTTCATAAAAATCATATGAATGGAGATATGGAACTATGAAATATGTCACTTTAGACCACATTGTTGTTTTTTACTCCAATTGCACCTGAATTACCCTCTGTGTGTGTGTGTGTGCGTGTGTGCGTGCATGAGTGTGTGTGTGTGTGTGTGTGTGTGTGTGTGTGTGTGTGTGTGTGTGTGTGTGTGTGTGTGTGTGTGTGTGTGTGCGCGCAACATGCCAGTTTATGCAATGTTGTTCTTTTTTAACCATTGCCTTGTTCAGCTTTTGATTTGTTTTATCTGTCATTTAGAAGTATTAATGAAGCCTAAATCTAAGTTACACATGTACGCAGTCCCAACACATTATCTAGGTTAATATAATATAATATAATAGCTTAACTCTCACACTGCCACATAAAACTAAAAGGAAATGTTTGCTCAAAATGGCTTGTCAACAAACTCATGCCTATAGCTGACATATGGGGTATTATTTGATAATATAGCCTAGACCAAAACATCTAATTACGCACCTCTATAGGATAAATCTTTGTCTCAGGCATCATGTTGAAGCGCATTTAAATCTGACAGCGTCATAGTAGCCCATAATAATAGTCTATAGTTTAAAAAAGCCTACAACATGCTTTCTCGGAAAAATGGCAACCTGTAATTGAACACTCGGGAGATTGTGGAATGACTCCAGAGACAGGGCTATCAACCACTATGAGGGATGCAGGGTCCACAGCAACTTCTGTATGCTGAGGTGAAACACATTACAACAGTAAAAAGTAGAAACAGTCATTCCTACACATGTTTTGGCACTGTGAAAAACTGAAAAGTTTCTGGAATTCGATTAACTTATTTACGAAATCCGTATTGGAGACAGAACACTCTGACATCAATGTGATGTCAGGGGAACCACACTAACAGAATCCCTTTATGCTCATATATGGAGATCCCTGATGTCATCAATATTAAGCCCATATCTGTGAATGCCAATATACATGTCAGTCTAACCCAGGGATGTCAAAGTCAAATACACAGAGGGCCAAAAAACAAAATCTGCTACAAGTGGAGGGCCGGACTTCCGGAGATCCATGAAAAGACTAAGCTTATTTCAACAGGAAACCATTTAAGTATCTCATATAACATTGAATGACAGACAAATAGAACACAGTACTATGCAGTAGATATGTAAAGAAAAGGAAAAAAGAAAAAAGAAAACAGTAAGTCTAAACAAACAGTAAGTATATACAAGGAAGGGGCAGGGGAGGGTAGGGTTGGGCTAGGTAATCTAAACAAATGTACCAGAGGGGGCTTTGGAATAGCGGCACTGGTGTTACATATACAGTAAGAGAACACACTTGAAAGGGGACATAGTGGGGGAAAGTCTTCATCCCATGCTGTATGGAAGTGGTAGGTTTTCAGGTTCTTTATTGTAATGCTACTGACACTTGAAAACAAAGCATTGCATTGTGGGGTTTGCCTGATTTAGAAGCCATGAAGGGAGCTGACAGAGACCCTTCTTGATGCCAATAAAGTCACTTTAATTTAAGTGACAGATGCCAAAATAGGGGTTTTGTGATTTGTTTGTAAATATTATTATTTTTTATAATAACTGTTTAGAGTCATGTCATGTGATCTACCTGCACAGCCTTTGTGATCTACTGGTAGATCACAATAGGCAGCCCTGCTATATGCGTAGGTTAGAGAAGGCATCTTACTAGTAGTAGATGTAGTAGTAGGCTTGTGGTTCTAAGTAGACATTCACATCACTGCTTGTCTATGACTGCCCTCTGCTGGTGTGAAACTGGCATGACATGGCATGGCATGGCATGACATGACAGGCATGAATTACACTCTTTCTTTCTTTCTTTCTTTCTTTCTTGGGTGTAGTTAGTAGAGAACAGCAGATGGAGAGACTGAAGGTGAAGCTGCAGCAAAAAGAGAACACACGCACGCACGCACACACACACACACACACACACACACACACACACACACACACACACACACACACACACACACACACACACACACACACACACACACACACACACACACACACCTGCAATTTGCAGTAGGCTTTGTCAGGACAAATGGCCTCACCAAGTGGCACATTTACACATGTGGTTAATTAATGATGTTTTAGAAAATAAAATCATTGTATTATTATAATTTTATTTTTTTTGCATTTAAGACAGGCAGCCCATTTTACTGTTTAAGCCCCCCCCCCCCCCGAGAGTATATAAGACAGCTGCTGCATGCTGGGTAACTTGTGGGTTCAGATCTTTGTCTATCAGTGTCAGGATGAAGGCTTGCGGTGCTTTGCTGTTGTTGTTCCTCTGTCTTTGTGAGGCTGGGACTGAGGTTAACTTGGAGCTGAGCATTGACCGCCACGGCCAAGTAACGCTGGACAACAACACAGGTAAGCATAATTGAGGATATTGAGGTTGATTCCGCAGAATGAATGCAGAACAAATGTAGAACTGTGCAGGAAGTCCAGGAGTTGGGGAAACATAATTAAATTGACTACATTCGATTTGTGCATATGCAAAACGCAATTCTCTCTCTCTCATACACCAGTAAGACTCCCTAACCGGGAGATAAGCGACCGCCAGGTCTCACATATACACTAACTTTAGTTGGCAATGGTAGCCAATGAGGATGGAATATGGGAAATGGGACAGATCCATGTTGATGACATGAGTCTAGACATGCTGTGTCGCGCTTTGTGTGGTTTTAGGGCAAAATATGTAGGAGCAGTGCCCAAAAATGTGAATGCCAGTGATAACCATTAAGGGACATTAAACCCCAGGCTGCTTTTGTAGTTTGCTTTCCAGTTCAGGATAAAAACTACTGGCAGACTAGTACTGTATTAAGCAACACAGCTGCACCAAACAAATCAATTTGTTTTCACAGGCCTCATAGTTGAGGCATCTCTGGGGGGGGTCGTCCGATTCATTCCCTTTGGAGGAAGTCATATATGCCTTCTTGCTTGCTCTTTGCTTGAAGCAAGTTTGCTTTAAACCAAGAGGCATGAAACCATTCAGTAGGCATTTTTAGATATTTGATGTAAATTGTATCAGACATGCCCACTTCTTATATTGCATCATCCCTTTGTATACAGATTCATTGTTCTGGTGACTGATGTTGTCCTTGATGCGTAAGAGGGCTGATTTTTCAATTAGTTATTATGCATTAGAAGGACAATCAGTCACCAGAATAGATATTTGTACAAAACACAGATGCTGGCCTTCAAAAGGTACAGTATGGCACCTTCAAAGCCTGATCGATCCCTACAACCCCACCTGTTCACTCAGATCGGGTAACACAGGGAAGCTGACCGAACCCTCGCTTCAAAACCCCAGGACAAAAATCCACTCTTCCTTGCCTATACAAGAGCTGTGTTGTGAGCTTGTAGCTTGGCCATTTTTGGAAAAGTATGCTAAAAGTTTAACATTATTTACATGATGCAAAGTTGTATCTTTATTTAACATGATGTAATGTATTTTTCAGAGGTGGACGGAAGCGGAGGATGTTCAGGTAAGACTGGGTCAAAACCCAGTATATGGATGTTATATATGGGCTGTATTTTGATTTTAAGTACCAGCTCTTATGCCTTTCCGACGTGCAGCGCTCCGAACTCTAATTCGGGGTAATTCTTTTCAAAAGATGCGAGTGACGTCATTTTGTAGTTGAACCGGACCTTTCCATCAAAGTTCGGTGGTCGGAGACCTTATGGACAGGCCTTCAAGTTGAGGCATAAGAGCTGGTACTTAAGACAATCAAAATGGAGCCCATAGAGTCAATAATGTGTTATATGTAGACATTAGTCGGGGGCCTTAGGGGGAGAGAATGGTAATTTCGTGCTAATCAGTCTAAAAGCACTTGCAGTGGATTCAGAATCATGACAAACCCCTAGTTAGACCCGTCACATCCTACTTAAAGCAGATTTTATTCAGGGTATTTTCCTCCTGTATAGAAAGTCGATGGGAGCCCAACTTGATTTGGCCGCTGTCGACCCCGAAGGTCGCCGACTCGGGCGTCCCATCTAAATCATTAGAGCATGCCCTGGGATACATCTGTGCAAAATTTGGCGCTTTTAGACTGATGGCGTGAAAAAACCCTAAGGCCCCCGACTACATTTAGAGTGAATTGTCTGGGTCATACCCAGTGTATTGCTGGATGGTTTATGATTGGTTCTCCTTACAGATTCTGAATTGAAGAAAGATCTCGACCAGTTAAGGACCAGCTACAAAAACCTGAATGAGCAGAAAGATTGGCTTCAGTCCAGTTTTGACCAGTTACTAAGCAGCCATCACCAGCTGCTCTCCAGTTTTCAACATCTTCAATTCAGCCACGACAACCTGACGGAACTCAATCGTTATATACAGTCCAGATATAACAAGGCAACTGAAGAGAAGGACCAGATGAAGTCCAGTCTTGAACAGCTTCAGTCCAGCTGCAACCGACTCCACAGGAGGCTGTGTGGTCAGTGAGACATCACTGTTTCCTTTTTTTTTTTATATTCTTTGTTACATCATGTTAATCATGTATCATTAATCTGATCAAATGGAGAAAACAAACTTAACAGTGGATAACTTCATTCTTCTTGTTAGAAACGGATGGATTTATATTGGATCGTGGAGTGTGTTATTACCTCTCCACTGAGGATAAAACCTGGGATGACAGCAGACAATACTGTAGAGGCAAACAATCAGACCTGATCATCATTGACAGCCAAGAGAAACAGGTGTGTAGGGGCAACCCATTTCAAAACTATAATTTCTGTATGAAGAATAAGTGCAACTAACTAGTACATCTGTATGGTATAGTAGGCTACAGTGGTTTGGAGGTATCACTACACCTTGTCAACCTACTAGCTGACAAGTAGCCCTGCCTGAAGCTCAATATCTCTACTGAGGGCAGATCCCCTCTTTGTTGAGCGGGAGACCCGGGTTCAAATCCTGTGTTGTAGTGGCAACCTCCATCCAAGACATGCAACTTACTGATTGTAGCTTTAAGTAACCAGCAGCTTCTCTGTGCAGGACTTTGTTGTCAGCATTGTCCCCGCAAGCCAGAACTCTGTGTGGATTGGTTTGTCTGACAGAGACACAGAAGGATCCTTTAAGTGGGTGGATGGATCCCCTCTGACCTCACCAACGTAAGGCCTCATAAATAACAATAATATGGAGCACAGATGGACACACTGTGTCTGTACTAACATAATTGTATGCGATGTGACAGCGCTCGTTCGGTTCGTGTGTCGTCTCGTCTGTCTTTGCATTCACTTTGAAGCGCTGTGTGCATCGCCTCCTCGTTCATCAACAGTAACACGCATCTGCCAAGTAAGGCCTGGCTTGGATTTTGTCGTATGACCTGTTGCATGCTGAAAATGGCTGATCTGCAAGCTCACATTCATTCAATATTTATTTATTCTCGAAATTACAACTGAGTCGTTAGACTTATTTACAGTGTCGTCGAGCAGGACATTAGAGGTAAAACATCAACAACATCAATGTTGATAAACAAACAAAGCAAAAACACATTGCATTACATTTAGAAATTGAAATATAGCAAATAATAAAAGGCATACGTGGCATATAAAAGTTATAATAGAAACTAAGACCAATTTAGAAGCAGTTACATGTTTGGTTTGGTCACCAGAGATCTAAAACGATGTCGCACGTGACCTTGCAGATCAGCTGTTTTCACCACACAGAAAATTGCAGGATGTGGGACGTTTACAATTCACAATAATTGCTGTGGTTCTATATGGGCTGTATCAATAATTTTGACAAATGATAGCTTGCTGCAACATATGGAACTGGACTAGTTAACTTTAAATTTGAATTGAACTTTGAACTAATTAGTTCATGTAGAAAGTCAACATTCCCAACACTGACATGTTTATTTTTTTCAGGTTCTGGAGACATGGTCAGCCTGATAACTACGGAAATGAAGACTGTATTTACTATTATTACCATCCTTCTATTAAAGGATGGAATGACATTGGTTGTTCTGCTTGGTCCACCCGTTGGCTGTGTGAAAGAGTTGTGCAGTGAAATTCTCATCGTCAAAGTGTCAGTTGACTCAGTTCTGTACTGAAACATGGATCATTGCTAAATCGACACTGTTTGCTATCAAATAAAGTTTTACTCTTTCAAATTGTAAGTGTTCAATCATTATAAGTTAACCATAATTTCATGTACATCTCCAGCCAAATTGGTTAATACAGCACCATTTTTTTTTACCATATTTATATCCATATTTTATGTTGGCTGTTCACAAATAGCAGATGTACAAGCTCACAGCACGTTACTTTGTAACATGCTGTGAGCTTGTACATCTACTAGACATGCTGTGAGCTTGAACATTTGCTATTTTTGAATTTTAAAGAATATTTGCCTTTTCTGTTACACACTTGCAGGTGCATTTTATAAAGCGCTTTTTATCCAAAGTGCTTTACATGGCTTGTTCATTACATTCATACACCGGCAGAAACCATGCACGGCACCAGAGATGTGCAGAGAATGATAGAGAGGCAGGGGCTGACATTTCTAAAGGGCCTTTGGTGAAAATATCAAATGGCAGAACTCCAAGCTCACAACGCATCAGCTATTGTCGATACTTGATACCACACTGAACTAAGCATAATCAAGTCAATACTGGAGATTTCTACACAGAGGCCAATTCTCTCAACATAAGATGCTGCATTAGAGTTTGGACAAGGCAATAGGGTATATGCATATACGCCATTTTGTTCTACTTCCGGGTGTCTTTCGACTTCCTTCACAGGTGTTACTGATGATACTAATGAAGGGTCTGTTCCATTCTGCTCAAACAGAGTCAGGGTGCTGATATTGTGCATGTTGGCTCACTGGAAACACTCTGCTACACCAGTGGGTCTCAAAGTGTTCTTGAGTGGGTTCCAAATGTCCCCATACAGGTGTGTAACTCTGAGAGTGTACAAATGGAAGCAAATGGACCTGCAAGGGTCCATTCGCTTCCATTTGTTGATTCCATTTGTACAGAGTTATGGGGGTCCTTGAAATTAAAGAACCACTGTACAATAAATCAAACAGAGCCTTAATTAGTATCATCAGTAACACCTGTGAAGGAAGTCGAAAGACACCCGGAAGTAGAACAAAATGGCGTATATGCATAGAGCCTATTCTCTTGAATGCAGGTATGGCATGTAAAGTGGGCGTTTGCATTTCTTTCACCAGTAAAACCTGCATGGTCTGGAGAGGGCACTTTTACAGACAGACAAAAGGGCAGGGGCTTAAGCCCCCTTTGATGTCTGTGTGCACGTGTCTGCACACGGACCCAACCTGCACATTAGGAGCAATAGGGGTTCAGAGTCTTGCTCAAGGACACTTCGACACTAATTCTGGGGGAGATCGAACTGGGAAGCTTGCAGTCACCATCCTGCCACTCTACCCCTGAGCCACTGCTACTATCACTACTTCTAATAGTAACAGATTATTAGTAGGCCTATCATTTGATTATAAAAGTAGTGTTATAGCTGACGTGATCAGCCCTTTTCTACATTAAATTCTTAATTTTCATAGCATGCATCAATGTACAGTAAACACAAAGTTGGTCCAATAGCCTGCAGGTGCAATTTGGTATCCAAAATGAATTCCACACACCACAATTAGTCGAATTGAAGGTATGTGTATAATACAATCAAAAACAAAAAAGTTGAATCATAGGCGTTGGTGGCCAATGGCCATATTTGATTTGGCCATCATACGTGCCATTCGTGCCACTATGGGGGACACGCACCTCTGTGATTTTTGAAGCGGTGACGCTTCCAATATACAGCATTGTCTGTTGCCGTCGTCTCACCAGTGCGAACAGGATCTGGGCATGCGTGCGCGAGAGAGAGAGATAGAGAGAGAGAGAGAGAGAGCGATGCTGATTTCTAAACTGAAAGTGATATCAATTAAACTATAGAACCTTTGTCTTAGCAACTTACTAGCACACGATTCCCGATGAAGCCGGTCGATTTGACATATGGCGCGAGTGTGTGCTGCAAAAACTGTGGGAGGAGTAGCGTGCCAAACTTTGGGGAAACCCATGTGCCGAAAGTGAAACTTTACAAACCGCACGGAGAAGAGAGAGAGAGAGAGAGAGAGAGAGTCCACGCATGCACTGTGTTTGTGCACTGCTATAGGCTGTTGTGTGATCACAACAGCCTATCACAACACAAAAATTATAGATCTAGAACACATAGAATTTATAGATCTAGAACACTAAATTCATAGATCTAGAACACAGAATAAAAAACAGATCTGGAACTGCTCAAATTCACCGCTTCACTTCGAACCGAGGTTCGATTTTTCATGTCTAGAGAGGGACCCACTGACTCAGTTCAGGTGAGAAATTCCCCCAACACCAGATTGCAAACGGGTCTACAGGCTAGGTAGGCCTATATACACAAGCAGTAACAACATAAAGCTAGAATAAAATAAATACCATCCAGTTCACCAACCCAGGCAGATTTTTAGTTGACAATGATGAGAACAACAAAATGTAAAAAAGCAACAACTGTAAAACATTATACAACCACTAGGAGGAGACTGCACTTCTGATTTACTGTACAATTATCCCACTAAGCACGCCGTCTAAAAGTGGTCTAATAGTGGTATAGATTTGAAAGTTTTTTTGTTGTCTAAACTTAAACTAGACGACTAATAGACGTCTAATAGTCGTCTAAATGCAGACCGTCTATATTTAGACGACTATTAGACGTCTATTAGTCGTCTAGTCTAAGTTTAGACGACAAAAAAACTTTCAAATCTATACCACTATTAGACCACTTTTAGACGGCGTGCTTAGTGGGATCTTCTCCCTTCTGATTCTAATTCCAATAAAAGTTTTTTTCTGAAATGTTTCCATAAATTATTTTGCACATTTAAACATAATTGCCATAGTTTCTCCTGTCTTTCACAAAATTGCCATACATTTAATATTGTTTACACATAGGCCTAATATTAGTTTCAGGTTTTACAGTAGGCCTAACTGATGTTGGCTTAGTGTCAGATCTCTACCAAGAATGTGACCGTTAATACTACTGTTGATATATTTTGCATTTTATATTGCAACGCAAATTGATCTGTATCACAATTCAACAAGGCTATTAACAACAGAAATGGCCTCCCTGTCCCTAGGCCTATACGTTTACAGTAGTAATGTCTTTTATAGGTAGGCCCAGAGCCTGGGTAGCAGGGTAGGCCTATAGCCTACTATTTTATTGTATGTCTCGATGAATTGAATACACAGGGGGCAACCATACTAATAATTGTATGCCCATATGGAGAGCTGAAGTCATCAATATATAAGCCCATATCTCAGAATGCCCATATATGGACAAGTGCACGCAACCTCATGAAGGGCAAGGTCGCTTCTCGCCCTAAGGGCGTCTTACTGGTATTGTATTCTCAATAACGCATAGTCATTATTATTATTATTATTACCTTTATTAATATTATTATTATTACTAATAATAATATTAGGCTACTATAGGCTATATTAATCTTCTTCGTGTATAATTATAAGTATAATTATAATTATTTTTTGTGTTTTTCTGAACCTATTCAGTATTTTGTTGTTATTATTAGCCTACTATTAATACTATTATGATATTATTAGCATCAGTATGCATGCATTCTACAATGCCCTTCGTCTTCCACACACATTCCATGTCGCGGTCACCTGACCAAAACTCTGCGTCACGTGATCGCTGTTCCATCCCTCGCCATTTTGCAATGTGTGAGACAGAGAGGCCACTTTTTTATTACTGCTAACGAAATAAAACAAAGCGATTTTATGCGTTAAGGGGCCAAAGACCATCTGAACATTTCCGGATCAGTGAGTACATCCATCCGTCCGCGGGAGAGCCACGTCTTGTGATCGCTCGTCATTCATTAACCTCAAGAAACGATTAAAACGTCCTTGTGTGTTTTGAACTGTTGCTAGTGAGACTCGTGTGTGTGTGTGTGTGTGTGTGTGTGTGTGTGTGTGAGTGTGAGAGAGAGTGTGTGTGAGTGAACAGAGCAGCAGACAGCTATAGCTAACAGTTCTACTCTGTGTGTGTGTGTGTGTGTGTGTGTGTGTGTGTGTGTGTGTGTGTGTGTGTGTGTGTGTGTGTGTGACGTGCACACACGACACTGCCTGACTGCCTTCACACTTCCCTTGAACTTACTGTATATTGGATCAACGCGGCGTTGCTTGTCTGTCACGGTCGTTTCATGCATGATCTGATCTAATGCAACATTACCCAGATATGTTGCCCAGCTGTCTGCTAGATAGTAGGGTTGATCCGATGTCTCTAAAGTTGGGAAACCTGAAACTAGCTTTCCTTTGGACTAGCCATAGAAAGCGGGGAGGAACGTATATTTAGACTATGACATACACTGTCAGATGCCTGCATGTCCGAGTCTGATTACTTACCCTTTTGCAGCTTAGCCTAACGTTTAACCAATGTCAAAATCAACATGAACATGTAACTCACTGCTCTGAAGGCCTAGTGTTTATACACCACAGGTCCACAGAAACACTCAACCTTTTGACTGTAACTGCTATAAATAGTAGGCTATGCTTTTAAACTGTAGACTTCCAGATAGGTGTTTGGTTGGTAATAGGTTCGGTATTTGAAGAAGAAAAACACAACAAAAAAACGGCATAATTATAATATAGTAAGTTGACTTGAGCATTCCATGCTAATGTAAACCCTGCAATACATTCTTAGTTTCATATTGCTGTCAGAAGCAGAAGTATGCAAACGAGGAAGCTTGTCTGTGGTCAGAAAGTGAATGACAAAATGATAAAAAGAATTCCACCGCAAGATAAAAGGTTTCCTCTTTTTGCAGAAGCCTATCTGTTTGTAAACAAATGCACATGGTTTTGACTAGACAATACTATTGACTGTTAGAGTAAACTTGCCCGTGCATGCTCATCATAAATGGTCCTTGTGACCACATGTTAAGAGAAGATAATAACCCCCTCTTCCTCTCGCAACAGGCTCCCAAGCCACTAGCTGCACATTATCACATAGTCGGTACTTCTGGTGTGAATTGGAAAACACAACGACTAGACTTGTTGGACCTGCTTTCTTTATGGGGGGGTGGTTGTGTAGCTTAGTACAGTGGTTCTCAACCTTTTCAGGCAGCGACCCCCCAAATAATCACATTTCAACTGGGGACCCCACCACCCTGACGAGCACTAAGAGTTGAGGCATTACATTTTCTATAACACGGTTCTATTGTGAAAATAGCAGATGTGAGCATGTAGATCTGCTATTTTCACAATTTCTGCCTCTAATATTTGACAATTTGGCCAATGTTTAATTTGTCATTTTAGAGGTGTTAAAAAGTCCTTATATTTGTCACTTTAGAAATGTGCAGATACCCTCTATATACACTTAAACTTTATGCTGGTTTGTTTACTGTTGAGTGAGAAAACAATGTTGCACATTAAGCTAATCATCTGTGGACCCCTCAAAATAATTTTAGGGCCCCCTCTGGGGGTCCCAAGTCAACCCACAGGTTGAGAACCACTGGCTTAGTAGAGAAGAGAGGTTGTCTGCACTCTGCAGTGTCCCTGAGCGATACACTTCACCCCTAACAGAACCATCCTGAGTGCTTAATAGCGGCGCTGATTGTTGCTGAAACAACATTTCCCCCGCTGGATTAGTAAAGGTGTACTGTTTTTTTTTTTTTTTTTTTACCTCCATATGGAAAAGTAAAGTCTGTGTGCATGCACACATACCTGCATGATGTGAGAGTGGTATTTATTGTGTGTTCACACAACAAGTGTGTAATTACAACTGCAAACAAACCAACCTTGCCTCCTATACTCTCCCAATGTTCAATTTTTTACTTCCTCTCCTACCTAATCGTCTGTATTATATACATTGTGAATAATCTGATCAGCCCTTGAAAAGTACCTAGTTTAGCTGGTGAAATCAGGGTTATTTTGACTTTTGTCTGAATTCTCACCCAGTCTGCTTTTGTGGCCTCTTATCTCCCGCACAGACCATGGAGGTGACCGGCGATGTTGTCATCAGCACGCACTCCCCGTCTGCCCCCTCCTCGACCCCTCCGCTCCCGGCTGTTGCACACGCTCAGTTTCAAACCAGGCCGGTCATCACCACCGCGGAGGAAACTGCCCAGAGGCTGCAGCAGAAGCAGGCCGCCGACTCCCTCATCCAGGTCATCGAGAAGCTCAGCAAGATCGTGGACAAGCGGCCCCAGCGGCGCTGCACGCTGGCCGGGCAGAAGAGGGTGCTCCACCAGGCCTCCTCCGTCAGGGGAGTGACGCCGGAGGAGACCAGGGCCTTGGCCGGTAAAAAGAACCGGAGGAACTGCAAAGCGAACGAAGTGAAAATGAGCATTGCTGGCGACGGCACCACCTCCAGCATACTGCCGGAGGGAGCCGCCGCCGCCGCCGCCAGCCAGGACCACAACCGAACCGTGACGTGCTACCAGTGCAGCCTGTGTCGCTTCCTCTCGCCGACGCTGCTGCTGCTCAAGGAGCACCTGCGGCAGCACGACGAGCAGCACAGCGACCTCATCCTCATGTGCTCTGAGTGCCGCTTCACCTCGCGCCACCAGGACGAGCTGGAGTCCCACGTCAGGCTCCACTTCGACTACGGCGACGACCCCAAGAAACAACATCTTGCGTCGGCGGCGGACCTTCTCCCCCCCCACGGCATGGAGAACGGAGACGGCGGGCCGGGAGGCGTTGGCTCAGGGGGGGCCGAGGCGGTTGAAAGCTCCGCGGACGGGGCTGCTGCCGACGAGCTCCCTCAGAAGAAGAAATGGTATAGCTACGAGGAGTACGGCCTATACCGCTGCCTCATCTGCAGCTACGTGTGCAGCCAGCAGCGGATGCTCAAGACGCACGCCTGGAAGCACGCCGGCCTCGTCGACTGCTCCTACCCCATCTTCGAGGACGAGGACAACGCCCCCGCGAGAAGAGAGGCCCAGCAGGCCTCCACGGGGGGGCTTTCCGGAGGTGGTGTCGCCAACAACGCCACCACGACCAGAGAGGAGCTCGTCGTCCTCTCCCCCGTCCTCCAAGAGGACCGCCTCCAGAACATCCACGCCGCCTTTAAGCTCCAGCTCTGCACGCCACTGGCCGTAGAGGGCAAGAGGGACCTGATGAATCACCCAGTTGGGGATCACGGTGAGAGCCAGGTCACTATGGAGGAGGAGAGTGTGATCACTGTGGAGCAGGAGGAGAACGTGTATCCCGTCAAGGACCTGAGCACGGAGGAGCCCATGGTGGAGGTGCAGGTGACCACAGAGGCGGTGGCGGAGGTCGAGATCGATGGTCAGCACCACGGTAACGGCTCCACGACGGACAGCTTGCTGTCGTCCGCTCAGAAGATCATCAACAGCAGCCCCAACTGCACTGGCCACATCAACGTGATCGTGGAGCGGCTGCCCTCTGCAGAGGATGCTGTCATGGCCACCAACCCCCTCCTCCTCAGCCCGGACATGGGCGGAGACCAGAGCCTATTGGCTGAAACTGAGGAAGAAGTGGGTCATTCGGAAACAGCCAGTCAGACAGTGGACTTGTGCAAAGAGGAGAAGGTGGAGTTAGGTATCGACTGGAGCGGTAGTCGTAGCAGTGACAGACAGCTTTCGGGGGAGGACGATCACCAACCCACCAGCGTCGAACCGCCTTGTGATGAGAACATCCCTCCCGCCGGCCGCAGGAGGACCCACTCGGAGTCGCTCCGACTGCACTCGCTGGCCGCCGAGGTCCTGGTTGCCATGCCCATGAGAACCCCTGAACTCCCATCCAACACCAGCACCCACAGCAAGACGGCCCTTAAGGCTGCCACGGCGTCAGCGCAGAGCCAAGACGCGATGGGTCAAAGACTACTGGAGGTGACGTCTTCCGACGAGGTCGCCGAGGCAACGGCCTTGATGGACCTGGAGCTCCGTGCCCAGGACAAAGCGCAGGGACTGGGATCCCTGGGCTTGGGGCTGGGCCTGGGCTTGGGGGAGGTGGACGACGGGGGCCCCACCACCAAAGCCGGCATCAGCCTGTCTCTGCTGACAGTCATCGAGAGGCTGCGAGAGCGCTCCGACCAGAACGCGTCCGACGAGGACATCCTGCGGGAACTCCAGGACAACGCTCAGTTCCAAAACGGCTCGGTCGCCGGCGTGGTGGCCGGGAGCGAGGCCGACGGTTATGTGTGCGACGTGGCCGGGATGGACGCGGTAGTGGCGGCTCCCGACGGGGGGTTGGTGGACTTTATCCCCGGGAGCGACAGGCCTTACCGGTGTCGCCTCTGTCGCTACAGCAGTGGCAACAAAGGCTACATCAAGCAGCACCTGCGGGTGCACCGGCAGAGGCAGCCGTACCAGTGCCCCATCTGTGAGCACATCTCCTCGGACAGCAAGGACCTGGAGAGCCACATGATCCACCACTGCAAGACCAGGATGTACCAGTGCAAGCAGTGCCCTGACACCTTCCACTATAAGGTGAGTGGGATCCCTTTCATTCGAGAACCGTGTCCATCATTGGACATGATCAAAAATTGTCTTTCGTTCAGGGACCCCTGAACAACATAAGAACATAAAACCCACGAAAGACACCAAAATGTCACACCGTCCGTGACCCATGCGGGGTTCCCACGATCATGAAATTCCTGGAAATACTTTGAAATTAGAAAAATATTTTTCCAGTACTGAAACGGTTTTGAAATTGATCAAGGGTCCTGGATTTTTTTACCTTTTGACATTGGCACGTGCGCGTCCATCGTGCACAATCTGCATGCACGCCACGGTCCATCCACACTTTATTTTTGCTACACTGCCTGTCTTTGGGAATTGCTCATAGGAGTAAGCGACTCGTTATTGAATTATTGTTATATAGTCCTGGAAATGGGGTTAAATATTCTGGAAAAAAATTGGAAAAGTTTTGGAAATTCATTGGTAAAAATGTATGGGAACCCTTCACATGCGAGATTGTAGATCTATTTTTGGAGCAGGACACAGCGATGAAGTATAACTACTAGGGGTGCAACATATCGAACCGAATATCGAAAATCTAATCGAACCGAGAAATATCAAACCGAATGACCAATACCACTCCACATCCACATTCTCCTGGAATGTGGATGTGAGCCAAATTAGAGAACCACTACCCTATAGGTTGGGTACCGTATTGTTCAAAGTTAAAACAAAAAAATACATAGTTATAAAAATAAATGTATAAATCAAATTATCAAACCGTGACACCAAAATATCGAACCGAACCGAACCGTGAATTTTGTGTATCGTTGCACCCCTAATAACTAAGCATAAGGCACTTTGTCAAATGGACCGTAATGGATGGAGCAATATGCTGCACCCTGTTGAAGAGATGAAAACAGCTTGATGCAGTGCAGCAGCAGAAGTTGGCCATAGTGTGTTGATGCAAGCGAGAGGAGAGAACTATCGATTCCTCTGCTGTCATGCTGAGACTTCGGTGCCCTTTAGTGCAGCAGAGATCATTAAGTTCATCGTATTATTCAGTAGATTTGGGAGTTGGTTTAAGAAAGTTAAGTTGCTAAATGTTTCTGGGTGAAACCTGGGTCCAGTTTGACACTACCCGCTCCAAAAGTGGTATTAGAGATTAAGTGGGCCTATTAAATGTGCAGCGTGCATCAAAGTGCTCCCCTCGCTTCCGTCCGCACTCACTCAGCCAATATTTCAATTTTATACTTTATACTGCGCAAAACACACCCAAAAATAAGAGAGTTTTGTAAGGAAGTAAGTTGGCCACAGTGAGAAAGCTTTAACATTGACCTAGACATGAACGGAGGTTCTTTCGTGTAATCATTTCTTGTTAATGTATTAAGTCAGGGGTCTTCAACAGGGGGTCCAGGACCCCTAGGGGGTCCTCAGAGTTACTACAGGGGGTCCTCCAAATCTTTGTGTGATAGAAACTTTTTCCCCCTTTTTTATATTAACCACTTGAACCCTAGTGTCCATATTCTGAGAACTTTAGCCAAAAATAGCAGATCTACAAGCTGCGAGGCGTTGTGAGCTTGTAGATCGGCTATCTTCGGCAAAGACGTTTGGTGTAGAGGGGAAAAAGAGCAGACTAAGTACAGAGTGAAATGTCAAGTTATATATTGACGATTCAAGTGGTTAAATACGTATCTGAAAACACAAATTGACATGATTCCAAAATACACTGATTATTACTGTCAAACAATGAAACCATATGTTATCTATGAAAAGGTTGTGGGGGTCCCACTCCCTGGCTCATCTCTCTCTCAACTAAGGGGTCCTTGCATGGCCTGAAAACATTGAAGACCCCTGTATTAAGTAATTCATCATAAAATGTCCCTTCCTCAGAGTCAGCTGCGAAATCACGAGAGAGATCAGCACAGCTCCACCAGTGAAGTGGCAGCTCTCACGCCTGTCAGTGAAGCCATGGTGACCACAGAGGAAGCGGAACGGACAACAGAAGAAGGTAGGAAACATGAAGCACTGTAACAGGCCAGGCCACCATGGGATGACGTGTGGTTTCTGATTCAGACCTTTTTGCTTTGGTACTCGGGTTAAACGACTGAGGTAGCCTGAATTCCAGTGCATTGCAGAGCATGGGAGACAATATTATGAATTAGATATCAATGTGTATACTGTATTCTTTTAAAGTGTTGTGCCCGATCGCTTTTGCACTTTTTTTTATTTAAGCTTCAATACATTTCTTTATCTTGTTGGGTGTAGTAAATGCATGCTTTCCCGCAAACATTCGATACCAAAAAAGTGAATTACCCATCTCGCAGAGTAGCTTTATGAAATATACTATAATGTAGAGGTGGGGAAAAGAAGGTGGTAAGTGACAGAATTGCTGTTGTAACTGCTTTATATGCAACAGGAAATTAGTAAGAGAACAAACACACGCAACAAAGGCGCAGGTCACACGTTGTGTGAAAATAAATAGAAATGGTTAACTTCTCCTTTAGCCTATAATTTAACCAATTTAGGCCTAGAATTATTGAATGCTTTAACCATTGAAAAATAGCAGATATACAAGCTCATAGCTTGTAGATCTGCTATTTTTGAAAAAGTCGTGAAAATGTGTGCAAATCTTTGAATATATGTATTTTCAAAGCGAACGTTTGTAACTCAAATTTTGCTTCTGGGTGGTCCCTGGAACTAGATATTTTGAAATGGGGGTCCGTGGCCAAATAAATATCATTTTGGGGGTCCTTCACATGAAAAGGTTTGAGCACCACTGACATAGTAGTCTCTCAAGAACAGACCAACTGAGCTCCAGTTGAAAGTGAAAGGGACCTTTTCTTTGACGATGGCTATAGCCAGATTGCTGACATAGAAACATAGGTTTTTCAAAAAACCTTAGAAGGATTCAAAAGACACTTATAGAATCGGGTCAAAATTCAAATTTTCACGATTTTTCAAAAATAGCAGATCTACAAGCTCGCAGCGCGGCACTCGGTGCCGCGCTGTGAGCTTGTATATCTGCTATTTTTTATATTTAAAGCATAAAATATTGCGTCATAATGTGTTCAGGCCTAAATGGGTTAAACAATGATCAGGTTTAAGAAATACACGTTTCTTTTTCGGTTTTCCCCCTCCTGATTCTTACCTCAGATTATTTTGTCTCCAATACTTGTTATTGTATTAGTTAATATTATAGCTAAATAATATTTTCTTTTTCTTCTTAGTAGTTGTAGTAGTACTATTGGTTTTATTAGTACATTTGACTGAGGCTTGGCATTACTATCCTAGCCTGGACCATAAGCATTTTATGTTGTTGATTTCTGTTCATACATGCATGTTTCCATACGTTATCATTTGTCCTCCTCAGACTCTGGCATGCAGAACATGTACAAGTGTGACGTGTGCGACTACACCAGCCATACCTACGTCGGCGTGAGGAATCACAGACGTATCCACAACTCTGATAAACCTTACAGGTGAGTCTGCTTACAGTCTTACAGGACGTACTGTACCAATTACATGAGGACCTGCCCAGTCTGGTATTATAACTTGGCAACGTAGACTTGGTTTGGAGACATTGGGCTAAAGCAGACTTTGAGAAACCTTTTCAGCTCGAGAGACCCAAAATAAACAATGTGATGTCTTCTCAGGACCCACTTAAAAAAAAAAAAAAAAAGATTATTAACACATTGGCCGCCATTTTAACATTGACTGTATGGCTCTCCTGCCATTTTGTTTAATAAAAAAATTGATTTATTTTTTTTATATTGACATTTTTCCTAAATTCTGTATTTTTTCGACAATGTCATACAGAACCTCAAATGAAACAGGACAAACTCTAGTCTCACCGAAAAATAAAATAAATAAATAAAAAGCTTTTTTTTCTATAGTTGCAGCCATCTCAAAATAGCCATTTTTGACCAAAATCCAGCTATAATTGAAAGAACTGGAGATATTGACCTTTTTGTGATTGATGGCTTTTCGAGCGAATAACTCAGTTGATATTTGTATTTATGGCGTCAGGCACTTATCAGATAAGTGTACTAATGTAATTATGTAATAGGAATTATTTTTAGAATTTTCTGTTTAGAAAAATGCAGAGAAAAATATTTTTATATGCTATGTCTGACCAAAAACAGCAAGTTCACATTGATATACTATTACTGCTACAGTATTCTACAAGTCTGCTACAAGTCACTTGGGGGCGCTGTCTCTCTGTTTCTGTGTGTAAATGCTAGTTGCGCTCTGTAGGCCTACAGGTGCACACACACACATTGACATCAAAGGGGGCATGAGTCTTTACAACCAGTAAGACTCCCTAATCGGGAGATAAGCGACCGTTGGTCGCTTATCTCCACAAATATCACAACCTCCACCTCTCACGTCATACGGGTAGCCATAGTTACACCTGGAATGTTGAATCTCCATATATGGAGATAACCTACGCATCACACAAAGTCTGACCTCACCAGCCCATACTTGGGCATGGACGACTTATATCTCCATATACGGAGATGGCCATATATGGAGATACGATGACATCACAGAGTCCACAGCTGATGATGTGGCGTGATGTCATACAATACACAAACAAGCCCTATATAAAGGGGCAATTCTCACCAGGGAAGAGAGCATTGCCTGGAATGTTGAATCTCCATATATGGAGATAACCTACGCATCACACAAAGTCTGACCTCACCAGCCCATACTTGGGCATGGACGACTTATATCTCCATATACGGAGATGGCCATATATGGAGATACGATGACATCACAGAGTCCACAGCTGATGATGTGGCGTGATGTCATACAATAAACAAACAAGCCCTATATACTGATGCGATACGATGACATCACAGAGTCCACAGCTGATGATGTGGCGTGATGTCATACAATAAACAAACAAGCCCTATATACTGATGCGGAGATATGAGCAGGGCAAAGGTGTGACGTGTGACGTGTGACCGACCGACGGACGGCCGGTGGAGGTTTTCATAGTAAACTGCTCCCTGACGGTCGCAATAACACTTCTAGAATACACCTCTAGAATGGATTGCTATGACATTTGTTCAACAAGGTGATCAGCAATCTCTCAACACGTCGCTCTGCGACACTTTGAGAGCTTGTAGAGCTTGTAGATCTGCTATTTTCACATTCTAGCACATGTTAGAAAATGTCTCCCCCTGCCCCTAAAAAATCCTCTGCACTGCCCTGGCAAGAGCAGGGCAGACGCAGTTTGCTAACGAGGCGAGGCTGTAGTTGATCGATCGCTTGTTGGCTGTAGTTGATGCTTGTTTTGGTGGAGCGTGGGCCAGGGACCCCCACGCCCACCTGGTTCCCTAAGTGTTGGCTGGAGACCAGGGGACCCCCTTTGTGAGACCCCATCGACAGGGACCACTTGTCCCTGCAACCTGATCATGTGAACTTTATGTAACAAATGATCGGCTTATTGATTGATTTTACAATGTTATGTAACTCCGCACTGCTCTGGGAGGTCTGCGAAGCGTTGGACCCGCGGACCCCTTATTGGTTCCGTTAGAAAGGCGACCAGGGACCCCCACCTTTGCAAAGGCGATCATGGCTTGTTTGTGGACTAAAGTTTGTGGACTAAATACCATTATAAAACTAATATTATAGCCTGGATATATGGATTATAACCCAGGGTGTGGATTCAAATCAACCATCATCATTATCAGGTACGTTTTAGAAGCATTTATATGGCGAATTGGCGATAATTGTGTGTTTTGTGTCTTGAGAGAGAGAGAGAGGCAGATCTCACTGATAGCACTGTTTTTTTATGGGACTGAACACCATCAGGGGGTCCAACAGGGACCACTGAAACAGATATATAGTGGTCCTGGAGGGAAGCACACACACACACACACACACACACACACACACACACACACACACACACACACACACACACACACACAGCTGTTCTCACACTTTTTTTTCTTCTCTTTTTTTTTCCGGCAGCCAGCCTTTTGAGCTCAAATGCGTCTTTTGCCAGTTCACTGTGGGTTATGGGGAGATTTATACATTTGTATTGCAATTTATACATTATTACAGTATTTTTTTCAAACACACTTACTTTGATGTGTGATATTTTAGGTTCCCTTTAAGATAAAAGGCTCAGACTTTGTGACGGGCTGTGGAAGAATGTAATTAAACATTACATTATATAAAAGCAAATTCTCGGGACTATCGGGCCTGGCGGGGAACGACATTGGGATTTTCTCGGGACTATCGGGGGGGGCGGGGAATGAGTTAATTTCCATAACATCTACATTTATAAACTATTGGCAGCAGTTATACCTGGGAATACAGTGTTTCTGTGAGAAAACATCCTTCATCGACATTTAATATTAATGTTTTGTCAAGATATGAATAATAGTGGCACACTGTGAAGTTGTGGAAGCTGACACATACATACTTAACACATTTTAACATACTATTTAATATTACCACTGTGAAAACGATGTAGAATAAATGTACCCAATCACTCCCCCTACAATTAGGGCTGCACAATATGGAGAAATGTTCATGATGCGGGCCAATGTGAGACTCATCTCCCACACATGCCCGCCTGCCGGTGCCAGAAATATTTTTGCTTTGCAATGTGCAGAGAAAGAGGTGTTGATGAGGGCCAGCGTAAAACACGGCATCTGATCTCAGCAAAAAGGAACGCTTTTCGTCTATTTTAATTAGGTTAGGGTATTCACTTATCATTGAATTGCTATGCATTTCACTCTGCCAATCAAGACCCAATAGTGTGTGGCCTAAAATGGGTTGACTCCAAAAACATGCATAATAGTTGTATAATTACTTTTTCTTTGATTAACCAAACTCTAATATCTTAACGTAGCATTGAGATTTCTGACATTCTGTGCGTGGTTTTTAAATACCACTGCCCTGTTTATCTTGTAGGTTAGGAGGGCAACAGTTACAAAGAGGATGTGTACAAACTTGGGTTCGCTTATTTTTAGAACCTACCTGTCTTTGTTTTTTTTTTTATCCATAGCAGCCAAACTAAATGCTGATTTTTGGGTTATGCGCTCGGACGGCTCGGTATGCATAGTTTACGTTTTGGACAGTGATTTAATCTATCTCTGTGTGTGTGTGTGTGTGTGTGTGTGTGTGTGTGTGTGTGTGTGTGTGTGTGTGTGTGTGTGTGTGTGTGTGTGTGTGTGTGTGTGTGTGTGTGTGTGTGTGTGTGTGTGTGTGTGTGTGTGTGTGTGTCTATGCGCATACGTGTGCGAGAGCAAGAGTGACATTTGACACCCACAACCATGAGAAGTTCATACAGTTTGAGATAAGCTATGTATGCTAAGACAAAGTGCATTCGACAGGTGAATGTGCGTGCTGCTAGTGCTATGGAAATGATATCCAAAGTGCCGCCCCGCTCACAAAACGCAGTGTGTGTGTGTGTGTGTGTGGACACAGGCCCTTAGGCAACATAAACAACTTAAATTTGGGTAAAATGAAAAACTGGCATCCTCACAGTCTGCATATGCAAATGGTCAATGCCCATGTGCAAGATCACTACGGAGAAACATGTGGAACAGAGAGGCTGACTGACTGACTGACTGACAGACAGACAGACAGACAGACAGACAGACAGACAGACAGACAGACAGACAGACAGACAGACAGACAGACAGACAGACAGACAGACAGACAGACAGACAGACAGACAGACAGAGGTTTCCTTAATATATACTCTAATATGATATAATAGGATTGAAATAGTCTGTACTCTGTTGCACAGAATCTGTAGATATTGTATATATCCATTAGGTGGCAGTAGATGCCCAGTAAAGCCACAGTGCTCTAATTTGAAAGCTCAGTCAGGTCTGGTGCTGTCATATTTTTGTTCAAGCAAGCACATGGTCTTTGCATTCCTGCCTAGCAGCTGTCCTGTCTCCTGTGTAAACACACTGGTTTAGATGTTAGCTTATTTAAGATGTGGTCTTACTAGGCTATATTCTCAGAGGACACACACACACACACACACACACACACACACACACACACACACACACACACACACACACACACACACACACACACACACACACACACACACACACACACACACACACACACACACACACACACACAAGGATCTTTATTTTCATTCCCCAGAACAGGTCTTAAGTATTGACTAATATTGCAGTATAAAGTGGACATGTATAATGCAACTGAAAACTTCTCAAGTAGCTTGTGGCTTATACCACTGTTGCCTTTGTGCCGATTTGTATTGGGGTGCATTTTAGCGAGACGAAAAGAGAGGCATTACTTGGCGCTGGATGCGACAACTATAGTTTCTATGGTCTTGAGAAACAGGATGTCTTACTTTTTGCCTGGCCCCGAGGACTAGAAAGACACAAATAAATAAACACATTAAAAATGTATCTTTTTTTCCCCCCTGTCATCATTCGAAACATCTTGATCCCTGAAGCGGATGAAATCAAAGCTGTTTCCTCATAGACTGACATAATGACAGGGTTTTTTATGTTCCTTTTTACTCTTATAGACCAGCCATTCCAAATCTGTGAGCTGTGAGGGCATTGTACACTAAGATTATTATTATTATTACTAGTAAGACGCCTCAGGGCGACATGCGATATTCTTGGCCATCTGGCCAGTGATGTATATCGGACCAGTTACCCATATATGGAGACCCCTGGTACCCATATATGGAGATCCATGTACTGTATATGGAGATATGCTGTGAGAGCCCAAACATGCTTACTGAGTTATTCGTTATGTGATAGTCCTATGATGTCTATGTCATCTGACATCATACCCTTTTATGCCCATACATGTCATGGAGATCCCTGTCTGTAGAACCAGCCACACAGATATGGGCTGTCTTGGCCATCTGTCTTGGCCATATATGGATTCTGTTAGTGTGGTATGTGGCCGATGTGGCCTCCATATATGGGCATTCCCATATGAAGTCCTGTTAGATATGGGCTTAATATTGAGGGAACTCCATATATGGGCATAAAAGGGATTCTGTTAGTGTGAGTGGGAGTAGGACGCTGAGCGTCCTACTCCTCCCGCCCAACACTCCCCACTGACAGGTGCCTCCCCAGCCCATAGGTGTACATGCAATTGTGAGCTTGTAGATCGGCTATTTTCAAATGGCCAAAATGTATAGGGTTGAAGTGGTTAATGCGTGTTTTGTAACAATATTCAAAATCTACAAAGTAACTAAAGTTGTCAAATAATTGTAGGGGAGTAAAAGTACAATGTTTGCCTCTGAGATGTGATGAGAAGTAAATGTGCTAAAACATGAAAATACTCAAGTAAAGTAGAAATACATCAAAATCTAAAAGGAATAGGATCTTATGGTATTCTGTGTGTGGCCATCTCAACCGCACTACACCTTAATGTTTGCAACAATGGCTTTCTTGCTTTCTTTAAATCCATTTCCGCCGGGGTACAGCTGGCACATGCAAACTGTACAAATCTCGCATATTTCTATTTGTGGCTTTGCAAAGTTGCAATTCCCCCTTCAATTGAGTGACAGTTTTCTGGCCCGACTTAGAGGGCAAATTCAATTTATCCGGGGCAAATCCAATTTGCCTGCTGACTTTGTACATTCGTTGGAAGCAGTCGCATTTACAGAAAGGTTTTGTTCTACAGGTTCCACATGCCTAAGTTATAAGGCATCCTTATTGTCACGACTCACAAGGTATCTTTAGTACCTGACGGAGAAAGCATTTTAGCAGTGGTTCGGTTGACACTTATGCCAAGACTGAGACTTTGCAGAGTGAATCTCTCTTCACGAAAGGTCGGAAGGTTTGAAATGACACGTTAAATACCTCTCTCACTGTAAAAGGAACATTCTAAAGCTCTTAATTCCTGCACTCAGTTAAAACACTGCATATATTAAGAATAAGAATATTTATTTATCTTCACATTCCTACTGATTGCCTGAATGACTCATTTTGACTCCAATTAGCCAACTCCCAATTAAATGCACTCGTATTTAATCTTTCATGTATCCAAAATGATATCTTCACAGATTATTTTAAATTATCAGGAGACAGCTATGAAATTGATCCCTGCAAGCAACCTTGTGTACTTATATTACAAACTGAAAACGGGGGCCAGTGGTATTGGAAATCCTTCCTTTACAGAAGGATTTGTCAGATCAGTTCCCATGATGTTCCAGCGGCAGTCGGCTGCTGCACAATGGACCATTAGTTACAGGTGTAGCCTCCTCTAGTCTCCCAGGCCTTCTTGTGTTTGCCTTTGTGCCCTCCGGGCAGCTGACAAGGCCGCTTCATCTTCAAACTAAAACACCTGGAAGGCATAAGGGTTAGGGGAACTATTGTAACGCATTGATCTTTTTGCCCTAACACTTTGCTCTCTCATTCTCTCCTGTATACCTCCCGAGGGTAGCACTGTCACTATGATTAGCACTTATAACATTATACTAAGTGTTCAATTGGAAAGCATATCACAGGAGGAAATCTCATCCTAACGCAAAGTCATGGGAAAACCGTTACCATGCAAAATCTTAATAATGTGAAAATGGAAAAAACAAGAAACACCTCGAAGGCATGCCTAATCCCAATCATAAGTTCAGTGGGTAGAAGCATTACGAAGGCAGCTACTCTACAGGCAGGTGATTATAGATATTTCCTTTTATATTTCACAATTCCTGTGTGGCAAACTGGCATGCTGGAACACAGAATAACACTTGACTATTAATTATGCAAGAAAACCCTGTCAGCTAATCACGTTAAAAATGGTAACCACTGGAGCTAAGGAAAAAACTGCGTGGGTTTTGGTGAATTAGCTGTATCCTAAGCTGCACATTGCCTCCGTGCACGGATTGTAATTGTGGCACTCATTCAAACTCTGTCTTACATTTGACTGCCATGGTTGATGAACTTCCTTTGTGCAACCTGAACGGTTGGAGGTAGGGCTGGGCAATTAACCAGAAATATATTGAAACCGATATTTAGAACCAATAACTGACTTATAACCCAATAAACAAGAAGCAAGTTTCTTTTTTATATACATATTTTTAAAACTAAATGACACAGAACAAATTTCATTACATTTTCTATAATCGACTAAACCCATCAGTCCGATCAACCACTAAAATAGTGAAAACAGACGATCTACAAGCTTGCAACGTGTCGCATCACAACGTGTTGTGAGCTTGTAGATCTGCTATTTTCAGTATATACTTTTCATATTTTTTAATAACGGTTCATTAATCGTAATCGAAGCAAACGTTTGAAATAATCATCAATCAATAATCAGTTGAAGTCAAATCACCTAGCCCTACTAGGTAATAGTGGCCCATTTCCATGAATAAAAGTGCAAAGGGTCATGGGACATGACAACAGATGTTTTTGTATTTCTATGGTCGGTTGTGCATGCTGCATGGCACTGCACCAGTCAAAAGGCAGGGGCAATAGCTTGAGAACAATAATTCCCTTCCCCTTACCTTCTAGGGATCTTCAGCGTTTTCAGGCCAAGGACCCCTTAGTTGAGAGAGAAATGAAGCGGGGACCCCCACAACTTTTTCATAGATTCCATATAAATAGTTTCATCGTTTGACAGCACACTCATCAGTGTATTTTGGATTCATGTCAATGTATGTTTTCAAATATCTAACCACTTGAACGGTCAATAATTAATAAACTTGACCTTTCACTCTGTACTTAGTCTGCTCTTTTTCCCCTCTACACCAAACCACGTTGCTGAAAATAGCCGAGCGCGAGGCGTTGTGAGCTTGTAGATCTTCTATTTTTGGCAAAATTTCTCAGAATATGGACGCTAGGGTTCAAGTGGTTAATATAAAAAAGGAGGAAAAAAAAACGTATATTACAGAAAGATTTGGAGGACCCACTATTGTAACTTTGAGGACCCCCTAGGGGTCCCGGACCCCCTGTTGAAGACCCCTGTTCTAGATGTTTCTTTGAGGTCCATGGCGCAGATATACAGGCCTAATTGTCTCACTTATTCACAGATGTGCATCCAGTCCTATCATCTACCCAACAAAGCTATTACAAGGGTGCTTTCAGTCTTTAGTGCGTTCGTTTAATTGTGTTTCTTTGTCAACACCACGCCAAGCTTTTCTCCATCTAGCCAATAATCTTATCGGGGTCATGGAAGAGATGCTTTTCGGTTGCATGTCTCCATTCCGACACTAACCCTATACTTAACCCTAACCCTAAACCTAACCTCTATGGAAGTGTTGCCACTCCGACAATAAGAAGTCAATGTCGGGGTGGCGACATGTTGGAATGGAGAGCGCCCCCATGCTTTTCGCAGTGATAGCTGAGTGGTTAGTGTCCATACCTAGGACTCCGGAGGTCCCAGAGGTCGCAGGTATGATTCCCCGCTCCAGCTATCACTGCTCCCCTTCCCTCGTGCTCCTTGTGGGCAGCACTGGGTTCAGCTGGGTTAAGCTGAAAACTGAATTTCCCTTGTGGGATGATGTAGGTAAATTCTTCTTCTTCTTCTGCATTCCTTGTGGCATATTAATAGCACAATAATTCATAGTTCTTCAGTAGACCTACTGTACATTTCAGCCCCCAAAACAACATTCTTGTAAAAGACAGGGGCGGCCATGTGGCTCAGGAGGTAGATCGGCCGCTTAGGAATCGGAAGGTGCCTGGTTTGAATTCCTGGCTGCTCCCGATGAGCAGGTGGGCGCCTTGCATGGTTTCCTCCACCGTCGGGGGTGTGTGCAGGGGTGTCGCACCAAATTCAGGGCCCTGGGTACGAGGATTCACTGCGGGCCCCCCATGGATGTTCTATTGAAAAATGGCAGATAAACCAGCTCACAGCACGCGCTGCAAGCTTGTAGATCTGTAAAGCGTGTAGATCTGTAAAAAATCTTGACAATTTGTCAATATTGTTTTTGAAAAACCTTTGTTTCTATGTCAGTGGTGCTCAAACTTCTTCATGTGAAGGACCCCCAAAATGATATGTATTTGGCCACGGACCCCCATTTCAGAAAAGAAAATGTTCCAGAGACCCCCCAGAAGCAAAATTTGGGTTACAAAAATGTTCGTTAAAAAATACTTATATTCAAAGATTGACACACATTTTCACAACTTTTCAAAAATGGCAGATCTACAAGCTTGCAGTTGAGCTTGTATATCTGCTATTTTTCAATAGCTAAAGTATAAAATAATTCCAGGCCCCTCCACCTTGGGCCCTAGTAACTCAGTCCCACTTTTCCCCCCCTGTGACGCCCCTGTGTGTGTGTGTGTGTGTGTGTGTGTGTGTCTGTGTGTGTGTGTGTGTGTGTGTGTGTGTGTGTGTGTGTGTGTGTGTGTGTGTGTGTGTGTGTGTGTGTGTGTGTGTGTGTGTGTGTGTGTGTGTGTGTGTGTGTGTGTGTGTGTGTGTGTGTGTGTGTGTGTGTGTGTGTGTGTGTGTGTGTGTGTGTGTGAGAGAGAATGTGTGTGTGAATGTACTGTATAGTTTTGTATAGTAAAGTGCTTTGAATAAAAGGCGCTATACAAACGCACCATTTACCATCTAATTCACCAGGCTTTGGTGAGATGTATTTCCTACTCTGTTTTATATCTCAAATGGTGAAAAACATGCCTTTGAAAAACAAGGCATGACCCTTTTGTGAGATGAGAAATGTGTATGCGGGGAAAAGAAAATCCACTATGCCGTAGTAGAGCTTGTCAGATCAGGTTGTGCAACCTGTAGCAGCAACAGCAGCAGCGTGCCGCAGCATATTACGGAGTGCCACAGTCCCATTTGTTGTGTGTCTTGGTGACCGTGAGTTATTATGAGTGGAGCCTGCCTTCACAGCTCCTCGTGTTTGCCTCTGTACCCTCAAGGCAACTAACAAGGCTGCTTCGTTGTCAAGCTAAAACATCTACAGTGCAGCCAAGTAGAAAAAAGAAAATACAGTAATGTGTTTTTGTTTCCTTACAGTAGCAATTTTCTGTGTTTTTGTTCTAAGTCCCTAATTCCCCCCAGGCACAACACAACCAGTAGAAGCTCCGTATTGACCACAGACAACAGCTTGTTAAGCCGTCAAGACCAGGAATTGTTTTATGCTCTAGCTATTTTTGAAAAGTCGTAAAACATATTTTGAATATATATTCAAACTTCTGTAACTCAAATCTCTGCTTCTGGGGGGTCCCTGGAACAACATATTTTGAGATGGAGGTCCTCGGCCAAATACATGTAATTTTGGGGGTCCTTGACATGAAAAGGTTTGAGAACCACTGATTTAGAAGGAGGATTTAGAAGACATTCGTACAATCGGGCTTTTCTCTAAAAAAAATTGCAGATTTACAAGCTTGCACCGAGTGCCGCGCTGTGAGCGTGTATATCTGCTATCTTTCAATAGTTAAAGCATAAAATAATGGTTTTAAGTGGTTAAATCTAACGTGACACAGATATGGCGTTCCCGATCTGAATCTGTTAAACTGCAGGCTTTTTTCTCCCTTGTCGCTTATTTATTCCCTTCTGTCTCTATCTCTCCGACTCCTTCTCGCTTGCTCGCTCGCCTTTCCTTTCTCTAATCCTTTCTCTTGATTTCAACTCCCCCCTCCCCTCTATTCTTACCCATATCTCTCCTGCCACCCCCCGATCTCTCCTCTATTTTTCTGTCATCTTCTCTCTCTTTCACACCCTCCTCCTCCTCTCCACTGTTTCTGTGTATACCAGGTGTTGTAGCTGTGACTTTGCCACCACAAATATGAACAGCCTAAAAAGCCACATGAGGCGGCACCCCCAGGAGCACCAAGCTGTGCAGCTGCTGGAGCAGTACAGGTGAGAACACCATTAACACATCATCCTCCTCCCGCGCATTACAGTTATGAACAGAGAGAGGTGTAGCCATACAAGGTTGTTCGTGAGACAAGTGTCTCTCGACCATGTCAACTAACTGACAATTCTAAAACGGCTTGTCCAATTCCTTGTTTCTGATTGGCTGGTTTCCCTTTAATTGCTGTGGTATATGAGACTATACAATCCACACCTTGAATCAGTTTATATCAAACCCAGGTGCGTTATTTCTTTCCACAGTGTTCCACAGTGCACCAATTATCTGCACCTGTGTTGCTGGGAACTACTTTCTTGCAGACCTTGTAGTGAATTATTAGTGAAATAGAACAGTTTTAATTGGTACATGTCTATGATTTTTCATGTTGCCATATTGTAACCGTTTTAGAAAAGCAATAAGCCACAAGAGGCATGTGGTTACCTGTATTTTATAACGGGTGAGAGGGTTGGAGACACTCCGCCTCGTGTCTCACCACGCCTCTCAGCCGTGATAAAATACCAGGTAACCACATGCCTCTTGTGGCTTATTTCTTCAAAATGCCATGAGGAAAGACGAGAATGGCCGTAACCCGAAGCATGTGTGGTTGTACGGGGTGGCAGTGGCTCAGGGGTAGAGTGGCCAGTTCAATCCCGGCGCTCACCCGGCATTGGTGTTGAAGTGTCCTTGAGCAAGACTCTGAACCCCTAATTGCTCCCGATGAGCAGGTTGGTGTCTTGCATGGTTTCATCCGTCATCGGTGTGTGAATGGGTGATCTATCTAAAGCACTTTGGAATAAAACGCTATTATATAAGTGCACCATTTACCATTTATACAGCAGGCCATAATCAATAAGCTAAACCAAGGGTCTTCAATAGGGGGTCCGGGACCCCTAGGGGGTCCTCAGAGTTACTACAGGGGATTCTCCAAATCTTTGCGTGATAGAAAGTTTTTTCTCCTATTAATATTAACAACTTGAACCCTAGCGAACATATTCTGAGAACTTTAGCCAAACATTGCCGATCTACAAGCTCACAACGCCTTGCACTGCGAGGCATTGTAGATCAGCTTGTAGATCAGCTATTTTCGGCAAAGAGGTTTGGTGTAGAGGAGAAAAAGAGTAGACTACCGTTAAGTACAGAGTGAAAGGTCAAGCCTTGATGGTTCAAGTGGTTAAATATCTGAAAACACAAATTGACATGAATCCAAAATACACTGATTTTGCTGTCAAACAATGAAACTCTGAAATAGTTGTGGGGGTCCCTTCTTCAGCTCTCTCTCAACTAAGGGGTCCTTGGCCTGAAAACGTTGAAGAACCCTGAGCTAAACATGTCTTAATACGCCTTTTTTTTTAAGAAGCGAAACATGCCTTAGTCCACCTCTCTCGACTCATTCCCGCACCGACTCCCCCTGAGACTTCCCTGCAGAGTCTTTAGTCAGGCTGATTCCTCTGGATAGAAAGGAGGATTAGTACCACCGCAGCATGCATATTAAATCAAATGAGTCTTTATCCTCCCTCCCTCCTGCTAAAACCTTCATAATGCTGCCTCTTTTGCTCACTTTCCTCTGCAAATCTTGCATCCTTGGCGGTCCGCTCCTGTCCTGTCCAGGTGTTCCCTGTGTGGCTACGTGTGCAGCCATCCACCATCCCTAAAGTCCCACATGTGGAAGCACGCCGGGGACCAGAACTATAACTATGAGCAGGTCAACAAAGCCATCAACGAGGCCATCTCCCAGAGTTGTCGGTGAGTCATGTTTGTTTGTTATGGGTTTTGGATTTTCTTTTTGACCGGTGGGCCTGGAAGGAGCTAAGCTCCAACATCTGGCTTTTTTTTAAGAAAACTAAAGGTTGTGATTTAGAAGGCGTTTTTAGAATAGGCCTCAGTCCTAAATGGGTTAATGTTGTCTGTATTTGTGACCATTGCAATTGGATTGCCACTTTCCCTGAGTCTCTCTCTCTGTTTCTGTTCTGTCTCTCCCTCTCTCTCCCCCTTTATTTCCCCCAGGACACCCAGTGCACCTCAGAAGCTCTCCTCGGTTCTGGAGCCAGTAGCGGAGCGGCCCGGAGCGGCTCAGCCGCCGAGGGACAAAGAGAGCGCTCTGCCAGACCCAGCGGCCCACGTGTCGGCAGCAGCAGCAGCAGCAGGCCTTGGGCTGGTGGTGGACAGCTCAGAGGGCCTCCACTTGCCCTCCACCGTGGACACCACGTCACAGTGGCCCGGCGAAGCCTCCAGCCCCCTCGGGAAGGACCCAGGAGCACAGTCCCAGCCGCGAGGCCCCCCCGCCCCGGGCCCGGGCATGGAGTACTGCGTGCTGCTCTTTTGCTGCTGCATCTGTGGCTTCGAGTCCACCAGCAAAGAGCGCCTGATGGAGCACATGAAGGAGCACGAGGGAGACATCATCAGCATCATCCTCAACAAAGAGCAGCAGCCGGCAGAACAGCCGCCAGGCCTCCAGTCAGCAGAGGGCGGCGCCGCGCAGTGAGACCACAGTACCTGCCTTTTTTTTTTTTTTACTCCTCCTTCCTGTCATTGATGCAACGATCCTTGGTAGTCTTGACGAAATATCATTCACAGTAAAAAGAGCATTTCAATGTGTTTCATCCTGTTGAAATGACACGTTTGTCTTTGTTTGACTTGTGTTTTTGCATTGTACCATAGTGACAGGGGCCATTCTGTTTTCGTCTGTGTGTATTTAAAGCTCCAGTTAGAAACCTCCTTAGCAGAAAGACGTGTGTCTTGATAAGAGGTCAGCATTTCTGTAGTGCCCTTTTCAAAGGCACTTTAGAATGTATGCATTATATTCACCCATACACACGTTCTCTCACCGACGGCGAAGGCAGCCATGCAAGCCACCAAACTGCTCATCGGGAGATGAATCACCTTAATGGCTCGTGCTGGCTTTTTAGATGAAAATCTGTTCTTTTTTCATATAAAGTCTTATACATTAGGCTTAATTGGAGGAGTCCAAATGACAGGAATCGTTCCATAATTGTTTTTTATTGCAGAGTGAGTGGCATTCAAAGTGGTGGAGGGCAATTTACTAAATGAGAAATCTAATTGAAAATCAAATGTCAAATTGCCTATGGTTTTCAGGGAGATGACGCTTGAGGGAAATATTGCACGAGCACTAGTTGTTAATTTCTACAAGTCAACATGACTGTAAACGATAAATATGCTGGTTTGGAGTTGGGCATTGATTGGCGTCAAGGGGAAAGAATACCAGCTAACCCAAGTTAGCATTTCCAGATACAAAGAGTTCAAACCGGTTGATACCTCACAAAACCACACAGACCTTCATCAGAAATGGAATTATAATTCTCTCTTTTTTTTCTCTTTTCCAGCATAACTCGTATATTGACCATAAGGCAGCTCTAGTATCTCTACTGTAATTATTATTTAATGTATGTAATCCCACACAGTGTAGGCTCTAGCCTAGTAAAGAAGGCACGCGTGCTAGTGTTTAAAAACTCACAGATGCCTAAAATGCATGTATGCTTTAAACAGCCTATACATTTGTTTGTTTTTTGTCACCCAGTTTGTAATTTGTACCTCTTGGGAGTTTTGTAAAGTCAGCTTGAAGTGACGGCGATGTAATAGCCCTAAGGTGGGATAAACCTTGGAAAGACGCATAGGCAGGTGTCAACAATATGTCCGTACACGGACATATGTGTCTGTGGCAAAGTCTTGGCCTTGTCCGTAGGACATTTTAGATTTTCTTTTTTACACACCATGATATTGTTCTTATTTTGATCAGACCAATTATTTTGATCAGACCAATTACTATATGTGTGACACTTAATTTACTACGACACTATCGGGAGTCCAGCTAGTACTAGTGGTTCTCGAGCATTTCATTTCCAATGACCCTGATTACTCTGAGTGTGTACGGGTCCATTTGGTTCCATTTGTACACTCTGACTTACAGACCTGTTATGGTAATTCAGGGTTAGCTCTTTATTAGTGTTTCTGGTAAAAATTATTGTCCACTCATATTTGTATGTTTGTGGCAAAAAAATGAATTTTGACAAAGATGTCCACCACAAGCCAGCATGGCCATGATGACCCCTGCGTATAGAGGATGATGATGACGTAACAATGTGGAATATGGCCCACAGTAGTAGTAGCTGTTCAGGCATGAGACCAGAGGTTTGAAAAAAAAAAAAAAAAGGAAATATTATAAAGGGAAGTAAGAATGAATGAATTGCATTTTTAGAAGAAGAGATAATGGTGCCTAATATTGACTGAATTGTGTTGTTTTAAGTTTCAAACCAGGAATATGTGCTGGTTGAAGCTCAATTTCATTTTCATTGTAGTGCTGTAGTCTCAGTTGAGAGGTTATACTGTACATACAGATGTGTTTGTAATCTTAACGTGTTATTTTGCCAAATTTATATATTTTTTTAGCAGCTGTTGCTAACATTCACGCAGAGGTTGTCTAGATAGCGTGGCTGCTCTAGCCGATGTTATTAGTGTCCCCTTTTGCGTTTAAAATTCGTTATATTTTAGGGAGCTAGAATGTTGACATTCAGATATGAATTTGTTCATTTCCAGCAGTGTCTTGTTTCCACTCTTTGTTTGGTTTGAATACCTTGCTAGAGTGTTGGGTTGTGTTTGCTTCCCTTTCACTGGAAGTGATTTATGTTAATCCGATGTAGGGATGGGACGATAAGCGATATTATCGTTTATCGTGATAAAAAAACACTCACGATAATCACATCGTGGAGATTTCATTCATTGTGGTATCGTCCTCCGTCATGCACTGGGATCAACTCACCTTTTATTTCCAGAGCTGCATATTCCGGTACCACTTAAACCCTCTAGAATTGGTAAAAGGTACATAATATACATACTTGATAGTCTTTTTTTTTCACTCTCTATCAAATGTCTTTGCCAAAAAAATAGCCGATCTACAAGCTCACAACGCGTTGCGTTGCGACGCGTTGAGCTTGTAGATCTGCTATTTTTTGGCAAATGTTCCGCCCCAAGATAATGGATTTTGATTACTTTTGTCACAATAATCGTGATATGAAATTTTATATAATATCGACCCATCCCTAATCCGATGTTTTTGGGATGGTCCAGTGGAAGCTGACCAACTGGTCCACAGGGGTGACCTCAAAGTCGGATGCGGAACAGAGGGTTTTGTGGACGCATTCGGATTGGAAACAGTTTGTCATCCTCACCCCGGCCTGCAATTTGTGTCATGCAGAGCATCCATTGCGTTAAGTCATCTGCATGCCCTTAACTGCTTTATGTCCGCAGGGATGGAGGCTGAGGAAATTACGATGAACTGGAATATCCATAATTCATGGCCCTGTCCCTGTCCCCCCTCCGACCAGTTTGCATTTGTATGCGTCATCGGTGCGTACGTGTAACTAGGTGTATCAAACAAAATGTAATCTGTCTCAAAGACCTAACTGCCTGAGCTGAAATTCTAATTATCATAGTTGATCGTTATTGTCTGTCTTGCCATTTTACAAATTCAAAGCGCAGGTGTCACAGAAGACGGCAACAGTGTCTTGTGATGAAAAGAAAACCGAGTAATTTCTCCCTCCTGTCTGGTTTGCATAGCATGCATTTAAATGAGATTAGATGAAAGTGTAAGAAAAAAAAGTATCCAGAACCGTCTGGCTGATCATTGTGACGGCCCAGGTCTCACCCGTTACAATAGAGAACATCTTTCCTCTGACATTTTGCAATTATTCAGCTCTAACGAATGAATACTGGCTGAGGAAGCGGGTTTGCTTATGGCAGTTGGTTGATTTTCTTGCCATGTCGAAGTGGTAAATGAGATGATGTTTCAGTCTGTTGTTAATCCTCACCTGGCACTTAACCACTTGAGTCCCATTTTCAAAAGTAACTGATCTAACGCATGGCAACATGATATGCCATGAGATTGTAGATTGAAAGATGGTCTTTCTTTTGAAAAATGGAATGGCTTCTTCGCATGCCCAAAATAGGGACACTCAGTTAAAAGTGGTTAACGTGGTTGTGTGTTTCTCTCGTATAGGATGGTTAGCAGACAAAAAAATGATTATGGCAATGAGTTCTCCTGTTTTGAGGTAATTATAATCTCTGTAGGCAGAAATAGCCTTGTGTCATTGTACTATGTTTTGCGGTAAGGTGGTGTATAGGCTTTTCATCCGAGTTGTTTTCCAGGCAGGAAACGACACCTCGCATCATAGAGTGGGTAGTCCCAAACCTGGAAACGAGTTACAGGGTTCCCACGGTCATGAAATTCCTGGAAATATTTTGAAATTAGAAAAATATTTTTCCAGTACTGGAAAAGTTTGGGAATTTATCAAGGGTCCTGGAAGGTCCTGGAAAATATAGCTATGTATTGTCTTTGGTTATTGATTTTGCTAATACCTCTGAAATTACAAATTAAACATGGGCCAAATTGTCAAATATTAGAGGCAGTAATTGTGAAAATAGCCGATCTTCATGCTCACAACGCCTCGCGTTGCGAGGCGTTGTGAGCATGTAGATCTGCTATTTTCACAATAGAACAAACAGTGTTATACAAAATTCCTCAACTCTTAGTGCTCGTCAGGGTGCCGAGTTCCCAGTTAAAATATGATTATTTCGGGGGTCATGGCCTGAAAAGGTTGAGAACCACTGGCATACACTACCTGTCTTTGGGCATTGCGCATAGGAGTAAGCGACCTGTTATTGAGCTGAATTATTGTTATATAGTCCTGGAAATTGGGTTAAATATTCTGGAAAGGTTTTGGAAAAGTTTTGGAAATTAATTGGTAAAAATGGGTGGGAACCCTGGAGTTAGCAATTTGAACTTTCTGGTTCTTTCCCTCAAAGATAGGTATATTTGGGGGGGGTTTACCGTGTTATGTTATTCACTTAACACGGTATCGACGCCAAACGCGCAAGAATTTATGGTGGTGAGCTGGTGACATTCAAGACGTGACCACAGAGTATTTCATTAATAAGCTAGCATAATGTTAGCTTCTTTTATTTTTTACTTCTGCCAATTACATTTAAGCTTCAGAAATAGAATGGGTGTTCTTTTTTGATGATTATCTTGCAGAACAAAATGTATACGTATCATGATTCATGATACATGCCGCAAACAAAAGTTCATTGAACTTTTTCGGCAATAATTATGAATCCAATTACTTTTTTTGGCGAGAGAACGTCATGGTTCCGCTGTCGGTCGGAGTCATGTAACCCCTGGTGGTCCACTCTATACCCATGGGTATTATTTGGCCTTCTCCTGGTTCACCTGGTCAGTCTCTTTCATGGGAAAAACCACAATGTTGAATTAATTACAACTTTGAAAAGCACTCTTAGTGAATCTGCCATCTAGAGTTATAGCTTTGTGTAGTTCTCACATCCTTCCTGGTTAGTGACCTTCAGATTTCCCCATTGATTAATTACAAGAAGAACCTTTGTGGATGTATAGTTATCACATGTAAACTGTTTTATCTCCCAATTTCATTATCTTAGACTACCCACATTCTAAGTGAACCATAAATCTGTGCCATAATGGACTTGTTGGACAACCCATCAACCTGATTGTCAAAGAAAGAGTGTCATTGTTTTGTCATATTTTACTGTGCCTTTTGTTCAAAATGTCATACGCACGTTCTCTACTCTTATGTAGCTATGTCTGTATTTTGTTATCATACTACCGTTATTAATTTGAAAATAATCATAGGAAAATCCATGCAGGACTTTGCTCAAGCAAAATGCTGAAAGATGCAGAAGTCTTTCCAGCTATTTTACCCTGTGACAAACTCAACAGTTGGTACTGTAATTTCAGTCTGTAAATACCGAAGTTGAATACTGTAGAATTCAAAACTGACTTTTTTTTTTTAAAGAGAAGCAAAATGTATTTTTTAATTATCTTCTATAAAAAAACAAAAACAAAACAAAAACACTAAGATGAAAAATTGAGTTTTATCAGAAGATGGGACTCTCTTTTTTTGTAATTATTATTATTAACCCATTTATGCCTAAAATTATAACTATTAAAAAATAGCAGATATACAAGCTCAAAGCGCGGCACCGAGTGCCGCGCTGCGAGCTTGTAGATCTGCTATTTTTGAAAAAGTCGTGAAAATGTGTGCAAATCTTTGAATACATGTATTTTCAAAGCAAACGTTTGTAACTCAGATTTTGCTTCTGGGTGGTCCCTGGAACTAAATATTTTGGGGGTCCTTCACATGAAAAGGACTGAGAACCACTGACATAGTAGTCTCTCAAGAACAGACTAACTGAGCTCCAGTTAAGTGAAAAGGACCTTTTCTTTGACGATGGCTGGCCAGATTGCTGACATGGAAACATAGGTTTTTCAAAAAAAACATAGAAGGATTCAAAAGACACTTAAGAATCAGGTCAACATTCTAATTTTCACGACTTTTTCAAAAATAGCAGATCTACAAGCTCACAGTGCGGCACCAAGCTTGTATATCTGCTATTTTTCAATAGTTAAAGCATAAAATAATAATACACAAAATGTGTATAAATGTCTAAATTGGTTAATAATGGTGTATTTGAGGGAACTGACAATTTTAAGCTAAACGAAGCACATTGAGCTGTGCATTGAAACCAAAGGAGAAGGTGAGATGGATCTCTGTGCTGATTGATGCATCTGTTTGTACAGTCTCTCAGGCCGCTGTGATGCTTGCTCCGTTTTATTTATTTTTGGAACATCATAGGCAGTGTTGCGTCACGACTGTGCTGTTGTATTTTTGGTAAAATAAAGACAAGAGAAACAAAAGACGTGATTGATTGCACTTTGTGTTCATGTGAACGTCTCAGACATCAAGGTTTTTTTTTATCAGTATAGTAGAAATACACAAACAACAACATATACTGTATTACTAATGATAACTGATGGAACACATACATTATACCAGGGATGTCAAACTCAAATGCACAGGGGGCCAAAATTTAAAAAATGGTACAAGTCGAGGGCCAGACTGTTTCAATGTTTATTTAAACGCAGGCTTGCGGTCACAGGCCCTCAATATGCACCAATGCACTAGCAGTGCATTGTGGGACTTGTAGTATTATGGTGGTGCATGTGTAACAGAGTGACTCATTGCCTCAGCCTGATGGCATCAAAAGTCTAATATCTCCCTTTGGTCTGATGGGTAAGATTTTGGACTTTCATGCGGGAGACCTTGGTTTGAATCCCAAGCATTGCATGTGCAATATACCAGTGGCCAGTGGGCCAGTTCTAATAGTAATTAAATATCATCCCGCGAGCCAAAGATAATTCAATCACAGGCCTGATTTCGCCCCCGGGCCTTGAGTTTGACATATGTGCATTATACTGTATATAAGACTGTATGGCAGGTGCAGTAGAGAAAAAGACAGTGTATCATGAAAAAGAGAAGGCTGCACTCTGCAAAGTAGCTCTTGACTTTGTTGCCTTTCCACAGATGCCTCGTTCAGAATAAAACTATTATCCTTTACCATGAAATAAATCTACTACTTTGGGAGGTACTGTACCTTGCAATGTGACATAAATTCCTTATCTGCCCATCAAAAACATTTTATGTTGTACTGTACATACCGTAGGTATGGCACACCCACTGACAATTATCTGCACTAGCCCTACCACCATATATTGTTATACACAAACAATATTAAACATAATACTGTATATATATATATATATATATATATACACTGCTCAAAAAAATAAAGGGAACGCATAATCATTGCAATGTAACTCCAAGTCAATCACACTTTTGGGATATCAACCTGGCCAGTTAGGAAGCAACACTGATTATGAATCAGTTTCATCTGCTGTTGTGCAAATGGAAAAGACAACAGGTGAAAATGAGGCAATTTGCAAGACAACCCCTAAAAAAGGAATGGTTTTGCAGGTGGTGGCCACAGACCATTTGCCTGTCCTCATCCTTTCTGGCAGATTTTTGGTTAGTTTTGGATTTTGCCAGTGCCCTGACCACTAGAGGTAGCATGAGGCGGTATCTGCAACCCACAGAAGTTGCTCAGGTAGTGCTGCTCATCCAGGATCCTAGAATTTAGAAACTCGCATCCAGGATGGCACATCAATGCGCACTGTGGCAAGAAGGTTTGCTGTGTCTCCCAGCACAGTGTCCAGAGCATGGAGGCGATACAAGGAGACAGGCCAGTACACCAGGAGACGTGGAGGGGGCCGTAGGAGGACAACAACCCAGCCGCAGGACCGCTATCTGGTCCTTTGTGCAAGGAGGAACAGGAGGAGCACTGCCAGAGCCCTACGAAACGACCTTCAGCAGGCCACTAATGTGAATGTTTCTGCTCAAACTGTGAGAAACAGACTCCATGATGGTGGTATAAGGGCCCGACGTCCACAAGTGGGGCCTGTGCTCACAGCCCAACACTGTGCAGCCCGATTGACATTTGCCAGAGAACACATAGACTGGCAGGTCTATGTTGGGTTTTTTGGGTGTTCCCTTTATTTTTTTGAGCAGTGTGTGTGTATATATATATATATATATATATATATATATATATATATTATTATGAATATATGAATTGTTTCCACCTAGTTGTATTCATTACATTTACTGTAGATGTCTCCAGACTGATAGCCCCAAGTGTTTTCACTGATTAAAAGCCTGTCAGTGGAAACTGCTGTAGCTATAGCTGTATTTGGGACTTCTTGGGTGTGGTGTGCATAAAAGACGTGCTGCTAGTCCTGATCTGGTTCCAGGAACCACATCACGTCTCAGAAACACAGAGGAAGGCGTAGAGCTGTTTTCCTCTGCTGCCGTGCGTTATCAAAAGGCTTGCATGTTTATTTGTGAGTGGCTGATGACTTCATTTGCAATTTTCTTGTGCTTTTTAGGTTGGCACTCAATCATACCAATAAATCTTTTTGAGTTGAGCACGGCAGTTACCTAAGGTAAAGAAAACAAACCTAGCATATAGACTTATACCGGTGTGGAAAGCAACCGCAGTTCTACAAAATATAAATAAATGTAAAATTATGAAGGCGTGAAAAGTGTTTTTTACAACAAGGGTTCATATTTTAGATTGTAATTAGAGAAAAGAAAAAGTGAGTGTTAAAATGTTTTCATTTGCTTCGTTCTATTGTTTTATCGCGTTTAGCGTGCTAAAATGTGGGGCATGCGTAAGCATGTGGGCATGCGTACAAGTGGCTAAATATGTACGTTTTAGACACAATAAGCCAGCAATTTCTTTATTGATATTTACAGTAACACTACTAGCCCCCATAAGTCACATCCAACCATGAAAGGTTGCGTTGTACCTTGGGAATGGGCTTATTCTGTGTAAAATGACATATTTAGCCACTTGTACGCATGCCCCCAGCCACTGAATAACAATAGAAAGAAGTAAATGAAATCAATTTAACACTCATCTTTTATATTCTTTAATTACAATCTAAAATATGAACCCTTGTTGTAAAAAACTAAAGTTGTCCTTTAAGGCAGTCGAGCAGGTGCTCGGGCACTGATGGATAACTCCTTTGTGCACGTGGCGTGCCGTGCCTGCACGTCTTCAGGCACAGCACCTCGAGCACAAAACCCCACCTTCAGAGAAAGAGAGGCGGTGGAACAGAGAGGGCATGTCGACAGCTTTGCCCCAGGCAGAAACACATTGTTGTATTTGTATTTACCCTGGGGGCTGAGCTGAATAATAATTGCGGTTATCTTCAGGCTGAATCCAGCAGCCCATTCCAACAAGCTTTCTTCACAGCCCCCTCGTGTTGAAAGTGTTGAAAGGGAAAGAATTGGATAGATAAAAGGCCAGGGATGTCAGAATAAGCAATGCAGTCTTACCTGCCTCACCACACAGCCCATTATAGTCTAAGTGTGTGCAAAGTTTGGCATGGATACGGGCAACGGTGGCAGAGATATGAGTAGGGCAAAAGTGTGACATGATGTGTGACGGACAGACTGACGGACAGACAGACAGACAGACAGACAGACAGACAGATTGATTAAAAAAAAAAAAAAAAAAAAGAGTTCTGGGACCTAGAACAACAGTGTGTTGCCTATAGAAACCACACTGATTAAATCAATTGGACTCATGGGGCTTTCATGGGCCTTCCAGGAAATAAGTCATGAATCAATTCCAGGTAAACATATATCCTCATATGTATTCAAAGCAAAAAGAAACAGTCTTTTTCATGTGGGTTTTTAATAAGTTAGGATGAAGGGCAATAACTCAAGGGCTGGTTGTGCGGCGATAAGCAAAGTGAGCGTCGCCCTTACAGCATTCATGCCCACACAAAGACCCACCATGCAGCCCACAGCAAGCGCACACACTCATTTTAAAAGGAAAAATGTCTGCTTCTTTAATCCCTTCACTTTACATGAATCCCTGACCCCTTCTGTCAGCTGCTCAGGAAAAGGAAAGAAAATATGTGTAAACCATTGGTCTACAGTACACTCTCGAGGTTTCCACCTAAACCTTTTAGGGCCTATACACCATGAAAGTGGAGATCAAGAAAGAAATTTAAATATGGCTATGGATGAAAAGAGGCCAAAGAGAGAAGGGGGCACTGTTGAAGGAAGAAAGCGATGATTAAAGTGACTTGCACCACCAGGTCAAGTTCTGGACTTTGTGTAATGGCTAATGCCCACATTTCCGCGCTCCAGAAACCATGTTTTTGTGTTCAATTGGATAACAAAAACACGGAAGAGAATCACAAAGAATCTTAAAATCCCACACTGGCTTAGGGATTCCAATTGGGTCTACTGGGAGATACATGGCTTATCTCTAATGGTGCACGGCCTCTCATGTTGCTCACTGCTTCCACCCCTCTGTGGGAGAGAGAGAGAGAAATGGAGAGCGAGAGAGAGAGGAGGAGAGAGACTCAGACCTATTTGATGTGTGTGTGTGTGTGTGTGTGTGTGTGTGTGTGTGTGTGTGTGTGTGTGTGTGTGTGTGTGTGTGTGTGTGTGTGTGTGTGTGTGTGTGTGTGTGTGTGTGTGTGTGTGTGTGTGTGTGTGTGTGTGTGTGTGTGAAATAAAATAAAAATAAAGATAAACAACAAGGGCCTTCCAACCAAGTGCAGCAACAGGGAGGGGGGAGGGAGGGCAGAGAACCATTAAACATTTACAGTTTTCTTCTCCAATAAGCCCTCTCTCCAACAAGCGTCCTGCCAATTTACTTTCTTCTAATCTTCAGGCCTTTCATATTGGCCACAGAACACACACTCCCCGTTCCATCTGAGAGCAAAGCTCCCCTCTCCTCTCCATTCCTCACGGCTCCACATCAACCCAATCCACTTAAAGGAAAAACAATGGCTTATTTAATTTCATTTTATTCATTTCAAATGAATATGAATATTTGATTATTAGATTTGATGCTGTGCTGGGGGCACGTGTCGTGCACGTGCGATACGAAGACGTGTAAATACCCATTAACACGAACACAGCCACTGAGGTGTCTTGTCCCCATTTATGTTTCATGTTGTATTTTGATGTAAATGATTGCTGCTGTCTGATCTGTGTGTAGGAGTATAGGCTTATTCATTCAAAAGAGGATCTTTTGATGCTTATTCGTATAGGACTATAGGTCTATTGCGTTTCATATTATGAAACACAATAGACCTATAAACCTTCTATAATGGAGCCTATAGATAGATAGATAGATAGATACCTTTATTATCCCAAGGGGGAAATTTGTTTCCCAGAGGCAGCACAGCAGTATAAGGTTATTTACAAAGTTACAGAGAAGTATGAAAAAGATTAAAAAAAAAGAAAAAACAAGAACAGTACAGAGTACAGTAAGTACAGTAAGAGCAAGGTACAACAGGAAAGGGACGAATAATATATATACATAAAGTGTCTTAAAGCACGACTATCAATATAATACAGTGCCCAAATCAAAGTGACCATAACAGTCAATGCTAGTTAGTGCAACAAGTATCGCTACATCATGTCAAACACAAACAGAAATACAAAAAAAAACTACTAACACAACCTAATAGTGCAGTGTCCAAATGTCAAAGCGATAAAAAACAACTAGCAAAAGAAAAATAAAAATAAACAAGAAAGGGTGATGCGGCAAGACGCACAAAAAAAACACCCTCCCTGGAAGGTCCTTAGAGGTCAAAGTCAGTGCAGATATAGTTCCAGTAAAGAAAATAAAAGGAAAAAAAGGCTACCGTCGTCCTACGTTAGGAAGGTAGTCCTTGTCAATCGACCGTTGTGTGTCTCGTACAGCTTGAGAGAAGCCGGTACAAAAGACTTTCCTAGTCTCTCGCATCTCCGTCCTGGGTAGACAAAACGGTCATTTCCTAATAATGACATGACAAGCCACACATTTCTTTCTATGTTTTTTCTTTTTTTTTTTCTTGGTCCACAGAACGAGGACTGCCTGAGCATTCAACAAAGCAAATTAAGCTTAATCATTAGGCCTACAAAACGCTGACCATTTCGGTCATGTGGAAAAACAAAGAACTTGATATCGGTTATTAAACGTACGTATCACCTATTAAACAATTTCATGAATAGCCTACAGTTTAATTTTAAAAAGTAACTTTGAAGTAACTGACATAACTGCAGTAAAGTATTACATAATTTTGTTTTAGTAACCCGTTATATTACTTTGTTAATGCTAAAAGTAATAATTACTTAATTATTAATTACAGAAACAAATTACCTTTGTAATTAGTTACCCCCAACACTGTTAAGGCAGTGCTGACAGCTGAAGATTCTGTCTTGAGAAATTAGCCTGGTTACTGGCTTCAAAAGATTGTGGAAGGGGCCTATTTCTTACAAAGAAATTAAGATCCAAAACAAGTTACAAAAATAAATCCTGAATGCAGCGTCACTTTAATCAAACATTGAAGGGCCGTAACAAAAGTGATTACACTTACACTCATGCACCCATAGGAGGCAATACAAATGCTACATGTCACTATCTTATTGTACAGTAGTAATGATGATTCTTTAGTGCCGTTTGTCGTTCAACCCACAGATCCCTTGTGTCCTGGCGGCTGCACGCCACAACTGACACAGCCCTTGGTAGGCAAACCCGGCCTGGCAGAGATCTGCTCTCTGAGGTGCGCAGCTATTGATTTCTGGTCTAGGGTATCAGTTAGGATGATGAATTGCAAACCCTTGTCGAGTTGGGGCGAGGGCCAGGCTCAAACATCACGGACCAGGGCTGGGCTATAAGCTCACAACGCCCCGTTGTGAGCTTGTAGATCGCTATTTTCGGCAAAGAGGTGTAGAAGGGGAAAAGAGCAGACTAAGTACAGAGTGAAAGCGAAGTGAAAACACAAATTTCATGAATCCAATACACACCGATGATTGTGCTGTCAAACGATGAAACTATATGGAATCTATGAAAAGGTTGCTTCATCTCTCTCTCAACCAAGGGGTCCTTGGCCTGAAATCAACTGCATCAACTGAAATCAACTGCATGCACATAGGAATGTGCATCTGTCTGTTTGTCTGCCCATCTGTCTGTCTGACTGTCTTTCTTCTCTTGTTTATCTTTGGTCAGAGGGGATGGAAATATTTCTATTCACAACCACAAACTGCAGCTAAAATTCTCGTTCTTCTTTGTGTTTGTCTGTCTATCGATCTGTTCCATCAGTTGCGGCCGTGAGCACCTGGTATACACAACCACCACACTGACTGCTTTCTTTTTCTCCCAAATGAGTCGGATTCCCAGCTAGCGTTATCTCCCACTCCCAGGTGGCGATATGCGTTTGGAAAGCTCCAAAATCAATCATACGTGCTACACCACTGTGTGTGCATGTTGTTGTTGTATTGACACATATTACTGCCTAATAATCTATAATCTAAAATATTCACTGTAGCCAACAGTACATTTGTAAAGCCTCCATGACCCACTGCCCCTGCCTGGCTACCCAGCCTGGCGGAGATATGCTGCAGAACCATAGACTGTGCTAGAAAGGTGCACATATCTCCACCAGGCTGGGTTTGCTGCCCAAGGCCCAGAGCGTGCAAACTTTGCTAGTCAATTATATGCAGGCAATTGTAATGGCATAAATCTGACTTGATCACATTGATCAGTCTGAGTTTTGGACCAAAATCTGTAGGCAAGGCCAGGGCCACCAGCTTGGTGGTTCGGGCACCCTTGGCTGCAATACCAGCCTGACAGCGTGTCGCGGGTTCGAATCCCATTCCTGACGACAATATTTGCTACGTGTCGCTCCCCATCTTTTTCCTGTCAGCCTACTCCATGTCCTATCGATAAAGGCGTAGAAAAGCCTCCAAAATGTGGTTTTAAATAACACGTTTATCCAAGGCACGTTAACATTGATTGTGCATACATTCACCCATTCAAACACACATTCACACCAATGGCGAAGGAAACCATGCAAGGCACCAGTCTTGCTCAAGGACACTTCGACAATAGCGCTGGGGGAGCCCGGGATCGAACTGGGAACCTTCCGGATCCCAAGGGGCCACTTGACCTCCTGAGCCAGAGCCACTACAGTATGAGCAAGCTTCATACTGTAGCACTTGAAGATGGATGTGATAGACTGAAATGTTATTCACATTACAGATGTTTTAATGATTTAAAAATGATAACAGTAGTAGCATATAATGTATTATTACATTATTTGCCATGATTGGGTCAGTCTAAAATTGTCTGTTGGCTGGTATTTTGCTGTGATAGTATCTCACAAAATACTTGCAAAAGTTAAATAGCCTTGATACATTGAATGTCTATAGCTGTGCTCTTCTAGGCTGGAATCAATACAACATGTAACATAGCCTACACTACAGGCTACAACTGTCTGCTGCTGGGGATAATAGGCCAGGGGACCATGTAGCATGGTGACCATGTAGCATGGTGACCATATGTCCACTTTATTTCCCCCCAGAAGGTTCACAGGTGGTTATCTGTTGAATTCAGCTTAACCAGGCTGTAGTAGGTTAGTAATGCAGTAGTAGTAGGCTACTGTACTGTGTGACACAATTATAGGCTACTGAATAAATACTGTGACTCAGCAGTTGACAGATAGGGTCAAGGTACAGCTTTTAGACAGGCGACATGGTGGTGGTACTAGGTATCTATTCATTAGCCTACATGCATTCACCCAGCGTTGAACTGAGTAGGCCAGTGGTTCACTTCTCAACCTGCAAGGGGTCCCCAAATTATTTGGGGGGGTCCCCAGATGATTAACTTGATGTGCGACATTGTTTTCTCACTCAACAGTAAACAAACCAACATAAAGTTTAAGTGTATCGGGGTATCTGCACATTTCTAAAGTGACAATTTATGGACTTTTCAATACCTCTAAAATGACAAATTAAACATTGGCCAAATTGTCAAATATTAGAGGCAAAAATTGTGAAAATAGCTGATCTACATGCTCACAACGCCGCGTTTGCGAGGCGTTGTGAGCATGTAGATCTGCTATTTTCACAATAGAACCATGTTATACAAAATGTAATTCCTCAACTCTTAGTGCTCGTCAGGGTGGGGGGGTCCCCAGTTAAAATATGATTATTTTGGGGGTCACGGCCTGAAAAGGTTGAGAACCATTGGAGTAGGCTATAGTCATAGTGCGGTGGAGTTGTGGAAACTGCATGGAAATGGAGCGGAGACAATGAATGAACCCAGCCCGTCCTACTCTACTCTGCTGTGCTCAGTGCAGCTTCCACCATGCGACACAGACATCTGCTGCGCCTCGACGAATATTAGCGGCTAGACCGCTTCCATCCATGATCCATCCTATCCTACCCGCCGCCGCCTCCTCCACTCCAATTCAGTGTCAACCGGAGGGAAAGAGAGGGAGCTGGAGAGAGAGAGAGAGAGGGAGGACCATTCTGCACCGCGCCGTAGGAGAGGGTGAGGCTTAAATGTACGATCGAGTGTAATCAGATCCGCGTGTGTGTGAGTGTGTGGGTGTGTGTGTATGTGGTTTTGTTAGCATTTACAAAACGGGGGCGATCGGGTGTCACGAAATCAATGTGCCTGGGCTGGTCGATCGGCGCTGTCCTTTATGATATCCGAGGCGGCCCAGATTACCAGCGGACTGATGATGGGATCTGAGATTTCATACCATTCTAGCCCGGCGTAGTGGCATCGGTACGGGACTAGGAAACGCCGCTGTGATGATGCAGAGCAGGCCGCCGTCAACGTCTCTCCCACAACAACAGAATGAATGAAAACAATGCAAACAGAACAGACACCGAGTCCCGGCTGCCTGCCTGCCTATACTAGCTGCTGATTGTTGTTGATTCCCGCAGATCACGACAACGGCTGTCTCACATGCACCACGGTGTCTAGACCGTGCGTGAGTTTTGTCGCCTCGTCTATCAACTGTTTGTTTATATATTGAACTAAAACAGGGGTCTTCAACGTTTTCAGGCCAAGGACCCCTTGGTTGAGAGAGAGAGAGAGATGAAGCAGGGACCCCCACAACCTTATCATAGATGCTGCATATAGTTTCATCGTTTGACAGCACAATCATCAGTGTGTTTTGGATTCATGTCAATTTGTGTTTTCAGATATTTAACCACTTGAGCCGTCATTACCTAAACAACTTAACCTTTTACTTACTCTGTACTTAGTGTGCTCTTTTTCCCCTCTACACCAAACCTCTCTGCCGAAAATAGCTGATCTACAAGCTCACCCTTGTAGATCTGCTATTTTTGGCTACAGTTCTCAGAATATGGACACTATAGGTTTCAAGTTGTTAATATAAAAAGGATTGGAAGATTTGGAGGACCCCCTGTAGTAACTCTGAGGACCTCCCTAGGGGTCCCGGACCCCCTGTTGAAGACCCATGAACTAAATCATGTAACTCAACTAAATCATTGTGTAGGCTAGCAGACCCATATTAGGAGAATAAACGAGATGAACTTGATAGTGCCAGCTGTGACATCTAACATTTCGGTTTTCATTACCTCTCACGTTACATCTCTCTCTTGCTCTCTTTCCCTCTGTCTCCTGCTCTCTCTCCGTCTCTCTCCCTTCTCTCCTCTTCTGTATGTTGTCCATGTATCTGTGTGACTCAGCTGAGCAGCTGACCAGTTATGCACATGTTATAACATGCAGTACAGTAGTAGTAATATCACATCCTTGCTCTTCCAGTGTTCCATTATGACAGTCCTGCGACAGAGGAAGGGCAGCAAGGGGAAGGAGTCCACTCCTCCCGGCCCTGAGGTTCAGAACAAAAAGCCCACCTGTTCTGATCATCATTCAGAGGGGATCCTGAACGGTGAGTGACCAAGTCCTGTGTATGTACAGTATATACATATACATACATACATGCATGCATGTCATACATACATACACACATACATACGTAACGGAGGTGATCCGAACCTCCCCACCCGGCTTCGAATCCGGGTCTCCTGCGCGTAAGTCCAATATCTTAACCATTACTCCAAAGGGATATCCCTACGGAATGAGGGCAGATACTAGACTTTGAGGCTTCAGGCTGGGGCTGCGACTCTCTCCGCCACACATACATACATACATACATACATACATACATACATACATACATACATACATACGGGTGCCCACAAACACCTGCTATCATACTGGTGACAGCGGACACAGGCAGAGTGGGTCATCTTTTTGGACACCCCCCCCCCCCCCCCCCCCCCAAATATACAAGCTTGTAGTGTGGTAAAATGGTGACAATATACTGTACGTGTGTGTGTGTGTGTGTGTGTGTGTGTGTGTGTGTGTGTGTCTGTGTGTGTGTGTGTGTGTGTGTGTGTGTATATATATATATATATATATATATATATATATATATATATATATATATATTATATATATATCATTTAAGCGGAAATTCTTTATCTCAAATCTATGCTTCAGGGTTCCCTGGAACAACAGATTTTGAGATGGGGGTCAGCGGCCAAATACATATCATTTTGGGGGTCCTTGACATAAGAAAGGTTGAGCAACACTGATATGGAAACATATGTTTTTCAGAAAACTGTTAGCGTTTACAATACATTTGTAGAAGCTGCCTTAGGTCTTAATATGGCTTAATATTCTTGCAGGTGACTGGTCGTGGGGTTCAATAATCTGGACATCGGTTGGTTGGTCCGTGTCAGTGGGTCTGGGCCTGCTCTGCTGTATCTACGTGGCAACGCTACATGAGAATGACCTGTGGTTCTCCAACATTAAGGTGAGCTGCAGAGGCCCTGCATGGGGAGTGAATGCATGCCATGCTTTAGTGAAACTCATTTTGATCATTTTCCATGACGATATTGGTTCATTCATGGCGATACGATTCAATGATTTCGCAAGAAATAATCTGTGTGAATTGTGTGGAGAATGCAGTTGTTTTTGAAGGTCTTGTGATATCAAATGTTGTGGATTTTTTCATCAATTACACCCCCCCCCCCCCCCCCCCCAAAAAAAAAGAAAATAAATCTGTGCTCCATCTGGGAGGGTGTAACACCTTTGTTACTTTCCACTAGGGCTGTCACGATATGACATTTTACATGACGATTAATTGTCACTCAAATAATTGGCGATTAACGATTTAATTGTGTTTTTGTCATTGACAATTACATTTCTGTTTGGCTTTTAGGCTTTGAAGTTGCACATGGCAGATATGACACAGAACCTAAATACACAAAGAAATTAATGACAAATTTGACAACTTACTACTTAAAAAATAACATTGATAGTGGAAATGGCCGATCTGCTATTTCCACTATTTCTGACATTTTTCAACATTCACGATTATGACAAAATAATTGCGATAATGTCAAATAATCACGATTAGACGATTATGTAATAATTGTGACAGCCCTGCTTTCCACTGTGTTTGTATCGTTCCAAAGCACCATTTACCACCAGTTCAGTTGTTGCGTTCAGCCTCACCTACAACCACCTCCTCCCCTGGATGATGATGCGTTGTCCAGAGGCACATGAACCCACTTTTCTGAGCCTAATTATTCAAAAAAACTACAGATTACAGGAAAAAACACTGAATGTTGGAATGTTCAGTTCTTTTGGGTCTAATTGACGTCAGGAAACATGAAAAAAGCCACAAATGTGGAAAAAATGGAAAATGTATTATTAAGTCCTGCCCGCCCTTCCAGTATGCCAATTTTAAAATATAGGATTCCAGTTCCAATTGTATCTGCTCTATCACTTACAAGTTCCCTTGTTTAGCCTGTATCCTGTATCCTGTATCCTGATTGGAGGAAATTGGTATCCTGACCTGAACATGCATTTAATGTTCACTAAACAGCTGAAGAGAGACAGGGTATCAAAAACCAAAAAATATATATATCACTTACTGCACCTTTAAATGAACACTTTGCACACTCTCCAGAGTGTACAGATGTAAATGTTTGAAGTGCCTCTAAAATATTACCAATGTAATGTGATAGACATGTGATGCATTCATGCAAAGGACCAGCCTCTCAATTTGTGCCAAGTGCATTTAGACATCTGGGAAGATGCTTAAAACTCGCGAACTCAAAAGCAGTTTATGAGACTTCTACTTGAGAAGTTACAGAAACGTTGGGATTGAGGTGTCTGACAGTTTTATGGAGTGGTTATTTGGCATCAACCTGTAAGGGGTAATTCAGAGCGCTGTGATGTTCTCTCTGCAACGTTATCTATCTATTAAACCAGCAAACTCACTCACTCACACACTCACGCTCTAACGCTCTAACGCTCACGCTTATCTACGTTTATCTATTCACTCGCTTCAGCAACTGATCCCAAAGTTCACATGGTATTGGCCATTAGCATTATACCAACGGTGACGGAGCCCGAATTTCATTTCTCCAAATTAAAGCTCTTTATTAGCGTTTTCTTAGCCTGTTGTCAGGGTTACGGTCCGTTCCTCCAGGCCATGGGATCTGTAGCCCCACACACACACCCTTCTCTCTCACAGTTAGGAATGTGCATTCTCTCTCTCTCTCTCTCTCTCTCTCTCTCTCTCCCTCTCTCTCTCCCTCTCTCCCTCTCTCTCTCCCTCTCTCCCTCTCTCCCTCTCTCTCTCTCTTCTCTCTCGCTTTCACCAGGTGCGTTTGATGTGTGTCTCATCTTCCAACGGGTATGAAAAAACTATGTGGAGCAAGCGCATTCATCCCCATCCCACTTCTATTCACCTAAATTTGCTGTTAAATCACTCCTCCATGGGCTGCTCCTTACATTATGATGCTCCCACATATTCTCACGCACGCACCAGTTACAGTAACTTTCCCCACAACCGACACTCTGCACATATTTTGGAGCACATATCTTCGAACGGGTAAGGTCTAGTAATACTTAATTTATGCTCTGCCGTACAATGGTGTCACACACCAAAAATCTGTTGTGTAAAGCAGTGGTTCTGAAACTTTTCAGCCCGCGACCCCCACAATAATCATATTTTAACTGGGGACCCCTCCACCCTGATGAGCACTAAGAGTTGAGTTATTACATTTTGTACAACATGGTTCTATTGTGAAAATAGCAGATCTACATGCTGTGAGCATGTAGATCTGCTATTTTCACAGTTTCTGCCTCCAATATTTGACACTTTGGCCAATGTTTAATTTGTCATTTTAGAGGTATTAAAAAGTCCTTAAATTGTCACTTTAGAAATGTGCAGATACCCTCCATACACTTAAACGTTATGCTGGTTTGTTTACTGTTGAGTGAGAAAACAATCTGGGGTAGAAGTCTGGTATTAAAAATGTACTTGAGTAGAAGTACAAAAGTATTGGCATCAAAATGTACTTAAAGTACCGAAAGTAAAAGTACTGATTATGCAGAATAACCCATTTCAAGGTTTCAAATGTATACAAATCTTTTGAAAATAGCAGATCTTTAAACTCAATTGTGTTGAGTGTGTAGATGGACTATTTTCAAATGGCCGAAATGTATATAGGGCTGAAGTGGTTAATGTAGGCTACTGTATGTTGTGTATTAATAATCAAAATATGCAAAGCAATTAGTAACTAAAGTGCTCAAATAAATGTAGTGGAGTAAAGTACAATATTTGGATCCGAGAGTGTAGTGGAGTAGAAGTAAAAGTGGAGTAGAAGTAAAAGTAGTGGAGTAGAAGTAAAAATATTGGAAATTGGAAATACTCAAGTAAAGTACAAATACCCCAAAATTGTACAGTACGTAAGTAAATGTACTTTAGTTACTTTACACCACTGCTCACAACGCGTCGCACTGCAACACAGCTTAAGATTCTGGTCACTGCAGACGCAGTTAATATAAATCAGGCTTAAACGGTTTCGTCTCGTTGGAAATCTCGGGTGTGAACGGGGCTTTAAAACTAATTGAGGTGGCAGATGCAGGTTATACAGAAAAATCCCTTCCAATTTGTCCATCAATGCAATGACGCACATTTTCTCCTCTTCTTCTCATCATCTCAAGTGGCCGTGAAATTCTTATAACAATGCAAAAGCCACTATAACCTTCTCCACTGCTTTCTTTCCGACTGAGTCTGCAAAAACACACCGTAAACACCTCGCGCAGAGATAAAAGGCAAATTGTTTTTCCATACGCCACGGGAGATTGCCTTTCGGGTCCGCATTAAATAAGTCCAGTTTACGTCTTTAAGCAGCGGGAACTTGTTCCCAAATTGACTTGGGTTTTCCCTTGTATTCTTGTACTGTCTGCACTCTGCCACAGAACATTGTTCCCTGCCAGAGGTGTGATGTCATGTTTAATCTCTCTTACAGGGCCTCACCGGTGTCCCAGTTAAGGCTGCCTTGTTATTAAGCAACAGATTTATAGCAGCCAAACATGGCAGAAAGAACAGCCCAATCAGGGTCGCCGTTATTAGGATGGTTTTCCCCTTTTTTCACACTGAACTGCACGTGAATGTTGTTTTACCGGTGCACCAACAAACATTATCTGTTGGTGTAGTAATGTAAGCCTGTTTAAATATAGATGTACAAGCCGAGGTGAGGGATGCTGTTTTCGTGTCGTCTGCTTTAATAGGCTGGTATAGTCGTGGTTGTGATTCTACTGCGGTAAGAAAGAGGCATAAGAACAGAAATGTAGAGATCAGAGAAGAAGAGAAGCGCAGGGCAAAACAGCCTTGATCAAGACGCATCAGCAGGTATGCCCTTGATATCCAAGACCAAGTGTTTCCCCTTGTTTCTGGCAATTTGTAGTACCAGGTGTGTCATCCTCCGCCCACGTGAGTACACAACATGTCTCTCAGCCCACACAGAGGAAATCCATGCAGGGTAATTTACGAGTCTGCGTGTCACAGCGGTAGACTATCAAAGAAGCACTCCTAACCAAGTAGAATTCACGTGGTCACGCACAGATTCTAGTTTCATTTTTTTCCCTGTCTTGTATCTGTCTGTGTGTGTTTGCATGTGTGTGAGGGTGGTGAAGGGGCAAAGGAAGAGAGAGAGAGAGAGAGAGAGAGCATAGGCTTTCTTATTCTTCACACGAGAAGTGCAAAAGTGCTGACATACAAATGGGTAGTTAAATAAATTATTAGATCAGTATGAAACAAAGTTATAAGAAAAGAAGAACATTTAAAGCAGCAGTAGTGATGACTTTCATGATAGAATATTCTCTATTTAAAATATATATTCATCTATTATTTTACCTCTAACTACTGTATACTCTACACAAGTTTCTCCAAAGCTCGGCATCTCCCTCGACCATAAGCTCTGGGCATTTGCAAAATTCTAGGAGAGGGCAATCTTTCTCCTGGCCTGAAGAACTCTGAAATCTAAAAGTATTGACTGGATGTCTTTGGATGTCAAACATTCTCTGGATGTCTAAAATGCATCTAAAATGCATAGCTTCACTCCTCCTGCAATTCTTACCCTAAATGACTGCATCCTTGAACACTCCCAAAAACAGTGGAACAATGTTCCTTTTTTCCTCTTAACATTTACAACATCTAATATCTGTAATGTCAAGGACATTTTCTGGAGTAATAGAGTGAAGTCATATGGTTAATAAACACTAACACCACCAAAACAAAAACTGAAGACAAAAAGAAATGAAACAATGTATCGTCATGTATTTCATATTTTGGCTCAGTTGGTAGGCAATCTCTTACCTAAAAAAAAAGACAGAAACAAAGCACAACTATAACACTATAGGTTTAACTATTTAAATTTCACTCTATTTTGGGCTTAACTAGTATCCATTGTGACATATCCATTTTCAACTGTATTTTGGCAGTAATCGTTTCCATAGCCAAAACCACATTCACCTTTTGTTGCCATTGTTTTATGTTTGGGCTGCAACCATAAAGCTATAATTACTTTTGTTTAGTTGTCAAGAGTATGGTCCTTAGATGAATTTTCTTTTTCCCTAGATGTGATTTCCAACTTGGATACCGTTACCTATCATTCATTCTTTTATGGATTTTATCTTCTTGTGCCTTTGAGCACGTAATTTCCCAAAATCTGCTTCATTCATATCTTCTCAAATATCTATTTTCCATCCCTTTAGTCTGACCTTATGATACATTTTCATGAGTCACTAAAGGCCTCAAAGGATGATACTAGGTCACTTTACAGTCCTTGGATTCCCACATGAGAGTGAGCTCCCTCTAAACATTGTGTGGTGCCAGTGCGTGTGCGTGTGTGTGTATGTGCGTGCGTGCGTGCGTGCGTGCGTGCGTGCGTGCGTGTGTGTGTGTGTGAGCGAGGGCGACGAGCAAGCTCACATCCAGCGTCTGTTATTGTTATCACTGTCTGCTTCTGTCTTTGTAGTCATATATTCGGCCGCGCTGCACCGTGCAAAGCAAATTACACACATGTGTGTGCACACGCATAGAGTACAATGCACACTCCAATCTGGGCTGTTTCTCCCATTGAGTGACATAAACATTCGTTATGTTCTTCTGGAAAGTTGCCAAGATCCATTACCTTACTCACGCACACACAGACACACACATGCCTCCAGGTCAGTGGGAAAGACCAAGAGCTGTGAAACATGTTGGAAAGTCATTTGCGGTAAAGGGCTGTGGTGCTAGGACTCCGGGATAGCTGCAAGCTTCAAGCTGCCGCAGAACGGTTGTTGTGCGCAACTTGATGTGACTTAAATAGCTGGATGTGTTTGCTTCCTAAAGCCCGACTTAGTTGAAAATGCCCAACGCGAAGCTTTGTCGCTAACGCGTGCATCAGGCTTCAGGTGTCCGGCACTGGTGGAGACAAAAGGACCGGGCTTTAATAATACCACATGGTTTTGCACCACAGATCCGGCCCTCATCCGTGTCGGAATGATGTCAGGGGAACGACACGGGAACATTGGCACGGTGCTGGAACATCTGGAAGGCGTGTAATGGAGGCAGGGGTGTCGCACCAAATTCTGGGCCCTGGGTACAAAGGATTCACTGTGGGGCCCCTGTGCTTTAACTATTGAAAAATAGCAGATCTGCTATTTTTGAAAAATCATGAAAATCTTTGAATATTTCAAATCCTTCTAAGGTTTTTTTTTTGGGGGAAAAACCTATGTTTCGATGTCAGTGGAGCTCAAACCTTTTCATGTGAAGGACCCCCAAAATGGTATGTATTTGGCCACGGACCCCCATCTCAAAACATTGAGTTCCAGGGACCCCTCCCAGAAGCAAAATTTGAGTTACAAATGTTCGCTTAAAAAAATACATTATATTCAAAGATTTGCACACATTTTCCACGACTTTTCAAAAATAGCAGATCTACAAGCTCACAGCGCGGCACTCGGTGCCGCGCTGTGAGCTTGTATATCTGCTATTTTTCAATAGATAAAGTATAAAATAATTAACCACCTTGGGCACTAGTAACTCAGTCCCACTTTCCTACCCCTTGTGACGCCCCTGAATGGAGGCATGCCTCCCGGGTCATCTGGCGTGGGACTTTCTCACACACACACACACACACACACACACACACACACACACACACACACACACACACACACACACACACACACACACACACACACACACACACACACACACACACACACACACACTCACCTCACCTCACCAACTTGCTCTCTCATTCTTTCTTCCACACAGCGAGCATGTGTCTGCGGTGAGACAGCCTTGATAGGTGTGAAGTCATGTTGGGAGTTTATTTCAGACGTGCATCCTTCATATCATCCATGGCTTTGGGATCCATAAAAGCCTCTGACAAATGCCTCTGACATTTTCCAAATGATGTTCCAAGCATTCCCACACCCCTACCCCTACACACATTTTCATCTGCCTTTTCCGGTGTGTGTGTGTGTGTGTGTGTGTGTGCGCGTGTGTGTGTGCGTGCGTGTGTGCGTGTGCGCGTGCGTGTATGTGTGTGTGTGTGTGCTTGTGTTTTTATAGACATGCAAAGAGGTCACCGGTAGTCTGCTCTCTCTCTCTCTCTCTCTCTCTCTCTCTCTCTCTCTCTCTCTCTCTCTCTCCCCCTCTTTCTTTCTCCACTCCCATCCTGTCTACCCTCCCATCCCGTCGTCCACAGTCCTCAGAACATCACGTCTGCTTCCCTCTCTCAGTCAACAGCCGTTTCGTGAGACCTTTAAAGAAACCATGCATGTTTGGCTTTTTTTGTTTGTGTTTTTTTTTTTTTAGTATTTGACATCTCTGTTAGTGGTTGGGGGGTGCAATCATTGGTCTTTTTTATTTATTTTTACTCTGGAGGACAGAAGTGGAAAGAAGCAGGCAATGCAGGGGGGCCGGCCCTGACTGAGTGTTCTAACTTGGATTCTTGTTGAAGCTGAATCAGAGAGAGATGAGAAGTTGTACTCTAGAGGGGAACTGTCCACGTCCAACGTCCAAAAAAGGCATTGGTTTCTCCTCAAAGCTGAACTCCACTTCATGGCACTCGACACTGTGTTGCCCCGCTAATTGGGCTCATCCTCTCTCACTTTTGATTTAAAAGTGCAGGTTAACCCAATCATCTGAAACTCTGCATGAATGCCAAAAGCTCGCTTTGCCTCAGGCAAATTCAAACGGAAGGAATATAGAGGGAACTAGCAGCTCCATTCCCCCGGGAGAGCACTATCGGATATTGCCTTGGACAAGACAACAAGGAGTGATGAAAACGCTCGTTAGCTCACTTGGATCGCCTTCAAGGAAGTACAAAACGCAAATTCACTGCTGCTAATGCAATTTGAATCAACAGCAACACAGCATGCTTGTGGAAAATGTTTTTCCATTTATCTGGCTCTGGCTCTGCGGTGATTAACAAAGAGAAAGAAATCCCCTTCCGTTCGAAACAATGGAGCTTCGTAGGAGAGTCCAGCTCAGCAAGCTAGAGCGTTACTGGCAGTGTGGCGACGCAGCGACAACGCGGGACGCGTCTCGGCCCGCTGTCACGCGGAGGGAGGATGCAGGGGAACCTGCTGCCACCGCACCGGGAGGATCCCGGAACGTCACGGGCTCCAACACTCTGCCCCCGTGGCCTTGGCAACGGCGCGTCTCCGCGGCAGCAGGGCTGGTGTTGGCTGCGCTACTGGCGCTGGCTCAGGCCTGGCGAGTCAATGCCATCCACGAGAACCTGCTGTGGTTCTCTCAGCTCATGGTAAGGAGCAGGACAAAAGGATGTGAGCATCATGCACGGCTGCACGCGCAGTTGCGCGAGTCGACTCGGAATGCGTGCAGCAGATGCTTCTGCGTTCCTTTTGGGGGTATTAATGCGATTTCGGGGGAAAAGATCAACTATTTGCGTTACGCTTTCCTGCTGCTCACTTACTGGTTGGTTCTTTCTCTGTTTTACCCCCTCAGCAGAACTGTAATGATGCATAACCAAATGGAAATCTCTTGGGAAAGTATCTAAACTCTTGGGAAAGTATCTAAACAGCATGTGCGCGCGCGTGCGCTTGTGTGGGTTACACACTTACGTACACTGTATAGCAGCAGTCTGTTTACGATTATCAGTTGTCAGGACATTCTTCACGTCCTGACAAGCTATCTGTTTTCCATATTGTGAGTAATGACATGTCTGACTTTCATTTGCTCTTGTTTTGGTATTCTCCTCCCCTGTTGCCTGTACAGGAAGTGGAGCGTGAGATTTCCTTTCGGACAGAATGCGGCCTGTATTATTCCTACTACAAACAGATGTTGCAGGCTCCCTCCATACAGCAAGGTACGCATGCAACTGTCTGTACACGTCTTATTATGGGAACAGTAGCATGGATACATGTGCACCATTCAGAGGTAGGCACATACAGTAACAGGCACGATTTGGACTCTGAGACCTAATGGCCTAGTATAGTACAGTGGTTCTCAACCTTTTCAGGCCGTGACCTCCACAAATAATCATATTTGAACTGGGGAACCCCCACCCTCCATAAATGGCAGATCTACATTCAGATCTACATATTTTCACAATTTCTGCCTCCAAAATTTGAGAATTTCGCCAATGTGTGTCTTTGAATATTTAGACCCAATTCTATAGTGCCGTAAGGTTTTTTGAAGAACCGTCAGTGGTGCTTAAACTTTTTCATGTGAAGGACCCCCAAAATGATATGTATTTATTTGGCCACAGACCCCCATCTCAAAATATTTAGTTCCACGGACCCCCAGAAGCAGAATGTGAGATACAAATGTTCGCTTAAAAAATGCATACTGCTACTGGGAGCTTGTAGATCTGCTATTTTTCAATAGCTAAAGTATGAAATAATTCCAGGACTAAATGGGCTTTAAAAATGTGATCAATAAAATCGTAAAATCAATATGATATGATCGTGTTTCTTTGTATTAGTTAGTAATCTTGCCGCAGAGTTTTACACCATCTGGAGGCGGGATATGGGTTTTTTGTTAATGCCAGAGTACAGGGAGTTAACTTAGTCCAAGCGACTTGAAATAAAAACATGTTACTGTTTCGAGGTCTGCAGTAGATAGTACAATCTGATACTATGCAATATATTGTGCATATAATATTGACTATTACATCCCTTTCCTGGAAGAATACAGAGATACAACACTTGGTCCTAACCCTGCTTGACATTAATGTCATTATTTTGTTCCCTTCACAAAGCCTGAGGTCGAATATAAGCATAGTCCTCCACCAATAGAGTTTATTCCTTTGTCTGTATCTTCCCATGTGATGAAAGTGCATGCACGCACGATAGAGCGAGAGACGAATAGGTGGGGTGGTTAAAAAGTTAAACGGTCTGAGAAAGAACGGTGCGCAGAAAGAAGAAAATAACCATTTATTTTTTCCATCTCTGTTTTATGTCTCCTCTCTCTCTCTCTCTCTCTCTCTCTCTCTCTCTCTCTCTCTCTCTCTCTCTCTCTCTCTCTCTCTCTCTCGCTGTCTCACTTTAATTAAATTCAAAGGAGCTTTGCTGGCATGAGAAAACATATTTTTGCATTGCCAAAGCAGTACATACACAAATGTACTACTGTATGTACCATACTCACTGTCTCTGTCTGTCTGTCTGCGTCCCTCTCTCTCTCCCTCTCCCCCCCTCTCTCTCACACACACACACACACACACACACACACACACACACACACACACACACACATTATGTCAGCTAGCTGAATGGTTGGCTATTGGGCTTACTCATGGAAAGTACTTCAGGATGTTTTGGGCTTGCATGAAGCACACTGCGGTGATTAGAATGACATAACCTGGCCTAAAGCTCTTTGTTGCTATTTTGGAGACACAGTTTATTTTTGCATCAAACCAAGTGGATTGTGATGGATGACATAGTAGAGCTTGGCTCGTACATACGAACACCCAGCCCGCGATTGTGATTCACTATATAATATCATAATAGTATTAACCACTTGAACCCCACGCAGCATCCATATTCTGCCAAAAATGACAGATCTACAAGCTCACAAGGTGTCACAACTTTATGCTATGTGAGCTTGTAGATTGACAAAGAGATCTTATGTAGATGTAAAAAAAAAAAGAAAAGAGAAATGCTAATTCAGGTCCAGTGTACTGAGTCTAGAGCAGTGTTTCCGAAACTTTCATCTCAAGACCCAAAAGAGAGATTAGACGTTTGCCGGCACCCAAACTAGTGAAAATAGCAGATCTACAAGTGCACAACGCATCGCTTCGCAAATGACACTGGGTGAAAAATTGGTTACACAAATTGTGAGATGAAAATGTAAAGAAAAGAAAAAGTGTACGGACGTGATGACCGTCGCATCTGTGCCTTTCCAGGTCTTTCGGAGCTGATACATGACAACTTGACAGAGTCCAAGAGGACGGTCAACCTGTTGCAGAGAATGAACATCTACCAGGAGGTCTTCCTCAGCGTCATCTACAGGCTCCTACCTATACAGGTGACAGTTAACATTTGGGACCTACAATCGTTTGTGAATTGTTATGTCGGTTCATTGTCTATGTCAAAGGACGTGTTCTGCGAGTCCATATGGCAGTCATATTCAACTGGCGGCCCGCGGGCCATATTCGGCCCTAGCAGAGCTTTCTTGTGGCCCCTGGAGAACATTACCTATTCCAATGTAAAAGATTATTTATAACCAATTATTATTGGATGGTTTGTTGTACAGGATGACCATTTTCGGCAATTTATTTTTTCAACATGGAGCTAGGTTGCTTGGCAACATACAAGAGCTCAACAGATGAGTTCTGAGTGCATTTCATCCATTCATTTGAAACCATTTCGGTGTAGCCTCGTGAACCAGCCACTCCCGGAAATTACATTTGGCTTTCAAAGCGAAAAATTTAGTCTTGAGCGGATGTTGTCCATTTACCCCAAATAAATAATTCACCTTGAGTCGGGTGCTCAAAACAGACAAATACCTTTCATTCATACGAACATGTAAACACTTCACCTTGCCAGCCTACTAACCCTCAAATACCCTTCCTCTTTTCTCAAATATCAAAACCTAAGCCTGTGCCCTATAAAGGACTGGAACAGAAAACATCAAAATGCATGAATGCAGTATGAAGCAGGCCCTAATATTAATAAGTTACCATATTGGACATAAATGTCCATTGTTGTGTCCTATCGGACATAACAAACAACAAACTTTCTGTCACAGTCTTATGGCCCACGACTTCAAGTGATTTTTACAATTGTGGCCCCCTGCCTTCTCTAGTTGAACACACCTGCCATGTGGGCCGGGTTTCCTTGGAAGCATGCCGCTTTAATAAGAAAAATCGATCAATACAAAAATAAACCTACAGGAATGCCAGGCTTAAAAGTGTGTTAAGCGTGTGAGCTTCATAAATAAACGTCACACTAAGTTGTGTTTGTTAGATTATGCAAATTATCTTGTTCCTGATAGACTTCAATCATCCAATGCACCAAACAACACCAAACAAGAGTCGATAGCAACGGCAGAATACGCTATTTGGCATTCATTGGCAGAGAAGATTGATCGTGTGTGTTGTTGGCATAACCAACATACTCAGCTACGCTGCTCATACCACAAATAAATGTTTTGTTTTTTTTGAGCGGTGGTCACAACGCTCCTATACGTGGCTGTGTGTGTGGGTCTGTCTGTCTGTTTGTCTGTTTGTCTGTCTGTCTGTCTGTCTGTCTGTCTGTCTGTCTGTCTGTCTGTCTGTCTGTCTCCGGGTATGTAGCCTGCAGTAACCTTTTCTGACCACACATGTTAAGGGAGGGGCGCTGTTGTTCAGGATAGGCCAGGCATAGGCCAGGCACACTCACACACAAACACACACAGGGGGCACACACACACACACACACACACACACACACAGGGGGCACACACACACACACACACACACACACACACACACACACACACACACACACACACACACACACACACACACACACACACACACCACCGCTCAGTTCACACGAGTGTGATTTTTTACAAATGGGGCACCTTTTAAAGGGGAAATTAACAGGCTTTGCAATGGTATGAAAGTTATTGCCAAGTAGCATTGATAGAGCAGAGACGTAATCTACCAAACCACAGAAATGTCAGATGTTGTATTAGCAAGAGCTTGTGACTAAATAATAGCTATATTGGATCAACTGAAACAAAGGTTCTTTTTAACATTTCCTGAAAAGTAACTGTTTTGGACATCTGATCTGACAGTGATGACGTACATACCTGCACACATTCAGCTAAAAATACACTAGCAATTTTATACACTAGACCTAAAGATAACCATAAACATCTGTTCTAGATTAACAGCAACTACATGTAGAAAATTGGATGTCACACAGTACCTTGTTGCTACAATTTCTTGGTTTATTTTGTTGGATTGCGAGACGATAATTTGTTCACTCCCTTAAGTATGTACGCACGTCGCACATTTGTATTCTTTTAAAGATTTGTAGGAAAAACAAGGTCAACATTGATATGTCACGCTGGGTTACTTTGGCACACAATAAAAAGCTGTGTGAATCCTTTTTGGTCATCATCGTTCAGCTCTAAAAGGGAGGATTAGTGGGCACCATGACGTTCTTAATAGGAAATCTGTCAGTAGGTTACAGCACTACCGTAACATTTAACATTCTGTCAGACATCACATGACACACATGCACTTAAAACACAGCGGGAGTGGGTTCTCTGTCTGCCTGTACACCGTCTAAAAGCTAGATAGCATTGTTGGCAGTCCCACTTAACGAAACAAATGTCACGCATTAAAATATCAGAGAAAACCATGAAATGTCACAATGTCCGTAAGTATCAGTCACTGTCCTTTTTAGACAGTTCCCTGTCAGTTTGTGCGTGCGTGCTTGTGCGTGTGTGCTTGTGAGTAGGGCTGTCACAATTATTACATAATCGTCTAATCGCAATTATTTGACATAATCGTGATTATTTTTCATAATCGTTTCCATGTTGAAAAATGTTCATATATTTTTTTTAAAAGTCAAACATAGTGGAAATAGCAGATCTACAAGCTCACAACGCGTTGCGATGCGACGCGTTGTGAGCTTGTAGATCGGCTATTTCCACTATCAATGTTCTTTCTTAACTTTTTCCCTGCCAGATGTTGTTATTGCGACCGTAGGTCGCATTTACTACCAAAACCTCCACCGGCTGTCCGTCCCTGAGTGAGTGAGTGAGTGAGTGAGTGAGTGAGTGAGTGAGTGAGTGAGTGAGTGAGTCACACGTCACACGTCACACTTTTGCCCTGCTCATATCTCCACAACCGTTGCCCCCATCCATGCCACATTTTGCACACACACTCCTTACCTGCCAAACTTCAACCTCCAAGGACCCCCGGAGCTTCAGGGACCCCCAGGTCCCTGGGGGACCCCCAGGTGTAAAAAATTACCAAATTTGCAAAAATGACCAAATGACCACCCCAACGGGGCTGCTCACGGGGAATTCCTGGGGACCACCCACTCCTGGTGCTCCAGAACGGATGCAAAAGTGGTGACGCCCCCAGTGGAGGACCCCCTCCACTGCAGCTCACATAAAATGCCGTAACTCGGGCTAGGAGCGTCCGGGAGAGCCGGGGCCGGTACCTATTCGTCCGCCAAGGCAACGCGGAGACCCCACCCCTCATTTCTCACATGGCCCTCTTCTAGCGCCACCTTCAGGCCGATTTTTAAAACACATTTTTGGCCACTGCTCCTACAGTTTTGGCCCTAAAATCACGCAAATTGCTACACAGTATGTCTACACTCATCCCATCAACATGAATCTGTCCCATATAGCGCCACCTTCAGGCCGATTTTTAAAAACACATTTTTGGACACTGCTCCTACAGATTTTGCCCTAAAATCACGAAAATCACTACACAGTATGTCTACACTCATGTCATCAACATGGATCAGGAAGATTTTGGAAAAACAATTTTTTGCCCTATTTGTGGAGATAAGTGACCTACGGTCGCTTATCTCCCGATTAGGGAGTCTTGCTGGTTTATTATTGGGTTTTGTGCCAGCAAAAGCACCTTACCTTTGCGATGTTATAGACAAAGATGTATTATTATTTTTTTCATTATTATTTTTTAATTTTCTCCTTAAAGAGGTGTACCGTGGCTCTACCAACAGTAGAGGGCAGCCTCATGCAAGAATTAATGTGAAAATGGTCTCAGTAGGCTCTCGTTCGTCAAGGCAGCGCAGTCGCTACAGAGCAATAGATCCAGAGGAAATCACATGGAAGTGTTTTGTTACTCCATTGATGCTAACGTCCAGTGGGTTTTTGAGAGTACTTTTACGGGAGCTGTTTCAACGGTACACACCCGCGCGACCCCTCATCAGTTTACAGACATCAAACCAAGGTACAAAAGAACGAGCCAAAGAACGTACAATTGGCATCGCGCCGCCGGGAAAAATGGGGCGAACGGGAACGTTCAAAGCGTTGATAGAGTTAAGTGTAAAGTTGTAAAATATGTCAGTAATTTCTTTGTATAATTAGGTCATGTGTCATATCTTCCATGTGCAACTTCAAAGCCTAAAAGCCAAACAGAAATGTAATCGTCAACGACAAAAACACAATTACATCGTTTATCGTAATTATTTGAGTGACAATTAATCGTCATGTAAAATGTCATAATCGTGACAGCCCTACTTGCGTGTGTGCGCATACAGTTGAGTATTCATGTTCATGTGTGTGTGTGTGTGTGTGTGTGTGTGTGTGTGTGTGTGTGTGTGTGTGTGTGTGTGTGTGTGTGTGTTCCAGGCCTATCTGGAGCCTGTGTATTTTTACATCTACACAGTGTTCTCGCTCCAGGCGGTCTATGTGATTGCTTTGTACCTCACAGCTTGGCTCCTGTCTGGCTCCTGGCTAGCGGGAACCCTCACCGCCGTTTGGTACATACTCAACAGGTAAGGGTTCACAGCGTGTGTGTCAGGCAGGCAGCACATGCTCGTCTGCGTGCGCACGTGTATGTGTGTGTGCGTGCGTGTGTGTGTGTGTGTGTGTGTTCGTGTGTGCTCATGTTTATGAATCAATGCAGGGTGAAATTAAAGGAGGAATAATAATAATTTCTGTTTTGTTTTTATTCATATCAACATCTGCTGCGTAGGCTTTGATATGCAGAAATGTCAAAGACTGAATACAACAGCTGAATATGACTTAACTACTTAATTATCCCCATTACGCCCTGGCTGGTGCATAGCAGGGCAACAACAACAACGTTTCACCAGTACAACATCGCAGCTATGTTGCTGGTGGTAGAAATCCTTCCCGTTGTTGAAATGATGCTTGATGAATATGAAGACAGGCGATTGTTTTGCAGAGTTTTGAATTGAAAGTGTAATTTTATTGTTTTATTTGGAAAAACATTGCATCTTTTGAGAGTAAAGGTTTGACATTTCAAAGCCCCAAAATAATCCCATTTTAACTGGGGACCACCCCCCACCCCCACCCTGACGAGCACTAAGAGTTGAGGAATTACATTTTGTATAACACGGTTCTATTGTGAAAATAGCAGATCTGCATGCTCACAACGCCTCGCGTTGCAAGGCGCTGCGAGCATGCAGACCGGCTATTTTCACAATTTCTAATATTTGACATTTTAGCTTATGTTTTATTTGTCATTTTAGAGGTATTAAAAAGTGCTTAAATTGTCACTTAAGAAATGTGCAGATACCCCCTATACACAAACGTTATGTTGGTTTGTTTACTGTTGAGTGAGAAAATAATGTTTCACATTAATCTAATCATCTGGGGACCCCCCAAAATAATTTGGGGACCTTCTCCATAATCCTTTCTTTCTCTGCAGGGTAGACACCACTCGTGTGGAGTTCACCATCTCTCTGAGAGAGAACTGGTCTCTGCCCTTCTTTGCGCTGCAGGTGGCCGCGATCACCAGCTTCCTCCGACCACAACTCACTGCTGTACAGCAGGTACAAACACGCACGCATGCGCTGCAAAATACAACCACATAAAACGCTAAACGCGTTTAATACATCACCATATACCAGGGGTCTTTAACAGGGGGTCCGAGACCCCTAGGGGGTCCTCAGAGTTACTAAAAAACCTTACACACAAATTGGAATACACTTAAACATGGCACGCACAGACAAATAAGCACCAAATCGAACGTATTGACCAGTCTGACCCGATTGATTGTCCCTGACCTGCATAAAGAGTGCAGCTCAACTCTTGCACTGCACCTCAGCACATCGCTTACAGCCCTAAGAGATAGGTCTGGAGAGGCCGCATAGGAATGGATTTATTCTGTGAAAACAGTGTTTGTGTGTGTGTGTGTGTGTGTGTGTGTGTGTTTGTGTGTGTGTGTGTGTGTGTGTGTGTGTGTGTGTGTGTGTGTGTGTGTGTGTTTGTGTGTGTGTGTGTGTGTTTGTGTGTTTGTGTTTGTGTGTGTGTGTGTGTGTGTGTGTGTGTGTGTGTGTGTGTGTGTGTGTGTGCGTGCGTGCGTGCGTGCGTGCGTGCGTGCGTGCGTGCGTGCGTGCGTGCGTGCGTGCGCGTGCGTGCGTGCGTGCGTGCGTGCGTGCGCATTCCTGTGTGCATATACGTGTGCGTGTGCACGCGTGGTGTCGGACTTCACGCATGATTTATCTTTGTTGGATTTTCTATTTTGATGGAGTGTTCATTTTGTCTATTAAAACTATGACGAAAGAAGTTTGTGGACTACCAGTTTTCACTGATGGAAACTAAATAAAAACTCAGCTATGATGACTAAAACTCAGACTAAATACATGTATATTGACAACTCCATTAACAAATAAAAAGTTAAAAACTAGACTAGAACTAGTGGGGAAGAGATCCAGTAGAACCAAAAGACAAGCAATTTTACGTTTGATTGTGCTCGGGCATTGCACACTGAAAATAGCCGATCTACTAGCTTGTTGATCGGGCTATTTTCATATGGCCTGCCAAAATGCATTTTTTTTATTGTCAAAATCATTTGTAAATTTAGTTGACCAAAATCTTATCTTATTCAGTCGTCATCAAAATACTGTGACTGAACTAAACCTAAATTAGCTGTCAAAAGTAACACTGTGTTGGTGTGTGCGTGTGCTTGTGCTTCCCTCATCAGAAGGTGATGGTGTGGCTGATGTTTGTGACCACCTTCTGCTTCAGTCTGACGTGGCAGTTCAACCAGTTCATCCTGCTGGTCCAGGCTCTCATCATTTACTCACTGGACTGTATGGACCTTATAGCCAGCACGCAGGTACTGGAGGTCAACGCTTCTCAAACCTAAGAGGGCAGTGGGGGTCCCCGGACCCCACTTTGAGAACCCTTGCATTGATCGGGGGGCAAGGTGGCGCAGTCGGTAGTGCTGTCGCCTCACAGCTAGAATGTCCTGGGTTCGATTCCCGCTGGGGGTGTGTTCTCTCCTCCGCGTCATCAGTGCCCATACCCTAGGTGGGATTTGTAAAAGGGCCTTTCTGAGTGGAGTTTCCCGTGTCTCCTAGGGTAGATACCCTCACAAAAAACGTGGAGTAATCCTGGTCTCTATACTGCCTACCCCTGGCTGATGGAGGGGAAAGGATCTGAAGAAGGAAGCATGAGGTCGGTCTGTTGCTCTAGGTTGGCAGAGGGAGTGTAGCGCCCAGGATTACTTTAGACAATAATGACACTGGGTGAAAAAAGGGTTAGAGTTAGGGTTACAAAAATCATTGGATAAAAAAATGTGTGAAAAGAAAAAAAGAGAACCCTTGCATTGGACCACAGACAAACATAACTCTGAGAGTGTACAAATGAAACATCCATTTGTACACTCTCAGAGTACATTAGTCAAGAATAGCCAATCTACAAGCTTGGCTATTTTTGGTCCAGTTTACTGCGGTCGTGTTTACTGCATCTTAGAGGTTTTGTGGTTGCGTGTTTGTTCATGCCTGTGTGTGAGTGCGTGCGTGAGTGCCTCCGTGTGTATTTGGGGCTTTGTGTTTACTTGTGTGAGTGTTGTACAGCATGATATTTGCATGCTGTGCACCTGTGTGCACTCGTATCTTTTTATCCATGCGTTGTTTACTCTTGTATTGTGATTGGGTACATTCCAATTTGACTTTCTGTGTGTGTGTGTGCGTGTTTGTGCGTGTGCGTGTGTCTAGGTCACCACTCTGTATCTGGTCCAGGTAAGCAGCCTGCTGTGTGTCTGGCTGCTACAGTTCTGCAATTCAATGATCCTGGGTTCGCTGGTCCTCAGTTTCATCGTAGCTGCACTCTTCATCAAACACTGCCAGGTCTGTGTGAGCATGTGTGTGTGTGTGTGCATGCGTGCGTGTGCGTGCGCGTGTGTGTATGCGCGTGTGTGTAATCATGTCTCGTAAACCGCTGGAACAGATGTCCAGCTCCAGATATCAGTGCCAGTAGGACCAAAAAAGTACCTCCGCGCAGATTTGTTTGGCTTCTTGTTAAACATCCAATAACAATAATGATCCCACTCCTCTGGGTTATGGGATCTGAACAGCCGCCGCATCCCTCCTGGATATGGGATCGATGTCACACTCTCACTTGTAAAACACGGCTCTTTTGTGGCTTCGTTGTTTTTACTGGCAAAATGCTACTCAGTGCTCCTTTAAAATGCTCCAAAATCAGCATTTACAGTATCAAACAGATAATGAAATGGCAAAAGTGTCCGGTTGTGTACCTGCGTGCAAGACATGCCAGTGTTTTCACTGTGGTAGAGCCAGCTGTTATGAGGCCAGGTTGGCTGTAAACACCCTGACCCAGTGGTTCTCAACATTTTCAGGCCACGACCCCCCCAAAAAAAACATATTTTAACTGGGGAACACACTCAACACAGTACCCGGACAAGCACAAGCAATTGTAGGAGTTGAGGCCTTACATTTAGTTTGACTCGGTTCCACAGAGAAATATTGTGAAAACAACTGATGTACAAGCTCACAACGGCTCGCGTTGCAAGGCGTTGTGAGCTTGTAGATCAGCTATTTTCACAATGTTTGCCTCTTTGTTATATACTATTTGACAGTTTGGACAATTTGGATGATATCGTTTCTGGATTACTTTTGATGCAGTAATGGTGTTTTTTTTTGTTTTTGTAAAGGTTTTAAAAAGGTCTTACATTGTCACTTCACTGTTACACACCCCCCCCACCCCCCCCCACCCCCCCACCCCCCCTGGTGGGTCCCGACCGAAAGGTTGAGAACCACTGTTCTAATCGAAACCTCTTCTGTGCTCATCTAGCCTGGTCTGAAGACAGGAGGCCTCGTGGTTCGCCTTGGAAAGTTGCTCCTGCACAGCCTGCTGGTCCTGTCACTCACAGTCACTATCAACTATCTGGCCAAGGTACGCTGCTCCTCTATCCTCTTCTGTTCTCATACCGTCTCTTTCACCATCCCACATCCCAGAATCAGACTGCATTAAGGCCCATTCCCACTGGGCCAGATAACAGATAAAAAAATCTCTTTCTCCAGATATTTTTCCATTCAAAGTGGATGGTGGATACATATAAAAGAAATATCTACCACAGATATTTGCCACAGATAATTTTATCTGTGGCAAATATTTTTTTTTATCTGTATCTACCATCCACTTTGAATGGAAAAATATCTGGAGAAAGAGATTTTTTTATCCGTTATCTGGCCCAGTGGGAATGAGCCTTTAGACTGATATGGGAACAGAACTGTAATTCACAATGTCCATTAGGCCAGTGGTTCTCAACCTTTCAAATTTCAAGGTCTCTCCTAGTCTCCTTAACTCTGACAGTGTACAAATGGAACCAAATGGACCCTTTGGGGTTCATTTGGTTCCATTTGTACACTGTCAGAGTTACCTGGAATCCACTTTGAGAACCACTGCATCAGACAATACACAGTAAACTCATCAGTAGCCTCGTGTAGCCAGGTTTACTCATCTGCGAAGAGAAAAGCCTGGTCAAGATATGAGGCAGAGACCGTTCTAGGAGGTGGGGCTGAATATTCGCGGAAGTTGTCGTCTGTTCACAGTGCGGTGTCCCTGCAAACGTATTCCCTGCTGGAAAAATACGAGTCTGCGTCTCCTGCTCCGTCGGTTGCGCTCACAATAAACAATATATAAACTAAAACATTGATTCAGGTGATGTTACACCTATTAACACTTATGTTGCAATGATTTTTTCTCTTCAATGTCTCGCGTTGCCATGGTTACCATAGACTTCCATGTAATTGTGCAATTGTGTAAAAAGTGCACGCCCATGCCTAGATGATGCACCACGTGTGTAGATGCTGTTCACAGCTTTCAAACAAAAAAATCCGCTTGGAAATCCGTTCAGGCATTCATGATTTATGGGCCATTATGTTTTCTTCAGATGTAAACAAACATGGCTGCCATGTTTGAAAGAATGGGTTGGTATGGGGGTTAAACATGCAATTTCGTGATCGCGATCATGCCTAACACATTTCTGGAGGTCCAAAAAAATGTTTTGAAAAAAAAAAAAAAGATTTTTTTTTTTTTTTTTTTTTTTTTCAAAAACGGCCCAAACTCGGGAAACTCGGGGTTGGCACAGCGTTGGTATCAATACAAACTCGGGAAACTCGGGGTTGGCACCAGATGTGTTAAGAGCGAGTTAAGAGCTACAATCTATTTTTGTTTTTTTGCTGGGAATGTAAACAGACCCGCACCGCATGGCGTAACTTCCGTTAAACACAGCACTTCCGCTAGAAATCTTGGAACCAAGCGGAAGTCATATCTTGGCCAGGGTGACTCACTGACTCATCAGTGTTTAGGGCTTGTGGGCTCACTCTTATTTACGTATTCATTAAGGGTGTCACGATACATTTTAATAGCGATAAGATACGCATCGCGATACATGGTTGACGATACGATACATGGACGATATTGTTTCATTCGTGGCAATACTATACGATTCGATTCAATGATTTAAAATTGATATAGTAGTAACTATTTAGAAAATAAATTAAATCAGTGTGAAACGTGTCAAAAATCTATTATTATGGATATAAATAAGTAAACGCTGTGATTCTCTAGCAAATACAAGGTCATTAAATTTCAACACATACCGGTATGGACAAACCCGCACCTTGACTTGAACACAGAGATTGCACACATTTATTGATAGACCAAGAGTAGCTATATGGAATGGAAACGTAATTAGACCCATCTTTTTCATTTTCCCTTGCTAAACACAAGGCACAAATACTTAGTTTCCATACAATCCATTATTTGCATTGCAAAGCGATTCGGTTCGATTATCTGCACGCCTAGTATTCGTTTATCTCATTTTTACTATGAGACGTGTTGATTTTGTGTGTGTGTGTGTGTGTGTGTGCGTGTGCGTGTGCGTGCGCTTGTGTTTACAGAAAGCACTTCAGCTCAGATCAGATGAGCACATCTTTAAATTCATCAAGTCTAAACTTGGATTTGGTGTGACCAGGTACACACACACACACACACACACACACACACACACACACACACACACACACAGACACACACACACACACAGACACACACACACACACACACACACACACACACACACACACACACACACACACACACACACACACACACACACACACACAATGTTATCCTGCCCGGCCAGATAATGTCCAAATAGAGAAGGTATCCCCACCTGCTTATATACTTCTATCCACGTTGAGAGTGATTGCTGCTTAAGCCGCGGAATGGTCCCACTGTCACCTACTGTAGCTGAGCTGACTCATGCTGCTGTCACTGCTTCAATTACGCTTTCCTGCCTCTGTCAAAGACCACTTTGGCCATGATTCGTCTTGTGGCACCATATAAAAGTGTGTCGGGCAGCCAACACTTTACTTTGTCGCAGAACACAACAGCTTTTCATTGATGCAACCAGGTAGTAGGATGAACGAAGCAGAAATGGACAGCCAACTTGTCCATTCCTCTTTAAAAACCCCTGCCAACATTCCTCTTTATGCTTTTGGATAGCATTTCATCTTTTCTTCCCAACTTGCTGATTTAAATGTTTAGCGAACTCGAGCAGCACTAGAAAAAAGTGCTCCTCGGAGCACAGGTCTCCGCCAGGTCAGGTAGGTTATTGTGGGCCAGCGATGTTCGGAATTCAGTCATTATAGAGTTTAGTGGAATCTGTAGAATTTGAAAGATTAATTGATGACCGTTAATTGTATTGCTATTAATGTGAAGTGGCTTGTTATTTTGTAATAAGAGTGGCATTTCTTCCTCTGCCTTTCGCCGCAATAGGACGCGGCGTTCATGATTCGCGCTTTGCAGCGTGACTATGACGACAATTCATTTGCGAGTACAGACAAATTGGCTGTTCACTATGACAAATATTCCTTAAGAAACCGACTCAAGTGCACGCCGACCTCTCCTCTGCGCTGAGCCATGAGAGATTGGCATGCAATCTCTCAGTACTCTGCCTCACACCAACGGTAAGGGCAGGGCAAGCCTCACAGCTTTATCCTGAGTTATTTGAAGTCTCCAAGTTTTTTTTAACCATGAAACAACCATTTCTCTTGCGAGGACCAAGGAAAATTGTCCTCGCGATGTGGACTATTTCTCAAATTCAACTATACTCCTGTGGCCATTTGGCCCTCATAAGCACACACACACACACACACACACACACACACACACACACCAGCACATGCACATGCAATGAGTCCCACACACGCAGAGGTGTCACAAGGGGGGGTGATTGGGACTGAGTTACTAGGGTCCAAGGTGGAGGGGCCCTAATTATTTTATACTTTAGCTATTGAAAAATAGCAGATCTACAAGCTCACAGCGCCGCACTAAGTGCCACACTGCAAGCTTGTAGATCTGATTTTGTGGGTCCTTCATATGAAAAGCTTTGAGCACCACTGACATAGAAACATACTGTAGGTTTTTCAAAATAAAAACGTTATTTGAAATATTCAAAGAATTTTCCCGATTTAAAAAAAATAGCAGATCTACAAGCTCAGCACTTGTATGTCTGCCGTCCAATAGTTAAAGCACAAAACAAAGTGTAATAATGTGTTCCCAGTCTAAATGGGTTAAACCCCCTCCTCCCCCTATGAAGAACATTCACGGGGGGCCCGCAGTGAATCCTTGTAGGCAGGGCCCAGAATTTGGTGCGCCCCCCCCTGCACACACGCACGCACACACACATACACTTGCCCCCTCCTGTTGGTTTCCATTATTTACTAAGGTGCCAGTGTTGTGGCACCTGGAGTTTTAGTCCATGTGAATAATAGATGGCAGGGTAATGCTAGCGGGCAGCTCATTGATCACTGCCACTGGCTATGTGTGTTGAGTAGCTCATGTGCAGGATATCTTGCTCCAGATAACAGCGCTCATAGCAGAGCCAACTCCAGACAACTGGCAACTTCAATTATTCAGCCTGCGCTGGAGAATTGCATTGATTACATTATGCACCAGCCAGAGTCTCTCCGACTTCCTCTATCTGTGTGTTTCTCTGTCTCACTCTCTCTCTCTCTCTTTTTAATCTCTGCTTTTGTTTTTTGGTGTTTTGCTCTCTCTCTCTTTCTTTCTCTCTCTCTCTCTCTCTCTCTCTCTCTCTCTCTCTCTCTCTCTCTCTCTCTCATCCTTCTCTGTCTCTCAATTCAATTCAATTCAATTCGGCTCAATTTGAGGGAGCTTTATTGGCACGAGAAAACCTAAAGAGTTTACATTGCCAAAGCAAAGTGTCAAATAAGAAGAAATGTGTCTAAGAAAATGTATGTACAATTAAAGCCATAAAAAACAAAACCACAATATTGTGCATATGCTGTCAGAAATAGTTATACATCCACAGAGGAAAGAATAGCTTGGGATAAACTTTCACTCTCACTCTCTACCTTTTTCTTACAAACCCATAAGACAAATAATGGGTAAATTCTCCTTCAACAACATTGCCACCCAGGTGTGGAATTCCTTGACTACCTCCCTTAAAACATGTAGCTCGCTGGCATCCTTCAAAACAGCCCTGAAAACTCACCTTTCAGGAGGCCAGAGAAGGAGGCTGTAAAAGGTCTTATTTGGGATTTTCCTTTTAGGCAGGGTGTTTTAACTGTACTTGTACTTAGGGCTGTCACGATTATGACATTTTACATGACGATTAATTGTCACTCAAATAATTGCGATTAACGATTTAATTGTGTTTTTGTCGTTGACAATTACATTTCTGTTTGGCTTTTAGGCTTTGAAATTGCTCATGGTAGATATGACACACAACCTAGAAATTACTGACATATTTGACAACTTTATACTTAAAAAAGAACATTGATAGTGAAATAGCCGATCTACAAGCTCACAACGCGTTGCGATGCGACGCGTTGTGAGCTTGTAGATCTGCTGCCTATTTCCACTATTTTTTACTTTAAAAAAAAGATATGATCATTTTTCAACATGGACACGATTATGACGATTATGAAAAATAATCGCGATTATGTCAAATAATTGCGATTAGACGATTATGTACAGTAATAATTGTGACAGCCCTACTTGTACTGTACTACATTTCTATATTGACTATACTTGTACTCTCTCTCTCTCTCTCTCTCTCTCTCTCTCTCTCTCTCTCTCTTTCTCTCTCTGTCCCTCTTGTCTTTGTCCAGGGACTTTGATGCCAGCCTGTATCTGTGTGAGGAGGCGTTTGGCCCGCTGCCTCTGGACACGCTGGAGCGTCTGGCCGGCACCCTGCTGCTCCACCCCTACCTGGTCACGCTGGTGATGCTGACGGGCACGCTGGCACTGGTGGCCCTGCGCAACCTCAGGTAGGAGGGAGGGGACATCATGGAGAGCAGTGGTTCTCAAAGTAGATTCCAGCCGGGACTCTGTGGGTTCCTTTAGGGGCAGGGGTCTTCAACAGGGGGTCCTGGACCCCTAAGGGGTCCTCAGAGTTACTACAGTGGGGGGCCGCCAAATCTTTGTGTGATAGGATCATGTTTTTTACATAATCACTTGAACCCTAGCATCCCTATTCTTAGTGGAACATTAGCCAAAAAAATAGCCGATCTACAAGTTCACAACGTCTCGCGCTGCGAGGCGTTGTGAGCTTGTAGATCGGCTATTCATTTGGCACAAAGGTTTGGTGTAGAGGGAAAAGAAGAGCAGACTAGTAGGTATTGACAGTTCAAGTGGTTGAATATATTAATCCAACAGATGATAGTGCTGTCAAACAAGTCTAAGCTGTATAAGAAATTCATGAACATTTTAAAATGTGCAACACAATTTTGTATGTTATGTAGTGGGGGGGGGGGGGGGGGGGGTCCCTGCTTCATCTCTCTCTCACTTGAGTTGAGAACGATCTTTATCTTCATCGCGCCCAGTGGGAATGACACTTTACGAACTTAACAAACGAATGAACCCTTTACGAGTTAATTTAGTTCCATTTGTACAGTTAAGAGGAGACCTTGTTTGACATTTTGGGAAACACTGATGTAGAGCACTGTTTCCCAAATGGTGGGTCGGGACCCATTTGTGGGTCGCTGACACATTTTTATGGGTCCCTTTGTTTTTAGTTTTCAGTTTTGTTATTCATTATTTGTATATAAAAAAATAACAAAAAAAACATACCCCAAAAAATGCAAAAAATTCCATGGATGAAAAACATTAATTTCAATGAAGAACTAAAAGAAAATTCGAAGAAATTACATAAATTAGAAAACAAATGTTTAAGAAGTAGTAGTGAAAACAGCCGATCTACAAGCTCACAACGCAGCGCGAAGTGATGCGTTGTGAGCTTGTAGATCTGCTATTTTCACACGTTGTGGTCCCGGGCAAATGTCTCGACCTGAAAAGTCTGGGGACCACTGATGTAGAGGGTATTACACTACATGTAGTACACTACATGCTGTACTGTTGTTCTTTAAGATTAAATACAAAAACAAACTTTTAAAAGTACACAGACCTGCCTGTGCATGCTTGTTTTAGCTGCACACCGGCACATAACGTGCGTACATGCGAGAATGAGTGCTCGCGTCGCGTATCGGTCAAACACCATTCACATCGTCCGTTTCAGACGGGGGACTATTAACCGATTTAGTGCCATTCCCGAGATATCTCGCGAAATGTACTCGAGTATCTGTAGTGCCATTCCCGAGATATCTCGCGAAAAGTAATATATTACTGTAACATTACCGAGAAGAATGGCCGGAGGTCCGGAGACGAAATCCGTCGCTGATTTCGCATCATCACGGCTCCACGAGCACAAAATAGTCCCATCCATAACATTGAGGTGGACGGGGGATCTCATCTTTAATGTCCATTATCTCAAAACTACACTTTAGAAGCTAGGATGGAGGCAGATGCTCGCTTATGTTATACATGTATAAAAGCTCCCGGTCCGCCATTACACAACTCCACGTGGACAAGGATTGGTTCCGGCGCAGGACCCGATGACGTCAGACCGGAAGTGATTGCGCTGTGGACTTCTGGCCTTCAAAATAAGATAACGGTGGTGATGCCAGCCTGAAGGTGGCATCGTGGACTTTATAATCCGTTAATTTCAGGGGCACTAAATGAGTTAACATATCAAAGATTAAAATAACGTCAGATTGTTAACAGCGCAAATTAACATAGGAATCAGACTGGATGCGGTCGATCAGTCAGTCTTTACTCTCCTCTCCTCCTCCTCCTCCTCCGAGCCCCCACTGGCTGGCTGTAAGCTGCTGAGTCTGTAAACCGCTACACTTCCTCAAACTGGTTCAAGGCTTGAACGGGTCCCTGATTTGCTTGTCTCGTTAGACCCAGATCCTAGATCATCCGACGTTTATTGATTTCATTGGCCTGGTACTGCCTGATTTCGAAGAAACTTTAGGTTCATTACACAACTAGGGCTGTCACAATTATTACATAATCGTCTAATCGTGATTATTTGACATTATCGCAATTATTTTGTCATAATCGTCATAATCGTGAATGTTGAAAAATTTCCGAAATAGTGGATGCGACGCGTTGTGAGCTTGTAGATCGGCTATTTCCACTATCAAAGTTATTTTTTAAGTAGTAAGTTGTCAAATATGTCAGTAATTTCTTTGTATATTTAGGTTATGTGTCATATCTACCATGTACAACTTCAAAACCTAAAAGCCAAACAGAAATGTAATTATCAACGACAAAAACACAATTAAATCGTTAATCGCCAATTATTTGAGTGACAATTAATCGTCATGTAAAATGTCATATCGTGACAGCCCTATTAACACTGAAGAAATCATGAAAATATATTTCATGAACAAAAACTCCCGCACTCTGCTCTTGCTCAGCTGCTCATCTTTATTTTAGTTGACAGACGTTTCGGTCCCCTGACCTTCTTCAAATGTGTCTTACAGCCATTGTGCACCCCTCTCATATATATACACTCCCCTTCCTGTTCACAGGTGTGAGACAATCTCACTCCTCTCGAGGAGTGATTCTCAGTGATTGTCTCTCACCTGTGTGTGGTCGATGACAACCCTATACACACACATACAATTAGGTCTATATTTTCATTATTTACAAAAAGTTTCAAAACTGTACATTTCAGAAATGTGAACATCGGCTTTACAGCTTTCATAAAACATTCCAAACTGTGCAGTATAATCAACAAGTGTCTCTGTGTATCTTGGATGCACCATCTATAAACATATTCTCCATAATCTTCAATAATCCCACATTTCTTTACAGCATTACATGCCATGGAATCTCATCATTCAGTCCTTTAGGGGTTAGTGTTTGTAAGGTGTAAATCCAATAAACTTCTCTTTTGTTGAGGATGTCCTCTATATTCCCCCCTCTCTCTGGTAGAGTCACTTTTTCAATCCCCTGGAACTTGAATGATGAGATATCATGCTTGAAGTCATTGAAATGTACTGCTACTGGATAGTTTCTATCATTTCTCCTTATGGTACTTTTGTGTTCGCTCATTCTTTGTTTTAACTGGCGTGATGTTTTACCAACATAGACTAGCCCGCATGGGCATTTGATCAGATATATGACATGAGTAGTAGTACAAGTGATGACATCATTGATAGAATATTTTCTCCCCGTATGGGGATGAGAAAAATGGTTACCCTTGACCATATTGTTACATTGGGCACATCCTCTACACTTGTAGCAGCCATTCGGGAGAGGTTTCAACAAAGTCTGTGTACTTTTTTTGTCTGATTTTATATTGGCATGTACAAGGCTATCTCTAAGGTTGCGACCTCTTCTATACACTATCAGAGGTGGATCTTTCAGATCTGCTGATATGGCTGGATCTGATGATAGTATGTGCCAATGTTTTTTAATAATAGGTCCCAATGTATAACTGTTGGGGGTGTAAGTTGTACTGAACATAGTTGAATATTTCTTTTTGTTTGGAATCTTATTTTGTAACAATTCATTTCTTGATTTTTGCAGGGCCATTTGATAAGCTTCTTCCACACAATCTTCTGGATAACCTCGTTCTAGAAATCTTTGTTTCATGTCTAGTGATTTCTCGATATAATCTTCTGTAGTGTGACAGATACGCCTCAGTCTAAAGAATTGACTTCTTGGTAAACCCCGCTTGAGGGGTGTGGGATGATAGCTATTGGCCAGTAGCAGGGTGTTTCGATCTGTATCTTTCCTATACAGGGTGGTACATAGTGTACCTGATTTCTTCTCAACCCACATATCAAGAAAGTGTACTCTATCTCTAGCATATTCTATTGTAAATCTCAAATTGGGGTCTTTCCCATTGAGAAGTGTTAAAAACTCATTCAGTTCATTTGTGTCCCCTTCAAAAAGACAGAAAATGTCATCTATATATCGGTACCATTTACTAATTTTGTCAAGGAATGGATTCTCTGTGGGATTATAAACAAACTTTTCTTCAAAGAGACCAACATATAAATTGGCATAGCTTGGAGCTACCGTACTACCCATTGAACACCCATTAATCTGGAGGTAATAGTCTTCTTCAAATTTGAAGTAATTCTTTCTTAATACAAATTCTGCCAGCTGTGAAATGAATTCATTTGGCGGCATGTCATTTGTTAGGCGATATTTATTAAGATAGTGTGCTAAAGATGCTAACCCCCCCTGGTGGGGGATAGAGGTGTACAAACTTTCAACATCAAGGGTCAACAGTAGACAGTCACCACTCACATTGTTTATCTCTGAGATCTTATTCATGAAATCTATTGAATCTCTAATGTAAGAGGGTAGTGACTGTACATATGGTTTTATGAAATGATCTACAAAGTTGGAGAGTGGTTCTAATAATGAACCAATACCAGCTACCACTGGTCTGCCTGGATAGTTATTCTGTTGTGTTTTAGGTTTGTGAACTTTAGGCAAGGTGTATAAAACTGGGCGTATAGGATGGCTACATTTCAGGTACTCCAATTCTTTCTTTGAAATTACTTTATTCTGATGGGCAGTCTCCAGATACACACAAATCTCCTTTTGAAAACCTGGGGTAGGATCACCACTCAGTTTTCTATAGAATTTCTCATTTCCAATTTGTCTCAAAATCTCTTCCTTATATTTTTCATAGTCTTGTACTACAATAGCCCCACCCTTGTCTGATGGTTTGATTACAATAGTAGAATCTTTTACCAAATCATCTAGTGCTTTCTCTTCTTCACTGGACATATTTCTTGGTGGGTGGAGCTGTTTTTTCCCATATTTGGACATTGCTTCTTGCTCCACCAGTCTGCAATAGGTATTTACAGAGGCATTGTTCACAAATGGACTAAAGGTGCTCTTAGGTTTAAAAGGTGTAGCATTACTAGTTTCATGAACAGAAGGTTGATCTTGGTCTATTGACTTACTTGAATAAATCTGTTTCAGTTTAATTTTACGAAAAAACTTAAACAAGTCAACTCTTGCATCAAATTGTCTATCCACCGGAGTGGGGACAAAAGAAAGACCTTTTGACAGAACAGAGATGTGTGTATCAGTCAGTTGTTTTCTGCATAGACTGATTACCGCATTCTTTGGCTCAGGCTGTAGTACCGTGTCATGGGTCTGTGGCCACCTCTTCTTGTTGGATCGTTTTCCCCGTCTGCAGCGTTTCTTCTGTTTTGAGGGTTTCCCTATTAACACAACAGCAGACCAAGAGAAGCAGTCCGCTCAGAGCGGGTGGGCTGGAGCCAGGCAAGGGCAATATGATCTGTGCTAAACGACACGCTTTGTGATCCCACGGAGACTGCGTGGAACCCCAGCGGAGGCGGAAGCCAGGGAAAGATGTCAGGGGTGCGTGATTATGGATCCAACTGGGAAAGATGGATGGAAACGGCAAAGAGCGCTCGTTTTCAGTTATTGTCCACGACATTGCAAGCGGCGCGAAGGCCAGCGGACCTTGGTCCTGCTCTTCGCCCCCGAGCGCCGCAGGCGCGAGTGGGGCGTTACGAAGCCGTGGGGAGTTACGAAGCCGTGGTGAATGCAATCGTTATATTTATGCCCAGGCCGTAAGGCCTGGGCAAGCGCACGATAAACGCCATGATAATTGGGTTTTGGTGCACCTCGCGCGGTCCAAGTGACTACAATGGAGCGCTCCCTACGTCCGGTTCAGCCAATCACAAGCTTCAAAAATGAGTCCGGGGCGTGGTTATCCATCTTTCCCAGTTGGATCCATAATCACGCGTCAGGGGTGTCGCACCAAATTCTGGGCCCTGCATGGGTACAAGGATTCACTGCATGAATGTTCTTCATAGGGGGAAGGGGTTTAACCCATTTAGACTGGGAATGCTTTATTACGCATTATTTTGTGCTTTGAACTATAAGCTTGTAAAAATCGCGAAAATGTGTGTAAGTCTTTGAATATTTCTAAATCCTTCTAAGGTTCTTTGAAAAACCTATGTTTCCCATCCCAAAATATTTAGTTCCAGGGACCCCCCCCCCAGAAGCAGAATTTTAGTTACACATGTTCGCTTAAAAAATACATATATTCAAAGATTTGCACACATTTTCCCGACTTTTCAAAAATAGCAGATCTACAAGCTCGCAGCGCGGCACTTGGTGCCGTGCTGTGAGCTTGTATATCTGCTATTTTTCAATAGCGAAATAATTACGGCCCCTCCACCTTGGGCCCTAGTAACTCAGTCCCACTCCCAAGGGCAAAAGAATACATCAAATTAAACAATGTATTGATGATGGATCATCATACCATCATCAATACATGTCATTGTCATTGTTCTCTATGACTTCGGCCTTAAAGGAGTAGTTCACCCCCAAAATGACTTTTTTTCTATTGATTAGTTACGCCATGGAGACTAGAGTTCAATAATATTTTTAGTTTTTTGTCACATTCCTAAGACAAAAATGTGATAACAATAAATTTACCCCCATTGATTCCGGATGGGGACCCGTTTCGAAACGGGTCCCCATCCGGAATCAATGGGGGTAAATTTACTCGAATCAAATTTTTGTCTTAGGAATGTGACAAAAACCAAAAAATATTATTGAACTCTAGTCTCCATGGCGTGACTAATCAATAGAAAAAAATCATTTTGGGGATGAACTACTCCTTTAATGTCCTCCATTAAATCCACTGCCAGAGTAAATAAATAAAAGGTCCCAGCCTGTCAACATTTCTTTTTTTCTTACCTTTTTAAAGATGGGGTGCCGTGATTTCTTCCCCCCCGTACAACATGATCACCAGGTATTATGATTATACTTGCAGGAAGATTTTTTTCCACACCCACCTGCTTATTAAGTATGCCTGGTTGTCAGGTGGGTGGTGACCCAACTGAAGTTAGCCACACCCACACAGCTGCAGCTGAATGATAAAAATGGGAGAGGATGATATTCTGGTGTCATTATATCAGTGTATTTCAACTGGGTCTTTTGACTCAGAGGCTTTCATCTTTCAAGAAGTAACCAAAAATACACAGGGAAGAAATATTTGCATGTTATAACCACACCTGGGGGTCTATTAGAGTAATTTTAACTCCATAGACACATACAAAACAGAAAAGGTACAAAACTATGGCACCTCCACTTTTAACCTAGAACTTTTTCAATTCATGGATTTATTTTTTTAAGTGTGGTTGCCTGAAGGGAAACACACTATTGCTAACAGCTTGCGATTACGGAGTCCGCGAGCTCACACAGTTTCGTAGGAACAATATTTCTAGTTTCATATGATAGTACAGGAAAAGGGGACATGAGAAGATGGATGGATGGATGGATGGATGGATGGATGGATAGATATTCCATTAGATATTCTATATAATTACGTCATCATGCAATGACATCACAACATTGACATCACAACCAATTTACTAGTCCTTTAAAAGTAAACCTCCAATAAACACAATATCATTCAAACAACTATTCCAACTAATTAGGCTGTACATTAACACCTTATCATTTAAATTATTTGCACTGTTTCATGGTGGTACTGATGTGTGAGATGTTTCACTGGACGATACATCTGAAAGGAGGACCTAAGGATCTCTACCATGCAGCTGTGGTAGTCGGACACAAGTTGTACTCATTTGGAGGATACAACTACCTGAACAACAGGGATCAGATTGAAGTCCACATCTTCAACACATTGTCTTTGCGTTGGAACAAGTTGCCCCCAGTGACAAATGGAAAAGGACAAAGTCCCACTGAGGTTTCCTCCGGGCGCTATGGCCACACAGCTGTACTGGTAGAAGAAGTTATCTACATCTGGGGAGGGTATCCTTACTGCAATGCACTTTATGCCTTTTGTGTCGATGCCCACAGCTGGTTCAGACCCAATATTGCTGGGAATATTCCAGAAGCAAGGAGCCACCACTCAGCCTGTGTCCTGGAGAAGGTCATGTATGTGTATGGAGGATTCACCCAGCTGACTGGATTCACTAATGACATGTACAAGTTGGAAACCAGCACAATGGTCTGGTCATTAATTATCACCAGTGGGATTCCACCACCTGCTTCAGACTGTCACTCTGCCACCGTCATCGGAACAAAGATGTTTGTATTTGGGGGCTTGGGGGACCAGAGCTACGTCTACAACAAGGTCACAGTGTTTAACACAGAGACCAAATGCTGGCTGAGCATGCCTTCTGCAGAAGTAGAACGTTCAGATCATTCAGCCTTTGCCTACAATGGAGAGCTGTACATATTTGGTGGCGGCTGGAACAGATACCGGGTCTTCAATGATCTGTGGAAATTCAGTCCAGAGACCTTTTCCTGGAAGCAGGTTGAGCCCAAGGGGAAAGACCCCTGTAGGATGTATGGGATGTGCTGTTGCATGGTGGGAGATTGTATTATCATCCATAGAGGAAGCAAAGGAAACAACCTCACTTCTGGTGACCTGTACATCCTAGACTTAAATCCTAGCCTGAAGACGTTATGCAAGCTAGCAGTCATCCAGCATGGTCTGGAGCAGTCTGAACTCCCACATGACATCAGGTGGGAACTGGCAATCATGACGACCAACAGCAACAGAAAACAAGACACCACGTGCACACGCACACACACATCACAGTGAAGCCAGAGCGTGATATCAGAGCAGCAAACCCATTCTGTTACAGGGGTTCCCCTGACATCACAGTGACATCAGAGCATTATGTCAGAGCGGCAAACCCATAGACCGTAAACATGTGTACACGTCTACACGTCCAGACAGATGGACATGGACAAGCTGTGATAGGGCTAGATCGCGCCACAGTGATGTGGACATCAGGGATGTGTAGAGATTCTGTTAGTGTGACATCACAGTGAAGCCAGAGCGTGATGTCAGAGCGGCAAACCCATTCTGTTAGAGTGGTTCACCTGACATCACGGACTAGCTGTGACATTTCTCATAGTAAACTGTGACCTTCGCAATAAATACATACATACATACATACATACAACATATGTACGTACGTACGTTAGAGTTCTCAACGGGCCTGGAAATTAAGGGCAGGCCCGAGACCCTACCCGGCCCGACTAGTTAGCATACATTTTAGGCCCTACCCGAAAACGTCGGGTCGGGTTTGGAAAGAATTTAGTAGTAAAATAATGAAAAATATATATTTTCTTTTTTCAAGCAAATTTCAAGTCGCAGGCTATGGGATTGAAGCTGCAGGCACCTGTGTTGCGTCGTGCACTCAAAATGTTCCTGGTATGAATAAAGTAAACATTGTTTATTTGATTGGCAAATAGCCCAAAGTACACAGTTCACAGAGAGGACTGGGTATGTTGATCTACAGTGATTGGTTTAGGAAAAATCAAATCCCCCCTCTCCCCCCGGAAATGGCTTAGAGTGGAGGCAAATGTGATAATCAGGCTACCTCAGACAACCTTTCTTGAAAACGGTCCATGGTACTTTGCTGGCAGATTGCGTAAATAGAACAATACCGATCACGAGCGCATAAGTCAAGTGTCTGACCAATTCGTCAGCGGAGGTGTTCGGCTAATGTCTCTGCAATGACGTAGTTTTGTTTGTCATTGACCTGCCGAAGCTGAGAAAAAGTTCTACTTCATTAGTGTGGTTGCCCTAACAGGGCATTTTTCTAGTTTGGAGTATGCTGCAGCACAGAGATGGAGCAATGGCTCAGGGGATAGAGTCGCCGGTAGAGCGGCCAGATGGCAACCGCGAGGTTCCCAGTTCGATCCCCCAGAGTTAGTGTTGAAGTGTCCTTGAGCAAGACTCTGAACCCCTAATTGCTCCCGATGAGCAGGTCGGTCGGTGCCTTGCATTGGTTTCCTCCGCCATCGGTGTATGAACGTGTGCGTGAATGGGTGAATGTAATGCATCTATGTAAAGCGCTTTGGATAAAAAGCGCTATATAAATGCACCATTTTACCATTTACCAGGGCTCAGTGAAGTAAAGGGAGAGTAATAAGGCTGGGCGATATTAGGAAAACCTTTGTTATTCGATTATGTTATTGAATACCTCAATATCGATATTACTCATTAGTCAAAACAATTGCATTATGTGTTTTTTAAAGTTTTTATGCTTTAGGTCCACTGCCTGCCTAACCCAGATAATGAATAGCATATCCATGCATGCACACTTCACGGTACACATAGAATAAAAAAATTAAATGCCTTATTTCCATTTTCCAACTATGGTTTTATTGAAATAACCAAACCTGGTTACAGATTGACTGCTTTTTAGCATGTACGTAGCACATGCATAGTGTGTCTGTTAATTAATTTGACACATACACCAATACCTCATTCCAAGCTGTCTTCGTCGATATATATACCTTGCATTTTGATACCTTGATATCGATATTTTTTCTATATATTGTCTAGCCTTAGAGATAAACTAGTCCCTTATAGGAATCGTAACCGTTAAGGAATCGGACCATTAAGAGGGAATCATTAGAGAACTGGAGTTGTTAAAAATCCTAAAAGGATCCCAATCCTATAGACACCTGGATGAGACTAGTGTCACGCCACGTATAGTACACTACTTTGCACCCCAATAATACTACGACAAGTTTCACAGCAGCGAATGCGAGTGATACTAGTCTGACTGTGGCTGGCTGGTGGGTGCACTCAGTGTAAGTCACGGTTGACTTATGCTCGGAGGCATGGGCATATTCCGCTATACCAGCTGTCTGTCATGGCTTTGTGCTCCCTAGCAGGGCAGGGTGCCCGAGTCACGTTGACGTCGACTCTCAACTCTGTCGGCGGGCAGGCAGTGGAATACAAATTCCATTTAACGAGAACAAGGGGGTCTATTTTCCAATGCTGGAATTAATTTAGTCCAATGCACTTTGCCTGACAGAGAGAGCATAATTAGATTGGATTTGTATTCAAATCAAAGCAAGTGTCCGTCTGATGTGGCGGTGGAGGCCAACGTGGCAGGAGGTACAAGCCCTGGGCTGTGTGTCTGTGTGTGTGTCTGTGTGTCTGTGTGTGTGTGTGTATGTGTGGGTGTGGGTATGCGGGCGCACGTGCTTCCCTCAATATTTTATTTGCGTGCGTGCACAATCGCCCACGCGCGAGTGGTCGCCTTGTGCAGTGCACGTCTGTAGGTGCGCACACGTAACTTTGTCACTAAACCTCAATTCTACATTGCTTCAAAGCGCGAGCGAGCCGTTGCCGGAAATCTGGCACGCGGCTCCCCTTCTGCCTCGTCTGTTGTGTGCGTCTGTCGGCTAATGTTTTATGCATCCGCGTTCACTCTCCGCCATGCCTTTGTTCCCTCCGCAGCGGGGGTGGACCGAACGCGGTGGGGTCAGTGGACGAGCGGAAAGTGGGTGAGGGAGGAAGAGTGATGACTCTTCGTCCAGACATCGCCTATAATCTGCTGCACACGCTGTTCTTTGGCCTGCTAGCCTTCAGCACCATGAGGTGAGCTCCCAATGCACACACGCACACACACACACACACACTAGGGATGGGACGATACGCGATATTATCGTTTATCGTGATAAATAACACTCACGATAATCGTATCGTGGAGATTTAATTTAGCGTGATATCGTCCTCCGTCTTGCACTGGGATCAATTCACCTTTTATTTGATGAGCTGCATATCCGGTACCACTTAAACCCTCTATAATTGGTAAAAGGTACTTATAATATACATTCTCGATACAGTCTTTTTTTGGCAAATGATCCACCCCAGGATAATGGATTTTGATTATCGCGCTAATATTGTAAAACAGGATTTCTTTCGTCACAATAATCTTGATATGAAATGTTCATATCGTCCCATCCCTAATACACACACGCACACAGCCACACACACACACACACACACACACACACACACACACACACACACACACACTTGGCTTGCACATACTTGTTTATTTGGTGTACATTGTTTCCTAATGTGCAGCTTTCAGTTATTAAATTGAATAGAATGTTGTTATCTTGAGGGGAACAAAATCATTTATTCACATGCACACGCACACACACGCACGCACGCACGCACACACACACACACACACACACACACACACACACATGCACACGCACACACACAAACACCTACGCTTGAGCATACATTACATTTCGGCCAGCTTTGCCACTCGACAGCGTGATTTGTTTTCTGCCTGTCACCTGAATTCCAAGTGAAATCTGAAGTTGCCAAGTGGATGCATGGTGAATGGTCCACGGCCCCTCTACGGGCCCTCAACACCAAGAGCTCTCCTTCAGTCCCTCAGCCACTCAGCAAGCACTGGCAGCGCTCCGTAGCCTAGGGACGCCACTCAGGGAGTATATTGTTTGTTAGTGAGTGTTGGTTGTGGACGCTCGCCAAATGACCACTGGAAGCCTCGAGTGCACGCCGCCTTAAATCCCAGTTTAACCCGTGTAGACCGGGAGCGCATCTGTGTCACTTTAGATTTTAAACACTTTATATCCGTTATTTCAGGGGTCTTCAACAGGGGGTCCGCGACCCCTAGGGGGTCCGCAGAGGTACTGCAGAATTATTGCTTAAAAAAAAAAAAAAAAAAAAATTTTTTTCCACATTTATGTTAAAAAATAAATCATGATTCTATCCATTTTGAATAGCTTGAATACATGATTACTATGCAATTGACAGATTGTTGATATTATTGACATTGGTTCTCAGTTAATAAGTAGTATGTTTAGAAATGGTAGTGGTACGGCCCACCCTGCTCGCTGTAACTTGTACATGTTTAAAATAAAAAAGCCCCGACCCCCCCACCCTACGAGGTGGTAGGGGTTCCCTGCTCCATCTCCCCATCAGTTTGGGGGTCCCGGCCTGAAAACGTTGAAGACCCCTGCGTTATTTTATACTTTGAAAAAAAAAGAATCTTTGAATATATTGACCCGATTCTATAAATGTCTTCTGAATCCTTCTAAGGTTTGTAAAAAAAAAAAAAAAACGTATGTTTCTATGATCAGTGGTTCTCAAACTTTTTTTTAAACCCCCAGAATTATTTGTATTTGGCCCGCAGACCCCCGTCTCAAAATAATATGTTGTTCCACGGACTCCCCAGAAACAGAGATTTGAGTAACAAAAGTTTGCTGTGGAAAAATATATATGTTCAAAGATTTGCACACATTTTCATGATTTCTCTGTGCCGCGCTATGAGCTTGTATATCTGCTATTTTTGAATAGCTAAACTATGAGATAATGGTTGAAGTGGTTCAAATCGAGAGCGACACAGCGTTCCCGGTCTTAAGGCGTTAACCGCAAAGCAAACACCCCGCAAAGAAGCTCCTGAGCCCTGATGGTAAGTGGCGACTTGATTGAGCACGGACCGGCCTATTGTGTGCTTTGAGATTAGATCCCCAACGCTCTTTCTCTCCCTCGCACGCACACAGGGGCATCACAAGGGGGCTTAATACTTTATCTATTGAAAAATATCAGATCTACAAGCTCGAGCTTGTAGATCTGATATTTTTGAAAAGTCGTGAAAATGCGTGCAAATCTTTGAATTTATGTATTTTTTAAGCGAACATTTGAAACATAAATTTTGCTTCTGGGGGGTCCCTGGAACTACATATTTTGAGATGGGTGTCCGTGGCCAAATACATATCATTTTGGGGGTCCTTCACATGAAAAAGTTTGAGCACCACTGACATAGAAACATAGGTTTTTCGAAAAAATCTTAGAAGGATTTGCAATATTCAAAGATGATTTTTCTAAAATAGCAGATCTACAAGCTCGCAGCGCGGCACTCGGTGCCGCGCTGTGAGCTTGTATATCTGCTATTTTTCAACAGTTGAAGCACTAAATAACGCGTAATAATGCGTTCCCAGTCTAAATGGGTTAAACCCCCTTCCCCTTATGAAGAACATTCATGGGGGGCCCGCAGTGAATCCTCGTACCCAGGGCCCAGAATTTGGTGTGACACCCCTGCACGCACCTGCTCAGGCTCGCGCCAAAAGAAAAAAAAAATCCCCACAAACTTTTGCAGCCGCCATGGCTGCCAGCTTCACATTATGCTTCTTTTATATTCAGGCATAAAAAGAAACGACTGCATTCACAAAAGTAAGTTTGATTGCTTTTAACCCTGCAAGACCCAAATTAATTTCGACTGGCCAAATTTTTTTTTTTTAAATCAGATGCTGTCGTAGGAGTCCTAATCACAGGAAAATGTAATGTTAAAAAATTAATAATGTTTTTGTAAGGTTTTATAGCCATAAATCATAAATCATGCTCTAATTTGCATTTTGGGGATATTTTTCACAATAATAACATATGTACATGTTCTAGACATTCTAATGATCACGAAAAAATACATTACAGGCATTTTACTTATGTTTTAGTGAGGAATAGCTTCAGTTAAAAAGTTGTTCGTCCAGACGCTGGAATTTCAACTTCTCTGGGAGGTGTGAATGTCAGCCCCTGTGGGGGGTATTTGTATGCAAATATCATGGCCAATGGCATTGTAATACTAAACAGTAGGATTTAATAGTGATGTTAATGTGAAAAAAGAACAGGAAAACTAACTATAACATTTTTTTTAAAATGATTTAAAAAATGTTGCCAAAAAGCAACGCTGGGCCTTGCAGGGTTAATGCACGCCGGCATCGGTTCGGCTTCTCCGTAGCACTTTCAGCACTTTCTCTAAAAACGCTGATTGTGTCCGAACGGCCAAATATGCCAAGAGGCATTAATTTCTGTCAGAATTCCCCTATGCATTAAAACGCATTCACATTCGTTTCTGTGTGAAGCTTTACTTTTGTTCGCCGTGCGCGCACAGCCGCGCACTCAGGTGCTGCTTTTCTCTAAATGTCTTTAGGGAGACTCAGCCCTCTTCATCTCTCTTACTAATCTTCGCTCTCTCTTCCCCGCTGTCTAGTCTGTCTCTCTCTTTCTCTTTCCTATCACTCTGTTCCATCACTTTTGCTTTTGCTCACCTTTTTCCCCGTTGTCTTCATTTTGCTGATTATTCTAATCTCTCTTTAATCTCCTTCCTCATTGGACTCGTTCCAGACTCAGGACGGGGTCTTTGATCTCACTTCCTCAGCCGAGTGAAGTTTTAACAACAATTTAACCATTCTTCCCTTAAACTCTCAAATACCTGGAACGCGCCCGAGTCGCGTTAGATTTGAACCACTTTAACTATTAGTTTATGCTTTAACTATTGAAAAATAGCAGATATACAAGCTCACAGCGCGGCACCGAGTGCCGCGCTGCGAGCTTGTAGATCTGCTATTTTTTTTTTAAATCGTGAAAATGTGTGCAAGTCTTTGAATATCTTTGACCCGATCTTTGACCCGACTTCTAAATCCTTCCTCTAAATCAGCTGTTCTCAAACTTTTTTCATGTCAAGGACCCCCAAAATCTCATTTTTTCGGCCGCAGACCCCCATCTCAAAATATGTTGTTCCAGGGACCCCCCCAGAAGCAGAGATTTGAGTTACAAAAGTCTGCTTTGAAAAATATATATTGAAAACTTTGCACACATTTTCAAGATTTTTCAAAAATAGCAGTGCGCTGTCAGCTTGTATATCTGCTATTTTTCAATAGTTAAAGCATTCAATAATTGTAGGCCAAAATGGGTTAAACTGTCAGATCTCTCTCTCGCACGAACGCATACACATACACACACGCACGCACGCACACACACGCACACATTCTCTCTTTTTTAATCTCTCTCTGTCTCGCTGCCTTCCTCAGCACCTAACACAGTCAGTGTATTATTGTATTGGCTTTTAGCTGTAGGAAATGGAAAAGCCAAATCATCAGCTATATATACACACACGTCTCTCTCACACACACACACACACACACACACACACACACACACACACACACACACACACACACACACACAGACACACACACATACAGCGGTGTGTTCTACCCCGTTACGCTATATACGTAGTATGACGTGCAGTTCTTTTTTGAAAAAAATGTGTAAACCTAGAACACACCACCACTGTACACATACACAGTATATATTACATACATGACATACAATCCTCCCACTTTTCCCAATCCATTCCTATCAAGCTACGGATTGAATTTCTGCTAGTTTAACTCTCCTCTCACTTTACCAAACACCCGCTCTTAATGCCCAACATTGATTTCCCTTGCAGGTGGGATAATAAAATGAAGTTCAACGATGAGACGTGATCTTCTGTGCCTCTCTCTCTCTCTCTCTCTCTCTCTCTCTCTCTCTCTCTCTCATCTCTCATGCATGTTATAGCTTACTTAGGCCTAGAATTATTGAATGCTTTAGCTATTGAAAAATAGCAGATATACAAGCTCACTGCTGATCTGCTATATCTGATCTGCTATATCTGCTATTTTTGGAAAAGTCGTAAAAATGTGTGCAAATCTTTGAATATATGTATTTTTTAAGTGAACGTTTGTAACTCAATTTTTGCTTCTGGGGGGTCCCTGGAACTAGATATTTTGAGATGGGGGTCCGTGGCCAAATACATATCATTTTGGGGGTCCTTCACACAAAAAGGTTTGAGAACCACTGACATAGTAGTCTCTCAAGAACGGCTTTGACGACGGCTGGCCAGATTGCTGACATAGAAACACAGGTTTTTCAAAAAACCTTAGAAGGATTCAAAAGACACTTATAGAATCGGGTCAAAATTCTAATTTCAAAAATAGCAGATCTATATATATCTGCTATTTTTCAATAGTTAGAGCATAAAATAATGATACACAATAATGGGTACACGTTCTGAATGGGTTAAGATGAGTGTGTGGTTGTCAAAGTGGGTCAGGTGAAGCTGAACTCATGGCCAGAGGGACTGGAAGTAATAGCTCACCTCGGAACAGAGTTCACTTAATATGGAATCAGGTCTGGAAGACTTTGTTGGGATGTTGTGGTTTAATTTATGTACCGTAGCATTGATCCAGACTAGAGCCACTATTATGTTGGTCACGTTGAAAAACGTCAACTAACAGAATTTAAATAATACTAATGGGTTCACACGTGTGATACCGGAAAGCTCTGCTACTGTTTTAATAAAATAGAATGTTTTAATAGAATAGCTTGCCAATAAAGGATTCATTGAAGGTGTCTCTCTGTCTGTCTGTCTGTCTGTCTGTCTGTCTGTCTGTCTGTCTCTCTCTCTCTCTCTCTCTCTCTCTCTCTCTCTCTCTCTCTCTCTCTCTCTCTCTCTCTGACCACCAGAATGAAGTACATCTGGACGGGTCATATGTGTGCGGTAGCAGCGTACGGCGTCTGTGGCCCTGACCTGTGGACTCTGCTATTCAACACGCTCCGCTGCCACAACAAAACCATGGTACCACCACCACCACCACACAACTTGATTAGGGATGGCATTTATGGCTCTTTGAAGTGAGCTGGATCTATGGGATCCGTTCCTTTCAAAGAGCCACTCAAAATACTGGATCATTTTAGTGACTAGTTACTTTGTAGATTTTGATTATTATAATTACCGGTACAAATCACCTCAACCCAAGCTCAACTTCAAATTATTTTTCTACATTTAAAAAAATATTGTGAAATGGGACATTCCGCTATTGGTACTTTAAGTACATTTTGATACCAATAATTGTGTAACTTTTACTCAAGTACATTTTGATTGCGAACTTCTACTTGCAGTATTGATACTTTTACTTAAGTAAAGAATGTACAGCTCCTTACTGCAAACCGGATCCCATCGTTCATTTCAAAGAGCCGGTCAATCGACTCGATTCGTTCGCAATCGACTCGATTCGTTCGCGAACATCCCACCTCTAACCTTGATGAAGCCCTACACGAGCGAGACGTCGTTGTTTGGTTAAAAGAATGAAGAAAAGACGGGAGAGCAACCTATCGCGTGCGGGACGCTGCCTTTTTCTTCATTTGACCGCCACTACGCCATTAAAACTCCAATGTACAGCAGCCATGTTGGAGAGAAGTTGGGTCTCTTCTCACTTCCTTCATAGGTGTTACCAATGATACTAATGAAGGCTCTGTTCCATTTCATGTGGCACAGTGGTTCTCAAATCTTTTATTTCAAGGACCCCCATAACTCGGAGAGTGTACAACTGGAACCAAATGCACCCTTACTGGTCCATTTGGTTCTATTTGTACACTCTCATAGTTACACACATTTTAAGGGGTCATTTGGAACACACTTTGAGGCCCACTGGTGTTCCAGTGAGCCAACGTGCACAATATCAGCACCCTGACTCTGTTTGACCAGAATGGAACAGAGCCTTCATTAGTATCATTGTTAAAGGGGCACTCCACCACTTTTCAACCTATGTTCATATAATTGGTCCTCACTCAAAAATAGCTTTTTTTTTTTTTTCCTCAGAGGAGGGCTGTGGGCAGGTCAGAAACCCATCGTCTTGTGACATCATCGATTGCCAATCCAGCTTATAGAAACTGCAGGCTTTCTATTCCTGAAAAGTTGCAATTTTAAAGTGGAAGCCAATTTTTTTTTTTTTTTGGAAAATGATGATGTCACAAGACGATGGATTCTGAACTTCCCACAGCTCTCCTAGGAGACTTGGACTGAGTAGAAAAAAATTGTGATATTTTATCATGAACATTAGTGAGGACCTATTATATGAAGACAGGTTGAAAAGTGGTGAACTACTCCTTTAAGTTGGTAACACCTGTGAGAAGTGAGAAGAGACCCAGCCTCTCTCCAAAATGGCTGCTGTGCATATAGGCTATTGGTGTGCTTGTTGTTTTTGTTGAATTTATTCGACCAATGTTTGCTTCAGGACCGTTTTAACTGATTTAACTCTAGCTTTAATCCCTTAATTTCTTTTGTTAAATGTTGTCCCGTAATGACCCGCACACCCCATTCTGCCATCGATCCACGCGTCTGCCATTTAATGCACTCTGCTCCTGGCTGAGACTGATAGATCTCATCGTTTGAACCCCCACACACACTCAACTTTTCACTCTCAACTTGACTTATAGCGCCGCAGACCACTAGGTGTCACTGTGGTTCCAACTTGAAGACATGGCATCACAGGAGAGCAAAGTAGCTCCAATTATTCTGCTCTCTTCCGTCCATGAGTCTGCCTGTTCTGTCTCAGTCTGTCTGTCTGTCCGTCTGTCTGTCTGTCTGTCTGTCTGTCCGTTCCGCTCCCTGTCTCCTGCCCCGTCTTTTCCCATTCCATGATCGTAGTCCTTTTATCTCATTATCTGTTTCCGCTCTCTCTCCAATTTCCCAGATAAGGCTCGTCAGATACACAGTTCCACTGGTGATGATTGGTTGTCTGTATTATAAGGTATGCTGGTTATTATGTTCGTCTTTGCATTGTGTGTGTGTGTGTGTGTGTGTGCGTGCGTGCGTGCGTGCGTGCGTGTCACTACAGAAGTTTGTGCTATACTGTGAAAAAGAAAAAAAAAAAACGATGCGAGGACTTGCAGTCATTAAAATATACTGTAGTCAATGAGGAAGATGTGATCGTGGGATGAGACAAACAGATGGAGATGAAAATGATCATATTCTTTCACGTTATTTTTATTTCACGGTTTGATGGGTTCGAATGGCTTATCAAAAGCAACGGGTTATTTTGACTGTGGCTAATTAGAGGCCCGCTAAGATTTAGTTTGGATTGATGTTGTGCTTTACGTTCTGTGGGAACAATTCTTCCTTTTACTGTGTCTGTGCCTCCTCCGCGTCTGTTCAGAAAAAGCTAAGGTATGGCAACATGACTGGCAAGAGGCATGATACATTTATTTTAAGAAGTACATTTTATTTTCCCCCCCGTTTCTATGGTTGTTCAAGTGCAGCTAAACTTGGCATGTTAGTAAACGTGCCACAATTAACAATAATGCATTGCACCTGTGCAGCTGACCTGCGGAACCTGGGAATATGCAATTTTTTTCAAGATGGGGAGAATAAAAGTGTGGATAATATATACCTTGTTAAAGTGACCATTTTGTTAAATTTTGCATTTGTAGTTATTTTACAGTAATTTAACAACATAATAACCAGCACAGATAGACAAAGAGACATTCATGGATTTATATTTAAAAGTAACTTTTATTTTCCCCTCTGGACCCAGGGTATGGCAGCTGCATACCCCTGCCATACCCAATTGACGCCCCTGCCTCCTTTTCTATCTCGCTGTCCTTTCCATATCTCCTTTTGTCTATTAATATCTCCTCTTTCTCCATATATCTCATTCCCTCTCTCCATATCTCTCCTTCTCTCTCCCGACATCTCCTTCCCTCCCTTGACATCTCCTCATATCTATCTGGATGTCTCCTCTCTCGCTATAGTTCTGGCCCAGGTTGATGGAGGAGGTGTCGGAGCTCAGAGAGTTCTACGATCCTGACACCGTGGAGTTGATGACCTGGATCAGGTACATGTGCATGACGCGTGCATACAGTACACACGGTACATGCATGCAGAACATACGTTCATATACAGTACATACTACATACTTGCATACACTCTCTCCAACCGACCCAGCACACGCCTCAAACTCGGTGTCAGGCACGTGCACACATAGATATCACAAGGGGCTTGAGCCCCTGCCCTTTTATCCATCTGTAAAAAGTGCCTTCTCAAGACAATGAATGCAGTTTTTACTAAGGTGAAAGAAACGCAAATGCCCCCTTTCCATGCCATGCCTGAAGGCAGCATTCAAGAGAATTGCCTTGTCCAAACTCTCCTGAACTTTAATGCAGCATCTTATGTTGAAAGAATTGCCCTCTCTGTGTAGAAGTCAAGCATTGAAAATAGCCGACCTCCAAGCTCACAACGCGTCACAGCGCGACGCGTTGTGAGCTCGGAGGTCTGCTATTTTCAATATTTTCACCAAAAGGCCCTTTTAGAAATGTCAGCCCCTGCCTCTCTAACATTCTCTGCACGTCCCTGCTCAGTGTTATGTTTACATTACAATTTTACACCACAAGTATAAAGGAGTGGGTGAAGTTCTTTTGTGCAATGTTTCCACGGCAAAGAATGAAAATAACAAGAACATTTGCATTTTAAGGTATACTGGGTGAATATTCATACGGAGCAGTGTAACAGGGCTCAGCGCCGGTTCAGGAACCCAAATGTCCAGGCTGTGGATGCCGTACTTTAGTCTGTTTGTTGCCTGCCTGACAGTAGAAGTGTGAACAGACCGCCTCCAACACTGCCGCTAACACACAACACACGTCGAACCCAACAGAAAGCTTGTTTCCAAGGATCGAGTTTGCCTTTTCTTAATGCCCCTGATCCCTGTTGTGTGTGTGTGTGTGTGTGTGTGTGTGTGTGTGTGTGTGTGTGTGTGTGTGTGTGTGTGTGTGTGTGTGTGTGTGTGTACGCGCACGCGCGTGCATGCAGAGTTATGGGGTCCTTGACGCGCGCGTGTGTGTATCTGCGGCAGATTGCGGGGGCTGACGAGCGACGAGAGCCGATAGGCCGCCATGAATAAGACATGGGGGTGGTGCCGAGGACCCAGCTGTTGGCAGCGCTGTAGCCCACCTCAGAGCCTCTGTGCCCAGGCTTCTTCATCAGACCATCAGCCTGATGGGAATCTGCTGCGAAGCAATGATTTGCCTTGGCTCCTCAATGCGGGGCGCTTCATGCGCGTTTTCATACACGCTGTATCTGTGTGCGGCCGTCAGACGCCGGCTATCGCATTGGATTTGTGATGAATTAGGGCATCAGGAAGAGCACATCTATACTGATTTGCAAGTCATTTTCAAAACGTAAACCATCGTGAAATGTAAATGTTCACTAGCGGCGCTGTCATGCATATTGCATTACGCATGTTTGCCCGCATGTGCGTTTGTCTGTACAAAAGATGTTGGATAATGTGCTAATCAGGCCTGCGTGGGGGAACGTATGTGTCATACGTGCGCGTGGTCCCGAGCCCGTGCGGCGCGCTGCGTGCCTACATGTCCCGCCTATCTCGCCGCTCCGCCTGAAAGAAACAGAGCTCATAGTAGTCCATGGGCCAGACGAGATGTCGGTATCAAAAAGGTGGCAAAGGTTATCATGCATTTTATAAAAGCTCTATATCAGTAGATTATATTTTGGTATGATAACCCTTTCTTAGACCCAGCTAAATTGGTGTTATCAGCCGCTAGAGTTGGTGTCCCATTAACATTACATTACAGGAAAAAAGGTAAAACAATTAATCTGCTTTTAGTAGCATAAGAGGGGTCAAACTAGGGGGTTTTCATGATGCCGAATCCATTGCAAGCATCTGTTTTGCACAAAAAACATTCCTTGGGCTATAAATGGCCTCAGAAGATGATGCATGTATGGGTGTGCATTCATGTTAGTCGGAGGCCTTAAGGTTTTATTTCTCATGCTAATCAGTCTAAAAGCGCCAAATTTTGCACAGATGTAGCCCAGGGTATGCTCTAATGATTTAGCTAGGGCGCCCGAGTCGGTGACCTTCGGGCTCCAGAAAACATCCACAAAACTCTGAAAAGTGATGACTCATCACTTTTCATCACTAAACCATTGTTTTTCTGGAGCTGTGGCGACCCCGAAGGTCACCGACTCGGGCACCCAAGCTAAATCATTAGAGCATGCCCTGGGCTACATCTGTGCAAAATTTGGCGCTTTTAGACTGATTAGCACGAGAAATAAAACCCTAAGGCCTCTGACTAACATGAATGCACACCCATACATGCATTGTCTTCTGAGGCCATTTATAGCCCAAGGAATGTTTTTTGTGCAAAACAAATGCTTGCAATGGATTCGGCATCATGACAAACCCCTAGTTTGACCCCTCTTATGCTACTAAAAGCAGATTATTTTTTTGATTTTTCCCCTGTAATGTAAAGTTAATGGGGCACCAACTCTAGCGGCTGATAACACCAATTTAGCTGGGTCTAAGAAAGGGTTATCATACCAAAATATAATCTACTGATATAGAGCTTTTATAAAATGCATGATAACCTTTGCCACCTTTTTGATACCGACATCTCGTCTGGCCCATGGACTATAGAGACGGAGAGAGAGAGAGAGAGAGACGGAGGGAGGGGAGTCAATTTTTGTGCGTAGTCGTGCGTTCCTCCGTGCGTGTGCGTGCGCGCGTTCTCAGTTTGCAAAGAGATGACATGGGTTACTTTCCCTCTGGGTTTAATCCCATTAGGCTCTGAGGATTAGGGCCCGCCTAGAGTTACCTTGGCGAGGGCTGAGCGTGGGGCGGAGCGCTAAGCTTCTTGCTGCCGCACTAATTACATTCCTGATGAAAGCATTAAGCCGTTTAGAACGGGAATTATTTTAGACTTTAGCTATTGAAAAATAGCAGATATACAAGAGCTTGTAGATCTGCTATTTTTTGAAAAATTCAGAAAAATCGTAAAAGAAAATATGGTAAAACAAATATTTGAATATATTTATTTTTAGAGCGAACATTTGTAACTCAAATTTTGTTTCCGGTGGTCCCTGGAACTAAATATTTTGAGATGGCGGTCCGGTGCCAAATACATATAATTTTGGGGGTCCTTGACATGAAAAAGTTTGAGAACCACTGACATAGAAACATAGGTTTTTCAAAAAACCTTAGAAGGATTTAGACGACACTTACAGAATCGGGTCAAAATTTTCAAAGACTTGCTGCACTCGTGCCGCGCTGTGAGCTTGTATATCTGCTATTTTTCAATAGTTAAACCATACAATAATGCGTAATAATGCATTCCTGGTCTAGATGGTTTAAGCAGGGGGATCGTGTTACTCCGACTCCTCACCCAGAAGAGGTACTTTTGTTTCATACGAAGGAATCATGGGACATTTCTTGAAAATGACACTTTAATGAGGAACAGAGAATATGCTTGTGTTTACAGAATATATTTCTGGTTTCTTTTACATCTCCAAAAGCTTCTTTTAGTGCTCACTTTGAAGTGCCTGAAGCCTTTAAAACTGTTTTGTGACATAAACAGCAACTCTCCCCGCTGTCCTCCATGATCCTTGACCTTAAAGGAGTAGTTCACCCCCAAAATGACTTTTTTTCTATTGATTAGTCACGCCATGGAGAGTAGAGTTCAATAATATTTTTTGGTTTTTGTGACATTCCTAAGACAAAAATTTGATTTGAGTAAATTTACCCCCATTGATTCCGGATGGTGACCCGTTTCGAAACGGGTCACCATCCGAAATGAATGGGGGTAAATTTATTGTTATCACATTTTTGTCTTAGGAATGTGACAAAAAACTAAAAATATTATTGAACTCTACTCTCCATGGCATGAGTAATCAATAGAAAAAAAGTCATTTTGGGGGTGAACTACTCCTTTAAGGCGTGGAAAATATGAAGGCCTTAAGGTTAATATGATAATGAGTATGCGTTCTTAAACCTACAGTAAGTTGACAATTCATCCTAGGAAGCGGCGGTATGGCTGTAGGCTGATACTAGGTTCTAAATGGGAATTCAATAAATCAATATCAGTCTTCAGTGGTTACACTCCCTCTGTCGCTGAGTTATAGTTTTGAGTGTGCAATTTTTAAAGTTGCATCGGTAGTTCTGTCTAGGCTGCAATGTACTCTCTCTCTCTCTTTCTCTCTCTCTCTCTGTCTCTCTCTCCACCCCCTCCCAATTTCCTCTCTCCCTTTCTCATCTCTGTCTTGCTTTGTCTTCTGGTCTGTGATTCATGTGTTTCTTTCTTTCATCCAGCCCTACACACACACACACACACACACACACACGCACGCACGCGCACACACGCACGCACACACGCGCAAACACTCCCAGTGCGTCTTTCTGAAGCTCAGCCATCAACCCAGATATTTCTTATCATTGGAACGTTGTCTAAAGCATGCAATTAATTTCCCCTGCTTTGTTCTCAATCTATTGTTGTGTTCTTGATGCTTAGTCATGCAGAATAAATCCAAAAATGTTTGTGTGTTTCTTTTAACAATTAAGACAACTGAATGTTTGTTTGAATATTAAGCTTTCATCCAAGACCTGTTTTTGTCCTGCCATCCCGCATTGTCAACATTTTCATAGTTGGCACGCGATCGCACACGCTTGCACACACACGCTCGTTCGCACGCGCATGCACATACACAAACACACACACCCCTACACACGCGCGCACACACACACGCACACACACACCTACACTTGTCAGCCTGCATTTTATAATTTCTTAAATTGCATAAATCGGCTGCATTCGCGTGTGTGTGTGTGTGTGTGTGTGTGTGTGTGTGCGCGTGTGTAGGGGTGTGTGTGTGTGTTGTGTGCATTCTCCAGAGGTATGTCAGTGAAGACGGATCCTGTACGTTTTATGTCCTCGTGTGAACTAAACCCAGTAGCAATGCAAAGCCTCAGGATTACCGTTTCCCACGTTTATTGTTATACTCTTCCCTGCTCTGTTCATTTGTCCAGGGGCTGCCACTATCAGCCTACTGCTGGTGGCTCTGTGGCTACGGAGCTACTGGCCATGTGTTAGCATCTGGAACAATGCTAGGGTCAGGCCTGCAAGCTTTGTTGTCACACCGTTTGTCATAGACATGTCTTGAATGGAGGGAAGCTCACATCCGATGATGGGTTGTGCTGTCCGCATAGCTGCAGCGATTTGCACTTGAGGGCTATGCGGACAGCCCGACATCGGTTGCTCGAGAGTTGATCGATGACTGTGGATGTTTATGACCCATCTATTCCGTTATCTATATATGTAACGCCTGGGATTCGAACCCGGGTCTCCCAGGAAGTCCAACATCTTAACCACTATACCAAAATGACATACCTATGGACCAAGGGAGATATTAGACTTTTGAGGCCATCGGGCTGAGGTGGTGAGTCGCCCTGCTACATATGGGACGTACAGATCCCTTTTGACACTCTCTGGGCCCGATTTTGAGGATCAACGCCTGGCGCTAATTAAGTCTTAACTCGCGCTGTGGAGGTGTCCAGTGCAAGGTTGATATGTAGTCTACGCTAAAATGTGCCTAGCGACAAGTGCAACACCGGCGCTAGGCACTAAACGGCCCTGAATTTTCCATGGGTGTGTTTTGGGTGTTCCATTAAGTGTCGGCTGCCATCACATTTTGAACAGGTTGCGTCCACGGCAGCCCATAGACCAGGGGTCTTCAACGTTTTCAGGCCAAGGACCCCTTAGTTGAGAGAGAGATGAAGCAGGGACCCCCACAACCTTAGATTCCATATAGTTTCATTTTTTGACAGCACAATCATCTGTGTATTTTAGATTCATGTCAATTTGTGTTTTCAGATATTTAACCACTTGAACCGTCTTGAATACTTGAATACTTAATAAACTTGACCTTTCCCTCATACATCAAAGCTCTTTGAAAATAGCCGATCTACAAGCTCAGCGCGAGGCGTTGTGAGCTTGTAGATCTGCTATTTTTGGCTAAAGTTCTCAGAATATGGACGCTAGGGAGTAGTAAAAAAGGAGAAAAAAGTTTCTATCACACAAAGATTTTGGTAGTAACTCTGAGGACCGCTAGGGGTCCCGGACCCCCTGTTGAAGACCCCTGCCATAGACCATAAAAATGAACGTACAGCCCATATACTCTACAGGTGGTAAATGAAGCCTATATGCCATGGCAAGCCTGCACTCTGACATCTTTCTACATCCTGTCCTAAAATGAGAATGAAACCAACATTCTATTGGTTGGTAGTTGGTACAGAGCAGGGGGTGGTTCAATAAATGCTATTGGTTGGGAGCTTGTCAATCAAGCTATCCATGCCCCCAGCATACCTGACTTTATCATACATTTTAAAATACATGGGACCATAATTTAACCAAACGCATATCATGGTGATTGAAAGAAGACTTTAAACTAGCGACTGGAATAAAGTATTTATGATAATGGTTATTAATAAGGTAATAAAAATAATCAAGTGTAAAAGATCAGGAAAACCCATCCACTGGAATAGAGAGTCATATTCTAACACCAGCACTGGGGAAACAGAGAAACTAACGGCTGTTCATATGAACTCTCTCAACTCAACTTACACGCAGGATCCTTGCCCCTTGTGGTAGGCGTAGGCGGGTGCATTCCTTAAAACACACTGGGTGCTCATGATTAAACAATGATTGAATCACTCAGAGGCTCAGAGTAAAAGGCATCCAATGTGTTAATGGTGGAGATCAGAAGACTCGCAGGAAGTTTTTTCTACAGCAGCGATGCACATAAAGCTTAAAGTCTAGCAGCTTGATAATGAGATATAATGGAGACGTGTGTGTGTGGGGGGGAGACAAAATATCTCTGCTCACCAAGCAGCACATTGATGGAAATGGAAGGTATCCATAAGTTGACTTGCTGCTGCCAAATAAACCGTCGTAGCCTAACGTGATATCTTTACTGATCAGTTTAATGTGCACATGCTCATTGCTCGTTGGCAGGTTATTTGAGACAGGTGCTTCTATCTCCCTGTCTCTCTCTGCACCCCGCGCGATAAGGTCTGACACGTATATTCATGGCCCGTGAATGACTGTGAATGAAATCATATTTGATACACTGAATTAACTACAACACTTGGCTGATTGTGATTACAGAGAACATAGAATTATAGCAATCGGTCCGGAATTGCGTGCTTTATGGATGAATGAATGTTAACTGAACAATGTGGGGCGGTTAGGAGTGAACGCAGAACACAGCCATAATCATTGTCTTTGATTAGCCTAACTGGTGATACAAACATCATTTACACAAGGAATTAACAGTCACACTTTTGCGGATTGTGTAAAATTTGAATCACAGGTATTAGTTTAGATGTGAGGAAGACGTGTTCATCATGCGCATCCATGCGCTCTCTCTCTCTCTCTCTCTCTCTCTCTCTCTCTCCTTCACTCTCTCTCTCTCTCTCTCTCTCTCTCTCTCTCTCTCCTTCACTCTCTCTCTCTCTCTCTCTCTCTCTCCTTCACTCTCTCTCTCTCTCTCTCTCTCTCTCTCCTTCACTCTCTCTCTCTCTCTCTCTCTCGCTCACTCTCTCTCTCTCTCTCTCTCTCTCTCTCGCTCACTCTCTCTCTCTCTCTCTCTCTCGCTCACTCTCTCTCTCTCTCTCTCTCTCTCTCGCTCACTCTCTCTCTCTCTCTCTCTCTCTCTCGCTCACTCTCTCTCTCTCTCTCTCTCGCTCACTCTCTCTCTCTCTCTCTCTCTCGCTCACTCTCTCTCTCTTTCTCTGAGCTCCAATTGGATATTCTTACATGAGAAGGTTTTTTAGAATATTTATCAGCTGACATAAACCTTTATTTTGTATCCATTGGATATAATTATATATTATGGATAATATATTCATTCATAATTTTTTCAACTTTGTCACCTAGATAGTGAGTGAGATTTAATGGATTTTGATTGCAATCAATGGGTTGATTGTTTGTTTGGATTATGCGATGTGGGTTCACAATGCGCTGCGCTTCCAAAATAAGAAACAATCACCTGCGCTGCCGTAAGTTTGCGCCAATGCAACGAGCTATAAGCTGGTTGCAGGTCTTTTATTTAGTTTTATTTATTTAGCTTTTCTGCCTTTATTGATAGTATTACAGTGAAGATAGGACAGGAAACAGGGAGAGAGAGATGGGGAGTGACACGCAAAGGACTCGAACCCGCGACACGCCGCCAGGCTGCATTAGCCCCTTATATGTGGTATGCGCCCCCAGTGAGGAGAGAGTTACAGTAGTCGAGTTTTGATATGACTGATGTCTGGATGAGGAGCTGGGCTGACTCCTGGGTGAGGAGGGGTCTGATTCTATGGATGTTATAGAGTGTGAACCTACAGGATCGGGTGACTGATGCAATGTGTGCCTTGAATGATAGCTGGCTGTCCAGGACCACACCAAGGTGCTTAGCAGGTTGAACCGAAGTCACCAGGGCGTTAATGGAACTAGTGAGATCCTGCATGGGGCAGGACCTAGCTGGGAAGAAGAGAAGCTCTGTCTTATCTTGTTCCTCCGCTGTATCAGTCTGGACTTCGGCCCATAGGCAGAGAGTTCACTAGTAAGAGACCTCACAACTGAATAAAGTTTAATGGGTTTATTGAACGATAAGGGGTGGATGTGATTGTGTACTATGAGGAACCCAGGTAGGGTGAGACTCAGGGTGGGGGTGTAGTCTATCGATGGTTCATTGGAAAGGCTGTCTCTCCTCCGACAATGCCCCCTGGGTTCCTGGAAGAAGTAGAGAAAAAATATAGAAAAAAGGGGGGTGTTTGTTGGGGTGGATGGAGGGTTTGTTCCAGACCACGTTAGTAGTAGGAACGACTAAGTGATAGCTCGCAGGTGTATTTATACTGTGGTGATTACAGCGGGGATTGGCTGCAGGCCGATAAGAGGAGGCAGGTTTGATAAGATGATTGAGAGCGGGGGAGTGGCTGTGATAGAAGGTGTGTGGACTCATGAGATGAATGAGCGGGGGAGTGGCTGTGATAATCAGTGTGAGGTCTCTACTCCCGAACCTATGTTGTCTGTGACTGCATTTCAACTGTTGTCCGTACAACAGTGAAAAGCAGCCGATACAGTATCTGCCATCAACTGACATGCTTGTGCTAAGGACACAGGTGCATCCTTATGCACGCAAATGTGCACATGAGGTGGGCACGGTGGTGCTGTGGTTAGCACTTCGCCTCACAGTTAGAAGGTCCTGGGTTCGATTCCCGCCGGGGGAAGCTGTGGGCGCTGGGGGCGTGTTCCTCCACCCGCGTCATCAGCACCCACACCCTAGGTGGGGTTGGCGATAGGGCCTCTCTGTGGTGAGTTTGCATGTTCTCCCCGTGTCTCCTTGGGCATAGGCCCCCCACACAAAAACATGCAGTAGTCCTGGTTTCTATACTACCTCCCCCTAGCCAGCCGGGTGCTCCCCAATGTCCCCTGGCGCGGCAGGGGGAGAGCGGAAACCAGGACTACAGGTTAGGTAGTCACCGGGTGAGAAAAATGGGTTGCAAAAACCGTGGGATAAAAAATATATATAAAAAAAAGGTGCACATGAGAGAAACCTGGCAATGTGTACAACGATGGAGGAGTCTTCTTCCCCCGTGTACCTTATAAATTAATGTCATTATACCATTTTTATAATGTCAGTGGGGTGTATGGCAGTGCCTTCTGGCATTTACATATTAGAATATAAATGTGAAATTAAATGTAAATCAGGTTGGAGAAGGTGGACTATTCTCACTGGGATGGGGGGGTAATTAAATTCAACCACCCACAGAGCAAGAGCGCGAGGGGGAGAGAATGAGAGAATTTTATTGCGGGTCAAAAGGCCAAATTATCGCACACAGAGAGACGGTAATGGGCACGGATATGTACACATTCACTGGAGCGTGCGTATGTGCTTGTACTATTCATGATTTCACATGCAACCCACATGCATTCGTGACCCCACAGGCATACAGCGCTCACAGGGCGAGCGGGAGTGCATTGGCCAGTGTGGTCAGTATACAGCAGGGGTCTTCAACAGGGGGTCCGGGACCCTTAGGGGGTCCTCAGAGTTACTACAGGGGGTCCTCCAAATCTTTCAATCCCTTTATATTAACAACTTGAACCCTAGTGTCCATATTCTGAGAACTATAGCCAAAAATAGCCGATCTACAAGCTTGTAGATCGGCTATTTTCTGCAAAGAGGTTTGGTGTAGAGGGGGAAAAAGAGCAGACTAAGTACAGAGTAAAAGGTCAGGTTTATTTTTGTAATGACGGCTCAAGTGGTTAAATATCTGAAAACACAAATTGACATAAATCCAAAATACACTGGGCTGATTGTGCTGTCAAACAATGAAACTATATGAAATCTATGAAAATGTTCCCTGCTTCATCTCTCTCTCAACTAAGGGGTCCTTGGCCTGAAAACGTTGAAGACCCCTGGCTGGTATACAGTATGCCTGCTAGTCATCATCCTTGCCACATAGTGGGACCTAGTAGCCCTGACACAAGACCTTGTCCAGTCTCACACGCACGCACACACGCATGCATAGACACGGCTTACTTTGCTTCATTAATTTAAATGCAATAAACTGAGTTTCCTGCATAATCACAGTTGACCAGAATGACCCCAAAACACCCCATCTCACCAATTGGGATTAATTAGCAGGGGCCTGAACAGTAACCCAAACTTTAAAGATTTTTGGAGGTCATCTGAATAAGAATATGTCAATTTTTCGGATGATAATGGAGGCAATCATTTTTAGTTTCTCTCTAGTTTCTTTTAAAAGGGAATTAAATACAGATACCATTCTTAGCTAAGCTTATCTAAGACCCTTTTTATTAAGACAAATTTGCTGTCTGGAAAAAGACTTTGCACTATTTTTAATTGCACCACTATTGAATCTATTGAGTCGTGCTTTTTCTATCACAGTCTGCTACGGCCAAACCACGGTAAAAGAGGAACCACAGACTAAGATCAAAAGATTGAGCCTCACGTCCCTTAGAAGACCCATTATTTATTGGGCACTTGAGCCGCGGACCACCAATTGATGATGAGATTAACCTCTCAGATCCCAAAGATAGAATCTTTTGTTATTGTTGGCTAAAGATTTTATCAACAATTCCATGCTGTATTGATGTTGGTACCATGGGAGAGATAACAGGCAAACGTAGATCAAAATAACTATTCTTCTACATTCTGTAATTGTGCAGACTTCTTGCAAATTAAAGTTATACCATGTAACTTTTTTTTATAAAACAAATCTTAAAATTGTCCTAACTGTTAAATCGCTAAAGTTTTAGAACACCCACTCCGTTATTTTCAGCTTCTAAAGCCTTCTCTTTATATGTTTTCTATGATCCTGGCCGGGGTCCGGTTTTCGCGGAAAAATAGCGTCATCTGCATCATCTGTATACGTTGTGTATACGTTGGCCAATAACATCGCGGATCATACACACATGATACACTACCGGCCAATCACAGCTTATCTTCCGTGTCTTCAGGAAGTAGCCTCGCTCAGCTACAGTGTTTACAATGGTGAAGGATTCTTAACCTCTTAATCCCCAAATCCTGGCCAGAAAATTACGTTCTACCATGCGTTCTACCTCTCCACGGATTCGTATCGGTCGCGGTGGTTTGCGGCGCCGCTCCGCGACGACTCCGGGCGAAAAACGGGCGAAAAAAGCAATACCGCTAATGACCACTAGTTTAGCAACTTACACAGTATAGCTTTAAGTAATGCAGATGTTTAACTATAAATTAACTCTTGAGAGCGTAAAATGAACCCTTACGGGTCCATTTGGTTTCATTTTACGCTGTCAAGAGTTAAAGATATATAAGGGTCTGTTTGGTTACCAACTCTAAATCATTTAGCTGGGGACCACCTGGAACCCCCTCAAGGACCACTGGTTGTCCCCGGACCACTGGTTGAGAACCACTGATCTACTACAGTACGTAAGACAATCTATTCAATATAATATCTGACCCTTCCCACCATTTACTTCCCCATCCAGTCTCTCATATAGAGTGTATGCGCGTGACATCATCATCATCATATGCAGAAGTTATGCGGGAACGCCTACTGAGTGGCAACAAAGGACTTTCTGGCCTTGACAGCCCACACATCCAAACAGAAATGATGTTAAACTCACTTTGCCACTTGATTTGTCATTCACTTTATGCAGACTTTATACTGTCCTTCAAAGGCAGAGTGCAGTAACTATGTTTTCGGACACACCGACTTATTTGTGTCGCCCAGCGGTCAAATTATTGGGGGATGAACAGTTAGCTCAAGAAAAGATATACAATCAGTGTAATATCACTTTTATGTCTTTATCTCGTTTGGCTGATCAGCTGTAACACTCTTTTAAACCAATTTTTTTGTGAAATTCGAAAACGTAGTTACTGCACTCTGCCTTTGTAGGGCAGACAACTATTCCACAATCTCTGAATGCTATATTGAGTGAAACTACAGCCTAAAAGGAAGAGTCACCTGTTTGTCTTTTCCGTTCACTTTAAAAATAATTAAACTAGTTTTTAATTTCCATTTAATTGTATTTCCTATATGTAAGCTATATAGGCTCTGATTATTTTCAATTAAAATTAGGACAATTATTTGCTAAACATACTAAACAGAAGCGTCTCATTTTCAGAGCTTCCTTTCAGTGATGTGTACTAGATTTTCTCTGAGGTGTACGCTAATTCTACCTGCGTGTGGTGGTCGGCCGAGATACGCTACCGTTTTCAATGGTTAGTAGAGGGCTACGCTTTCTTTCAAAAATAATTCTGGCCTAGCTGTCCAGGCGCATACCACATATGCTCTGATGATGACAGCGTGTCGTGGGTTCGAATCCCGATCCCGATGACCCTTTGCTGCATGTCACTCCCCATCTCTCTCCCTGTTTCCTGGCTACCTACTGTACTATGAATGAAGGCAGAAAAGCCCCAAAAATATATATTAAAGAAGACTGCATTGACTGTATTAAGGAAGCATTTCAAAATTGTACTCTTGGTTTGTAACCATATTTATTTGGTTAATACTACACTGTTTTTACATGGCTTCATGTACAGTATGTTTGTACTTTGAACCTTGAACAGTGAGGTGCCGCAAGTTGCCTAAAGTCGCCTGACAAGTACCAAGATTTACAGCATCTAATACTGGCACAGTGGGGATCCATTGAGGATAAGCTGAAAGCAACACGCGCGCTTAACACTTAATGCCAACGTTCCTTTAGGAAGGTCTATGTGACCGAAACGTAGATTTGTTTTTAATCATTTTAATGCAGTGCTACAGTAATCTGTGTGTGTGTGTGTGTGTGTGTGTGTGTGTGTGTGTGTGTGTGTGTGAGTGTGCGTGCGTGCGTGCGTGCGTGCACGCGTGCGTGCGTGCATGCGTGCGTGCACGCGAGCGCGTGTGTGTGTGTGTCCGTTTGTTTTATCCATGGCATGATCCTCTGTATATTTATGTGCTGAGCACATTCACACTCCTGTCAAAAGAAACCAGAGTGTCCCATGCATGTCCTGCAAGGGGTGACAGTCATGGCTCATCTTTCAGACAAGCAATCTCCATGCACATGATGTGCAGCCATGCAATCAGCTTGGCAAGGCCTCAAAATGGGCAACTGCTCCTCCCAGTAGGGAGTGGGTTTAGATTAAAGTGGCCCCTAGGTTAACACTTTAGATGTTATGTTGTGTGGGTGCGTGCGTGCGTGTGCCCATGCGTGCGCGCCATATACGTGCGTTATGAAGAAATGTGGTCCTGAAGACAACTATAGTAACAGGTACAGGGGCGTCACAAGGGGTAGGAAAGTGGGACTGAGTTACTAGGGCCCAAGGTGGTGGAGGGCCGTAATTATTTTATACTTTAGCTATTGAAAAATAGCAGATATACAAGCTCACAGCGCGGCACCGAGTGCCGCGCTGCGAGCTTGTAGATCTGCTATTTTTGAAAAGTCGTGAAAATGTGTGCAAATCTTTGAATATATGTATTTTTTAAGCGAACATTTGTAACTCAAATTTTGCTTCTGGGGGGTCCCTGGAACTCAATATTTTGAGATGGGGGTCCGTGGCCAAATACATACCATTTTGGGGGTCCTGCACATAGAAATATAGTTTTTTTGAAATATTCAAAGATTTTCATGATTTTTCAAAAATAGCAGATCTACAAGCTCGCAGCGCGGCACTTGGTGCCGCGCTGTGAGCTTGTATATCTGCTATTTTTCAATAGTTAAAGCACAGGGGCCCCCGCAGTGAATCCTTGCAACCAGGGCCCAGAATTTGGTGCGACACCCCTGAACAGGTACTACCACAGAACCGGACTTTGCCAGATGTTTATACACTATGTCTGTGGACAGATTTTGTCGGTGCACGATGCAGTCAAAAGTGTTGAGATCAGAATGATGGCCGATTAAGAGGGGTAGGAGAAGGGGCCTAAGTTACCTCAAGTAAAAGTAGAAATACTCTGTGACAAGTGAAAGTCCGGGAATTAAAAATTTACTTGAGTAAAAGTACAAAAGTATTGGCCTCAAAATGTACTTAAAGGGATTTTTTTCTATAACATTTCTTTTTAATAATAGTTTTTTGTATTTAATTTTTTCCATTTGCCCAAATAATTATTAAAAATAAATGAAAAGAGTTATGGAAAAAGCACGGCATGCTCACCTATTAGGAGGGTATTATGAGTCACCAGAAATATGGGTGTTTTTAATGAATCTATCATGGTTAAAATGGAGTTTGAAGTTACAATGGGTGTGTGTGTGGAGAGAGGCCCATAAGCTGTTTCCCTGTTGAAAGTGGAATATCCCTTTAAAGTGGAGTACAAGTAGAATATTTGGATCCAAGATGTTGTGTTGTAAAAGTAAAAGTGTTGTAAATTGGAAATGCTCAAGTAAAGTACAGTACAATCACCATAAAATTGTGCTTAAGTACAGAACTAAGAATGTACTTAGTTTCTTCCCGCCACAGCTCCTTCCCATGCAGCTGCCCCTGCCTGCAGAGCCCACCTCTGCCAGCCAGGTCAGCCGGCCTCAGGCCTCTGGTCTCCTGAGAGGGAGTGGGAGGCCGGGTGGACCTGGCTGCTCACACTGGGGAGGTCTCTGACCAGTCAAGACAGCAGCCCAGCGGACTCTGGGCTCCGACAAGGAGGGGGGGAAGGTGGTGCAGTTGGCTGGCAAAGCTGTGGAAATGTAGCCTGGCGGGGCCCGACGTCATACCGTGTTCACTCACTCATTCCTTCCACAGTATAACGTCTGGCCTTCGGCCTATTGGCAGCTTGAAAAGTGGGCGGGAGTACTTGCCTTGACAGAAAGACTCCTCTAACCAATCAGTGTAGCAAAACATCTCTCAGCCAGTCGGCCGATGAACTCCGCTAGCGCATCCCCCACGGTCCTTTTTAATTGTTGTAATTGATTCAATAACTGCACTTATTGCTTGCATCGCGAGGGCAGCCATTGTTGTTTTGAAAATGCTGCAGCATGCATCTACGTCACCGTCTACACATGGACCAATCAGGGAAAGCTTTTCACTTGTTGTCAGGAAGACTACGTTTGTTGTGCCCCGATCAGAAAATAATCAGGATACTCGCTAGGGATGGCCAACGGCTAACCGTTACCGTTAAACCGATAAGAAATTGGTTACCGGTAAGCACTAACGGTTAATTTTGACCGATAAAAAAGAAAAGGAAAAGAAAATCAACCCATGTGTCACACCAAAAGCCCCGTACACCATTATCTACGCAACATCAAGTCATCAGCCATGCAACTATACGCGCTGTGGTCACATTTCTGGACACCAATGTCTGTGTAACATCCATGCATTCATACAACTGCGAGTCTGCCGCTGCGCGACGCTGCTTGATTTGGCTGTACACGCTGACTTGTTCATCAGGAAACAAATGCTCCCTCGTCGATTGGATTTTACAAAACAGACCTGCGTCGTCACATTGAATTCTGTTTAAGAAGAGCTTAAAACACAACTTTCTAATGTTACATGTTGATGACGTGAGGAACGCTAAAGTCGTCTTGGTTTATGCTATGCGAAAATAACAAAGCTCAGAGTCGCAAATTCAATGATCGCTGCATCAGCACACACAAAACACGATCGAGAGAGAAATAAATGAATGAAATGAACATCACGTTTAGCCGATATAACCATTCCAAAAGTCATACGATTGGAAGTTATTGCTACATGCGGCTACATGCGTCTCGCTGCTGCTTTTGTTAGGCGACAGCCAGGGTCCAGGGAGTGCACAGAATTTTAGAGAGGCATGGGCTGACATTTCTAAAAGGGCCTTTTCAGACGGATAAAAGTTAAGGGCTCAAGCCCCTTTTGCTGTATGTGCGCACGTGCCTGGCGACCAGCGCATCACATTACAGACTTATCATTTCAATCCCACCGTTTCTTTGCAAAAACACATTTCTTTTAGAAAACATTTGTATTCTTGTTTCTCCCAGTTTTATTGTTTTTAAAGGAGTAGTTCACCCCCAAAATGACTTTTTTTCTATTGATTACTCATGCCATGGAGAGTAGAGTTCAATAATATTGTTTGGTTTTTGTCACATTCCTAAGACAAAAATTTGTAAATAGTAAATTTACCTCCATTGATTCCGGATGGTGACCCGTTTCGAAACGGGTCACCATCCGGAACGAATGGGGGTAAATTTATTGTTATCAAATTTTTGTCTTAGGAATGCGACAAAAAACTAAAAATATTATTGAACTCTACTCTCCATGGCATGAGTAATCAATAGAAAAAAAGTCATTTTGGGGGTGAACTACTCCTTTAATGTGTAAATATAGCACTTTATTATGGGGAAAAACGTGTGTAGGGCTATTTTCCTTTTTTAAATCGCTAAAATAGCGCATTTTTGAACACATTTCCTTAACGGTTAACGGTTAATTAACTGATAAGGCCTGATGGTTATCGGTTAAGAAAAAATCTCCATTTGGCCATCCCTAATACTCGCTGCCTATGCCGGGAAGGCCAGACGTTATACTGTGGAAGGAATGAGTGAGTGAACACAGTATGACGTCGGGCCCCGCCAGGCTAGTGGAAATGTGCCTCCGCCATTCATTTGTCATTCGTTCTTGTTTGATAATGCTTAAGCCTCACCCACTCATTTCTTAATTCTGAATAAAATGTAATTTTTCTCAATCTGTACGGTAGAGTATGTTAAAACTCATTCCGTGCCAAAGACGTCATTGTTGACGTCACAAATGTTGACCCTGATGGTCAAGATTCAATTCATCCCCTGAGCAAATTAGCGGCACTTGAGATGGAAACCGGCTTCAAATCCGGCGTAGCAGAGGAAGAATTACATAGTGCTGCTTTTAGTAATATACAAAAGTTATATCGTCACTGTCCGGCAGAAACCTCGTATCTCCAAGTTTCAAATGTGTACGTTTTTTCGTAAAGTAAAGCCCTGTTTCATCATACAAGACTGTTGCACAAGACTAGAGAAAATAGCAGATCTACGCGCGAGGCGTTGTGTGCTTTTAGATTGTCAATTTTCACTTTTAGAACGATAAATACAAAACTAACTGTTTTGGACATACAAGGTTTCCACCCGATAACGACGATATGACAGTATACTTTTCAAGGGGTTTAGCTTGCCACAGCGTCATTTCTTGTTCATTTTCTGCCTGGGAAGGCTGGGGCAGTCGGCTTTGGCTGGGGCAGCTTGGCGTGGATGGAGATGTAGAGCAGGGAACGACTGATTCAAGCAGTCACGCCTAGCCAACGTATGAATGGTGCTGGGTTGCTAGGAGACCAATACAACCGCTCATCCCAACATTTTTCGCTCCGTCCGGCTCAATGTTATCATTTATTTGGAAAAATCCATTTATCGCAGATTCTTTTCCCAGATTGCGTTTTTTGGTCAAAACAAGCTTCTTTCTACGGACCCTAGCTAAAGAACGCAACTCAGAATCTTTCTTCTACGGGTGAAGAAAATAATGATCGCCCACTCGGCCATGTGCTTTTTGTTTACATCCTGGCCACATCGTGCGTTCCTGTTACCGGTGAAAATAAGGTAAAAACACTGAAAAGCCCTGTCAGAGGTGGATGAATTAATTAATGAATACCTGGCTGGCAGAGAATTCTTTTCCTTCTTTTTTATATACTGTACCGTAGATAATGGAAGGGTATAAGTCTGAACAATATTCTTAGGTTTAAATGCACTCCTTGCCTAAATAATTTCTTTGGGCTACAGCAGTTAGGGTATTGCCCAGGGGTCTTCAACATTTTCAGGCCAAGGACCGCTTTACTGAGAGGGAGACCCCAGTACAAAATTGTGATTTTCATTGATTTCATGAAAGCACTGTCATCAGTCTATGACATTTAACCACTTAAATCGCAGATACTTAGTAAATTTGACCTTTTCACTATACACCAAACCTATTTGCCAACAATAGCAGCTCTACAAGCTCTCAATGCCTGGCACTGCGAGGCGTTGAGAGCTTGTAGAGCTGCTATTTTTGGCAAAATTCTCCTCAGAAGAAGGGATGCGAGGGTCCAAGTTGTTCATTGAAAATAATGATCCTATCATACAAAGATTTGGTGGCCCACCTGAAGTAACTCTGAGGACCCCCTAGGGGTCCCGGACCCCTTGGTATAGCCTATATACAGTAGTACAAAAAATATAGTTTTACATATTGCACCAGCGGAGTCTCCAGCTGAGTCTTCTATTGACCAGTTACCCGGTCATCAAATCATTGGCTCAGGAATGCAAAAGATAAATAAACAAGAATCTCCGTGATTGAACTTCTCCTTTAAACAGATGCTCTTATCCAGAACGAATTACAAATTGGAAGATTGTAGTGTCTAAACAACATTCTGGGTAAATAACATACTTCTGTGGATGCATCTGTGGACCAGGATACGTCAAGTACCTGTACATAGCGCAATGTGTGAACAACCAACATAGCCGCATAATATATCTTTCAAAATAAGCAGCAAGTAGTTTTGTGCTGTCTCAAGTGTCTGACAAGAATGACATGAAAAGCAACTGTCAAAAGTTGCATTGTTGGTATAGTCTTAACATTTTCACTTCGTTCGTTGAACCTAGTGTTCTGTCACTGCCGTCATGGAGAGATGGGAACTCTCGTTCTCATCCAAATCAAACATGCCAAAGAAAGTAGCCATCTTTTCCTCAAGGTAAACAGACTAGCTAGAGGCATTCAGCTGGTTACCACGAGGGATGACAGCAGAGAGCTGTCAGATGACAGCCTGTTCCAAAGACATCTCCTCCTGACACTTTGTTTGAGCACACAAATGCTTCAGTGTCTTCTGACACTTGTGCAATATCTGTCAGCATTTTGTCTGGTGACTATAAAAACACTGTGTTTTAGCATCTCACCACATCTCACATTCAATGTCCGGTGATTCTAATGCTGAAGCTTCCTTGCTGACACATGCACTAATTACTGCACTTAACGTTATTACTGTAATTTAACAATACTAGCCCTTACCCGTTCAAAGATATGAGCTCCAAAATGATGTGCAGTGTGTGGGTTATGGGATGTGCACTGTGCATACAGTATATGAGGGATGGAAAGTAACTTTAACTGGTGCTTGCATGATAATATGTAGGAGCATCAATGTAAGAAATACCCGTTTCGTTTAATGGCTAACCCCCCCCCCCCCCCCCCCCCCCCCGCCCGCCTGCCCGCCTGCACACACACACACACTCCCCCCCCCCCCCGTGTGTGTGTGTGTGTGTGTGTGGGTTTGTGTGTGATTGTGCATGGCCTGAACAACAGCGCCCCTCCCTTAACATGTGTGGTCACAAAAGGTACTGTAGGCTAAATAGATATAGATACACCATAAAAATGCTATTATACAGCATACGATTTGTGAAAGTGACAAACGGGCTTCACAGTTATGTCAGGTGTGTTCATATGCTGATGGTGATGCGATTTCAGATCAATTGCTCCAGCCACCGAGGAGAAACGCTGTTTCATACAGACAGACACTCACTCAGACAGACATTCGCAAAATTATAGTATAGATGCTAGATGAAGTGTGGTGACGTGGTCCGCTGGAAAATGTGTGCTGGAGTGTACATTTTGTCATTTGGAATAGGCTCTGGAGTCTTGCAGTCCACATTCTTCTGCCTATTAGTCTGGGACCTACAGGCCCAAAAGCTCTGTGATGTCTTGCCATACTTTTTATTTCCGTTTCATCTATTAGTTTGGTCATTAACTCATAGCTCAGGGGTAGAGAAACCGTTATTAGAGCACGAAGGGTTCCCAGTTCGAATCCGGGCTCCCCCTGAGTTAATGTCGAAGAGTCCTTGAGCAAGACTCTGAACCCCTAATTGCTCCCGGTGAGTAGGTTGGTGCCTTGCATGGTTTCCTCCACCATCGGTGTATGAATGTGTGCGTGAATGGGTGAATGTAATGCACAATCTATGTAAAGCGCCTTGGATAAAAGCGCTATATAAATGCACCATTTACCATTTTAAAAAAGTTTTTTTTTCTATAGTTGTAGCCATCTCAAAATAGCCATTTTCACCAAAATCAAGCTGGAAAACAGAAACAAATTGAGATTTTGACCTTTTTGTGATTGGTCTCTTTTCAAGCGGATAACTCAGTTGATATTTGTATTTATGGCTTCAGGCACTTATCACATAAGTGTACTAGTGTAATAAGTGTAATTGTAGGGCAATAACTGGAATTGTAGGGCAATAACTGGAATAGTGTAATAGGGCTGTAATAGGTCACCTCTTGCCCTTAGGGCGTCTTACTGACATCACACAAATAGAAATAAGCTTTTTACAGACTTTTATTCAACATTCAAGTGTTTTATCACAAATCTCTTCAACTCCTCCACACACACACACACACACACACACACACACACACACACACATACACACACACACACACACACACACACACACACACACACACACACACACACACACACACACACACGTATAACTTTATATAAGGCCTATGTGTATAACTGTAAATATGTTCCCCATTTTCATCTGTATTTATTTTATTTGTGGCACTTGCTTTGGCGATGTAAACGTATGTTTTCTCATGCCAATAAAGTTCCTTTGAATTGAATTGCTCTATGATTGCTGTGCGCAACTGCTGTGGATGGGAGAGAACTGATTGGGATCAAGTTACTCTGCCTGTTGCTGATCCGCTCTGGGTCTATACCGGATGGTTCTGGGTCTATACCGGATGGTTCTGGGTCTGTCCCGGATGGTTCTGGGTCTGTCCCGGATGGTTCTGGGTCTATACCGGATGGTTCTGGGTCTATACCGGATGGTTCTGGGTCTATACCGCATGGTTCTGGGTCTATACCGCATGGTTCTGGGTCTATACCGGATGCGGAAACGTTTCTTGCATGTATGCAGGGGCGTCACAAGGGGTAGGAAAGTGGGACTGAGTTACTGGGGCCTAAGGTGGAGGGGCCCTAATAACTTTATCTATTGAAAAATAGCAGATATACAAGCTCACAGCGTGGCACCGAGTGCCGCGCTGCGAGCTTGTAGATCTGCTATTTTTGAAAAGTTGTGAAAATGTGTGAAAATCTTTGAATATATGTATTTTTTAAGCGAACATTTCTAACTAAAATTTTGCTTCTGGGGGTCCTATGAACTAAATATTTTGAGATCGGGGTCCGTGGCCAAATACATATCATCTTGGGGGTCCTTGACATAGGTTTCTTGCACACATTTTCACGATTTTTCAAAAATAGCAGATCTACCGCGCTGTGAGCTTGTATATCTGCTATTTTTCAATAGTTAACATTCATGGGGGGCCCGCAGTGAATCCTTGTACCCAGGGCCCAGAATTTGGTGTGACGCCCCTGATGTATGTGAGTGTGTACATAACCGGATACAGTAGGCGGGCTTTAGAACGGATCACACAGTTTGATTAGCAATAGTAACCAGGCTTCCCACGGGTTCTGCGGAAAGCCTGGCGACGCACGAAAGTTTTAGGATGGAAAACAACAATAAACTTACTGTCAATGATGACGTTCGCGCTTGCGTTTCTTCCTCGTTGGACTCCACTCATGAAATGATCGTCGCGCTTGTGTTTCTTAGTTGTTGGACTGCACTCATCCTGGGATCCATCGTTTGTTTCGGACAAGGAGGAGAGTCAGGAGACAGATACTGCTGGGAGTTATATGGACGCAACCCTTTTCCTCAGACCTGGAATATCCACCGATTTCGGGGTCCCGGGGATGGCAAGAGAGGGCAATGGACGTGGTTTGTGGTGTGTGTTTTCCGACTCCACCGGGCCAAGGCACAGAGCACAACAAATCCATGGTCGCCTGACCAGGAGGACTCCGCCGGGGGACATTTTCTCCTTCTCTCCCGCAAGCAGGGCTTGATGATCGGGTTGGTGGTCGAGTGGACCGCCGCTGGCGCCGCGTCTTGTCTCGAGTAGGTGATGAGTTGCTTATGTGTTTGTAACCTCGCCTCACTGGGTGGGGGCCTGTTTCACGAAAGTAGAATAAACTAAGCTGGGATTTAAGACATATCCAGACTTGACAAAGCCTCCTCCATATAGCCTGGCTTATTCCGTTCCACTAACACCAAGCCAGGCTGAGAAGGAGAGACTTTGTTGAGCCAGGATCGTAAAGCCTGGCTCGACAAGGCATGGGCTTTTCTTTGGAAAGCCCATGCAGTCGAGCATCGATTCCTTGATCGTGACCAATCACGACACCGAAGAACAGAGCAGTGTTCTCTCCCTGCCTCCCCCCACATAAAAAAGACAGGCATGCTATAGCTGCTATCAGTGGTGAAAAAGTACTCACATGTTTTACTGAAGTAAAAGTATCAATACTGCAATGAAGAAATACTCTGTTAGTAAAAGTCCAGAATTAAAAATTTACTTGAGTAAAAGTATCAAAATGTACTTAAAGTACAAAAAGTAAAAGTACTCATTATGCAGATATCCCATTTCAAGTTTTCAAATGTAGGAAAATCTTTTGAAAATAGCAGATCTACATGCTCAGAATGCTTTGCATTGTGAGCTTGTAAATCTACAAAGTAACTAGTAACTAAAGTTTTCAAATAAATGTATTGGAGTAAAAGTACAGTATTTGGATCTGAGATGTATTGTGGAGTAGAAGTAAATAAAGTATTGGAAATTGGAAATACTCAAGTAATGTACAAATACCGCACGATTATACTTAAGTACAATACTTAAGTAAATGTACTTAGTTACTTTACACCACTGGCGGCTATAGAATAATCACACCTAGACAGGATGTTATATTACTCTTATCGCTAACTTCATTGAAAACACCCTTGCTACATTGTCAGCCATTTTTTTATAATCTCAAGAATTTCAGTAATATATTATCACACATCTAACATTATGAGCTATAGTGACATATCACATAAGTCATATGATTCATGATTTATTCACTATTTCAATAATAGGCTTATAATTAAATGTATTATATATTTTTGTATTTTTCATTTCAGTCTATATACTAACATAGGTGTTGAATTAAATGTGGAAAAAGTCACCATTGGACTAACAGCTATTTCACAAAACTTGAACAAAAAGGCACATGGATTAACATATCTTGGCTGTGAGCCTGGTCTGGAGCAGGCTAGCTTCAAAGCTTAATCTCCATGGTAACTAAGGTGGGATAACTTTCATGAAACCGAGTTCAGGCTTAAAATATCCAGGTTAACTGGCGAGGCTAATCTGCCAAGATAATTCAGCTTTCATGAAACCGATTGAGCTCTGACTCAGGCTTACTAAAGCCAGGATAGCTGATAAAGCCAGGCTTTATCCCTAATCTAGGTTTCGTGAAACGGGCCCAGGCTTTCTAATGTGTTTGTAGTGGGTTGTTTTGGTTCAGAGAGGCTGAGACTTTGTTCCAAGGGTGTCGGACCAAATTCTGGGCCCTGGGTACAAGGATTCACTGCGGGCCCCCCATGAATGTTCTTCATAGGGGGATTTCAAAAGAATATATATACAAGCTCACAGCACGGCACCGAGTGTCGCGCTGCAAGCTTGTAGATCTGCTATTTTTCAATAGCAAAAGTATAAAATAATGAAGGCCCTTCCACCTTGAGCCCTAGTAACTTTTCCCCTTGTGACGCCCCTGCTCTGATCTCCGTTGTTGTCTGGCTGGGACATAATATTTAGTTGTGGAGACTTTGGGGGGTTATGGAGCTGTGTGTTGTGTTGGCACATGGCAGGTCATGGCTTTTTCATGTGAAAATGTAACTGGATTGTGTTTGATTTATGCAGAATGGTCTCAGATCCAGCTGCTCTGTTTACGTTGTTGCTTCTGCTAGCCCCCGCACCAGGCACGTGCACACATAGACATCAAAGGGGGCTTGAGCCCCTGCCCTTTTATCCGTCTGTAAAAACTGCCCTCCTCAAACTATGAATGCATTTTTTTTATTATGGTAAAAGAAATGCAAATGTCCCCTTTCCATACCATAACTGAAGGCTGCATTCAAGAGAATTGTCCACCAAAAAGGCCCTTTTAGAAATGTCAGCCCCTGCCTCTCTAACATTCTCTGCACGTCCCTGCCTCACACCCCTCTGCACGCCTGTGCCGCTGTCTGCACTCTGCGTGCTGCAGTCTGCCACTCGAAATGCCTTCACTGTGGGTTATGGGGAGATTTATTCATTTTTATTGAGATTTATACATTATTAAACTCTTGTTTTCAATCACACTTACTTTGATGAGTGATATTTGTGGTTCCCTTTATGGCAGAAGGCTCAAACTTTGTCACAGGCTGGGGAAGAGTGTAATTAAACATTACATTATATAAAAGCAAATTCTCTGAATTATCGGGCCTGGCGGAGAGGGACATTGGCATGTTCTCGGGACAATCGGGGGAGGCGGTAAATGAGTTAAGAAACATCACGAAAAAAAGTTATGGTCATTTGTATATTCACTGTCCCATTGACTCCACTATACAGTAAAAGCTTTTTTTGGATGAGTCATCACTTTTCACAG
>NC_137816.1:60066822-60086822 GCF_963921795.1 Nannobrachium achirus | reverse complement strand
TCTCGTTGCTTGTCGGGCAGAATCCTTGTATGTCCAAAAGTGTTACTTTTCAGGAAATGGGGGAAAAAGAACCTGTGTTCCAGTTGATCCAACGTGGTTATTATTCAGGAACACAAGCTCTTGTTTATAGGTTTCATCGGTTCAGTATTTATAAAACACACTTTCGCTTTCACTATTACTTTCAGAAACTTTTGGAACAGTGAAAATAGGCGATGTACAAGCTCACAAAGCGTTGAGAGCTTGTAGGTCAGCTTTTTTTTCCTGCTACTTTCGTTGAAACATGGAGATACAAGGTTTCTGACAAACTCTTTAGTCTTTACGAAGTGGAAAAAAGCAAAGACAAATATATAATTGTATGGTGAATGGCTCTAAAAGCATGTATGGACATTCACTTATCCTGTCAGATGAGCCACTTGTCGCTTCTTCAGTCTCAAATCAGTGTGTGTGTGTGTGTGTGTGTGTGTGTGTGTGTGTGTGTGTGTGTGTGTGTGTGTGTGTGTGTGTGTGTGTGTGTGTGTGTGTGTGTGTGTGCGTGCGTGCGTGCGTGCGTGCGTGCGTGCGTGCGTGCGTGCGTGCGTGCGTGCGTGCGTGCGTGCGTGCGTGCGTGCGTGCGTGCGTGCGTGCGAGAGCAGTAGGGGTGTCGCACCAAATTCGGGGCCCTGGTTACTTTAACTATTGAAAAATAGCAGATATACAAGCTCACATCGCGGCACTTGTAGATCTGCTATTTTGTTTAAATCGTGAAAATCGTGAAAAAGTCTTATTATATATTTCAAATCCTTCTAAGGTTTTTTGAAAAGCCTATGTTTCTATGTCAGTGGTGCTCAAACCTTTTCATGTGAAGGACCACCAAAATGATATGTATTTGGCCACAGACCCCCATCTCAAAATATTTAGTTCCAGGGATCCCCCAGAAGCAAAATTTGAGTTACAAATGTTCGCTTAAAAAATACATATATCCAAGGATTTGCACACATTTAAAAAAAAAAATAGCAGATCTACAAGCTCACAGCGCGGCACTCGGTGCTGCGCTGTGAACTTGTATATCTGCTATTTTTCAATAGCTAAAGTATAAAAATGATTCCAGGCCCCTCCACCTTGGGCTCTAGTAACTCAGTCCCCCCCCCCCCCCCCCCCCCCTTGTGACGCCCCTGTTGATCAGATGTACCAGGTGTACGCTCGGCGGTCCCCGGAGGACGTGCACAGCGTGCTGAGGTCTGCCGGAGCCGACTACGTGGTCCTGGAAGACAGCATCTGCTACGAGAGGAGACACGCGCGAGGCTGCCGGCTACGAGATCTCCTGGACCTCGCCAATGGACATGTGGGTGAAATCTCTCCATGACATTCACCAAATATTCGAATATCAAAGTCACTATTCGACGTTGTTCACCAAAGTCGAATATTCGCTTAGTTTTTTTTAATTGTTTTGTCTTTAAAAATATATAAATTTCTTCATGGTTTATAAAGCTTGGCTAGATAGGAAGTCATAAGAACCCTGACAAGCACTTGGAATTCTAGGTATTACATTTAATGTGACTCGGTTCCGCAGATAAATATTGTCAAAATACGGTACATGTATGTGAATATGCACCATTTACATGTACCGGTATGTGAATACATGTATGTGATACATGTATGTGAATACATGTATGTGAATACATGTATGTGATACATGGACACGTGGGTGAAATCTAAGAGTACAAAGCTCTCTGTATGAGGTATATATTTTTCTAGGCGAACACAATAATTTAAATCATGAACATCACTCTTTTCTCACCCCTCATATCGACCCGCTCCTGATTATCATTCTAACAGTGATTACTGGCTATTTGAATGACTAGTGTGGGTGGTGGGTGGGTGGCTGGCTGGCTGGTTAAATTAGGTGTAAGATGTGAAAGTGTGTGTGTGTGCGCGCGCGCGTGCGTGTCAATTTCTGTGTTTGTGTATTTGCACGGCCATGAGAGAGAAGTATCTGCACGAGTGAGTGCACAGAAAACATATTATATGACATCTAGACAGCTTTATTGAAGGAACTGTGTGTGTGTGTGTGTGTGTGTGTGTGTGTGTGTGTGTGTGTGTGTGTGTGTGTGTGTGTGTGTGTGTGTGTGTGTGTGTGTGTGTGTGTGTGTGTGTGTGTGTGTGTGTGTGTGTGTGTGCGTGCATGTGTGCACCTCCATCACTGAAATGTATTCCAAAACCCTGATTTAATAGCACAGCAGAAAAGGGGCACAAACTTCCTTCTGTTATGTTAAATGTTTCCTTTTGATTCACCGTGGTGAATTTCAAGCTGTTTTTCAGTACTATGTTGCAGGTTGAAAGGACCAAAAATAATGAACGTAATCATCGTCATCAACATCTTAAGTACAGTATAGAGTTAGTACCACAAATCTGAATTGTGAGAGAAAAAGTAAAACCACTACGGTACATCCTGACCTAATTTAGCCTGTTTTGTTTTCATTCCTTCTGTTGTGCTTTTCAATGCATTACAGTGTATTTTTTTGTTATGTGATTTCGTGCCTTACGTAAAGCAGTGGTTCTCAACCTTTTCAGGCCGCGACCGTCCAAGCATTCATATTTTAACTGGGGACCCCCCCACCCTGACGAGCACTAAGAGTTGAGGCATTACATTTTGTTTTGCGACCGAAGGTCGCAGTATACCATGAGAAATGTCGTAGCTTGTCCGTCCGTCTTTCAGTACAGGAAGTGATGTCACGTGACATCACCTCATCAAAAATCTAACCCTGGCCTGGATAATCATACTATCACACTAACAGTCCATATATGGGTATCTCTTTTATGCCCATATATGAAGATCCCTGATGTCATTGATATATATATATATATATATATATATATATATATATATATATATATATATAATATATAATGTCCATATACAGTATGGGCATTCCCAGATGATGCCCTGTTAGGGTACCCCCTTATGCCCATATATGGAGATCCCCAGGCATCAAACCCTAGTATACTATGGTTCTATTGTGAATATAGTAGATCTACATGCTCACATGTAGTTGCGAGACGTTGTGAGCATGTAGATCTGCTATTTTCACAATTTCTGCCTCTAATATTTCACAATTTGGCCAATGTTTAATTTGTAATTTTAGAGGTATTAAAAAGTCCTTAAATTGTCACTGTAGAAATGTGCATAATTAATTGTTTACTGTTGTGTGAGAAAACAATGTTTCACATTAAGTTAGTCATCTGGGGACCCCTTCCAAAATAATTTGGCGACCCCCTCCTGACCCACAGGTTGAGAACCACTGACGTAAAGCATGAGCTGTACAAAAATCATGCCTTGCTTTATAGCTTTTGTCCTTTCTTCTGTTTCCTCCAGATCATGGACGGACCAGGGGAGAATGATCCAGACCTGGTTCCGGCCTCTCACCCTCGGTTCTGCGAGGCCATCAAGACAGAGGCAGCGGCCTACGCCGCCCTCTTCACCAGAACATTCCAGAACAAAACCTTCCACGTCTACCGGCTCAAGAAGAAGCGCAAGAAAGCCAAAACCGCGGCAGAACCGAGCCAGGCCCGCTAGCAGGAATTTGCGGAGCTTCGGAAGTTTACAGACTACTGCACAGTCCGAAGGCTTCGAGAGGAGACACGGTACAGAGATATCAGCAGAACGGAGGAGAGGAGGAGTAGAGGGAGCTTTGTGTCTAGAAGACCGTGCGGGCCTTGATCATGTACTACATTATTGTTTTAAACTCACTCCCTGCTCTCTCTGAACTATGGGGTTTGAATCTGGGCCAGCCCCGTTTCAGCTTTAGGCTGCTTTATAAGGTTCATAGTGTGGAAAACACCCGAGACTCTTAGCTGTGGACTGCTCGATGTTCAAACATACCCACCAGCTAACTCTCTCTCTCTCCTTATAACTTCTCTCCCTGTGGTTTGTTCAGCTCTTGACCAGGGTCAATTGTTCAAGCATGGTAACTCGAGTCAAACAACAATTCTTTAAGTTCGGTTCCTCATGGCAGTTGTGATATTGTTATTGCTTTGTTTTGACTTTAGTTTGGGAACTTTATTGGCCTCATTGTTTTGCAGCTTAAAAAAACAGACAGTCATCTAGCCTATTTTTTCCAGCATCTGACACTTACTGTATATCTCATAACAAAAAAAAGAAGAGTGAAATCACTTAAAAAGAAATACATGCTGTAATTTGATAGTTTTATAAATGCAAGGTTTAAAATGTAACAATATAGAGTGCATCTGTATGTATGTTGTTATTATTGCACCTTAACTCTATCGCCTGTTGAACTGGACAATGGCTGAAGGAATGAATGAGTAGGCCTACCTGGTTTTATTATTAGTTTTGCTCTGTAAACAAATGTGAGCCCATATGGGTTAAAGGACAACTTTGTTTTTTTTTTACAACAAGGGTTCATATTTTAGATTGTAATTAGAGAAAAGAAAAGATGAGTGTTAAAATGTTTTCATTTACGGCTTTCTATTGTTTTAGCGATTTTAGTATTTTGATTTCAGTGGGTGGGGGCATGCGTACAAGTGGATAAATATGTATTTTTAGACACAATAAGCTGGCAATTTCTTTGTTACTATTTACACCAGCCCCCATAAGTCACATCTGCCAATGAAAGATTGCGGTGCGTCTTGTGAATGGGCTTTGTGTCTAAAAATACATATTTAGCCACTTGCATGCATGCCCCCAACCTGGGGGCATGCATGCAAATCAAAATCGTTAAGATCACTAAAACGATAGAAAGTAAATGAAAACATTTTAACACTCATCTTTTCTTTTCTCTAATAACTATCTAAAATATGAAATCTTGTTGTAAAAAAACATTGTTGTCCTTTAACCACTTGAACCCTAGCATCCCTATTGTGGGGGAACATTTGGCCAAAATAGCAAATCTACAAGCTCACATTGTGACGGGTTCACGTGAACTTGTAGATTGTCTGTTTTCTACTTGGATTGCGTCACCACATGGGGTGGCAACACGACTGAGCATGCATTATAAACAGTTGTAAACAATGGAGCGATGGTCCCAAAATATGAGTTCTGTTTCACCAGTTTCTTTTGACCAAATTCACAAATGGGCAGATGACAACGTCTACATCCCCAAAAGGATTCAAAGGAAGGGCTACAGTAACTGGATTGAAGGGTACACCCACGATATACCAGGTAAGTTAAGTTAAAACCTTACTGTGTACAAAGACTTGCTATCTGTGCAGTGCTTGCTCCGCCTTCATAATAACTATTTGTTGTCAAAAGAAACTGGTGGAACAACTCATATTTTGGGACCCCCGCTCCATTGTTTATAATGGTTTGTAATGCAGGCTCAGACGTGTTGCCACCCCATGTGGTGACGCAATCCAAGATGGCCGCGGTGTGAATTCCCACCGGAGTTTAGCAGAGGCTAGCCTAGTAAACGACCAACTTCCGTTATCCAGGAATGAAATGGTTTCCGGAAGAGGGTGGTTTACGAGTCTAAGCAGAGGCCACCCTCAACGCGGAAGTGCCTCTCTCGCCGTTTTGGCCGATAAAGTAGTTATTGACTTGACCGCGACGGAGGCACCACCGAGTGAGCTAAAGCGAGTGAGTCGCCATGTTTAGCGTTGCGAAGTCCGCTTGAGCCGACTCAGCGCCGCTCGAGTTACGTCCCAATAGGGACAGAATTTGGCCAGTAGTAGTAAATAATGTCTAGGCGAGGACATTTAGCTACTGGCCAAATGCCCTTGCAAAAAGCTCCTAACCCTCCTCTCCTCAGCTCCGGTAGGAATAGCACATCGCGGTTTATAGAGGGGTTAAGTGGTTAAGGGGTTGGGAAGTATCTGTGACAATCTCATCTTGCCATATTGGTCACTCTATACGAGTAGAGGTGAGTAGGACCACTCTTTTGACTACTCTACCAAGCCTGTGTTTTATGCCAGCAGATCAGATACTTTCAATAAAAGTTATATAAAATAAAGTCATAATGGTGCCGTTTCCTGTGGAGGTAAACATCTTTTACTGCCTAACCAGTGGCCCTTTTTCTTTTTTTCAATATCACTTTTTTCATCCAACAATAATGCGAGTAACTAATAGAAGCTTTTAAAACGGTAATTTGTCCAAAAAACGCAGTGTTACAGTATGATGACAAATTATCAATATGAGAATTGCCGTTGCGAAAATTACCAACTGGTTCAGCTTCAGCCAGGATTAATTATCTCTGGCACGTAGCAATCCCAAGTGAAATGTCTTTGGCCATTTGGCTTACTCAGCCTAGAGTTGGCAAAAACGTCAGCTCCCTTTGTGAGAGAAATTATCAGTTATCCCTGAAAAGAAAATCCAAGATAATTGCATTAGGTTTGATTCTTGCCACGGTTTAATGGGTTCGAGGGGCGCTTAAATGGGTATGTTTCCCGTAAAAATGAGTCCAACGCAGCCAATTGGTATTTGTCACTGGTTCTGTGTGATTAGTGATTACTGTGGTGCACTTTTGTTTCCTGCTATCTGCTCGACCTCATCCACTTAAAACCCTCCTCATGTGTGCCATGTCTCAACCCTTACATTATTCATTTGTGTGAGTGTGGGTGCGTGCATGGATGCGTGCACGTGTACGTGTGTGCGTGTGCACTCGTATAACAGTCTTAGTACCAAGGAAATCAAAGCTGGCTATCAATGATCCTGTTTCCACACTATTCAATCTGAAGGGGAGCAGAAGGAGGCCAACAACTTGAATAAACCAAGGCCTTGTGTTAGGAGACGACTGGAGACGGAGGCTAAAAGCTCACACAGCAAAGGTGGAAAGACAAGGTCACACTCTCTCTCTCTCTGTTGCTTTAATAAAGGAATGACTGAAGGCAGGAGAGAGCAGGGGACGAGAGGAGAAGCAGCGATCGAAAGACTGGAGTCGTGTCTGTAATTATGGTTCTGTCCTGAGGCAATTATCTAAGGACAGTCTAGTCACGCCACACGCCTCTTGTTAGTTTTTCTCTTGTCACTACACCTGCTTGGGTCCACTTGCCACTTGAGTCCTGGCATCCTTATTGTGGAGGAAACGTTTGCTACAAAACAGTAGATCTACAGCCTTACAACGCCTCGCGATGCAATGCGAGCTTGTAGATCTATTTTCGGCAAAGAGATTTGGTGAAAAAACACAGTGGACGAGGTACAGAGCAAACCCTGGTCGAATATGTTTATTTGTATAGATAAGGAGTTTAAGTTGTTAATGAAGATCCTGTCTTGATACCATGCGCACACATTTACAGAGAAAGACGCCGTGCAGCGTTTGGCAGCAAGCTGTTGGTGAGTCGCGCGCTGAAGCCAAAATGAAGTGTCATGGCCTCATTGTAATGCACACCAGTAGTATCACTGTCGAGCAGTGCTGCTAGTTCTTTTTTTTCTCTGGCTGGATATTGGATGTTTAATTTAAGAGATTTCTGATTGCTTTATTTGAGAGGGAAGTGATTCTATTATGTTTGTCTAATAAGGGTGTACTAATGTATTTTTCTTTTCTTTTTTTTTGGCATTGTAATTTCCATACATATTGATATTAAGCAGTTCATTTTGAGTTTCTTGATGAAAAGGAAATGAACCATTAATGTGCTGTGTATGTAATTCAAATCAGATATTAGATTGTTGCTGTGGATAACTACCCGGGCAATGAACATGTGAGACCTCAATCACACACTCACTCTCAAAGCAATGGAAATGGCATTTCATAGATAGATTGGCTGGCCTACTGTTGATGGGTGTGTCATCAATATGTGTCATATTGAAATGTATGCATTTGTTAGAGCAGGGGTTCCCAAACTTTTTTGTCTCAGGGCACCCCATGAATATTCTTTTAATCCGAGGCACCCCTACATTATAATTTTCACTCCCAGCACCTTATATTTAATAGCATATCGTCGTTGTCGGGTGGAAACCTTGTATGTCCAAAACCGTTTGTTTTGTATTTATCATCTATACAATGTACTAAACTAGTGAAAACAGCTTGATCTACACGTTGTGTGCTTATAGATCGGCTGTTTTCACTAGTTTTGTGCGACAGCAGGACGTTGCTTTACTAAAAGACGTACACATTTGAAACTTGGAGATACAAGGTTTCTGCCCGACAGTGACGATATTTTAGTGATTATGTTGCGAGGAAAACGTTGAGATAATAGCCATTTTGGTTAGAACTGACTGAAAATAACTTTTTACTTCAAGTTTAAAGTTATACTAAATATTCTGTGTCCAAATATTATCAAATGATCTCAAGGCACCCCTGGACTGCCGTAACGGCACCCCAGGGTGCCCTGTCAGTCACCCACTTTGAAAACCCCTGTGTTAGAGGATGCTTTTTATCCAAAGTGACTTACAACATGCATTGCACATCAAAGTACCGTATGCACCACAAACCCTAACCCTAGTCCATTGTTTACAAGCCTGCAGGTCCAGGTTTCCCAAGTAGTGGTGCCAAATGGGGCTGTGAGGCCTTGTCTGTTTTGAAGTAGATCAAACTTGTGAACATGTGCACAAAATCAACTCATTTTCCTGACCATTTCTAAATAGTAGACCCTTGCGTTCATCCATCGGTTTGCTCTGGGATAGCTGTTTCTTTGCGACCATACATGCTCATGTTTATACTACAAAAAGCATGCAAAGTTGTTGCCGAATCAACGTTGTTGTTGATTCAGCAAACTTTTTTAATTAGATTTTTTCGGGGGCAATCATGTTACCCCTTTTTTCTGCCAATTCAGTTGTTTTGCTAATGAATTCCTCCCACTCCTGTTTTAGCCTGCTGGCTCAACTGCCAATGAGGAGCCACCATTGGGAGAACGCCCCAGCCAGGACTGGGATTTCGTCATTTTAGGGGCAAGGCTACTTGGCCTTTGATGTTGTCCTTTTTTTTTAGGGCACAAAGGCCAAATGCCAGGGCAGGAAGGCCATCAAATAAAACTAGGTTTTAGTCCATTGAAAGAAATGAATTTAAGGGTTAAGGTTTTTTGATTTTAAATGTAATATGTCTGCTGTGAAATGAATAAATTGGTATTTACAATCTGATCCATGCTCAGCCCTGCACCAATCAAAGATACTGGAATGGTTTAAAAAATGTGGACTCAGAAAGAGACACTGGTGTCTACATTGGCAAGACAGAGACAGAGGAGAAAGTGGTAGTCAGATGGGGCATTAAGGCCACTGTGGCCTCAGGGCGTGCCATTTTTTTGAAGGGCACAAGGCCAAACTGAGGGGCAACGACAGCCATGGCCTTCATGTCCTCCCTGAAATTCCTGCCCTGGCCCATCCCAGGCGTACATGCAGTGATTATTTATGATGGCCCTCCCAACCTGGCTTCCCTTCCCCAAAACACAGGAAATTGTGTTCCCATAGACGCTCGATCTGCAAGGTGGATGCACCGCAGTGGATTCAAACCCCTAGACTCTGTGATGGCCATCTGAGTGCCAAAAAAATTACATATCAGAGAACATTTTTTCTCACGTTAAATTAAAAATCCATGGTGGTGTGTTTTCATTGGGGAAGGTACCGTAAAGGAGGAAAATGCATTTCCCAGTAAATCCATCGCTAAATTGTACTTTTATTATTGTGTTCTATTTGTAATGAGAATTAGTTATGGGTGTTTATGTGTCCGATGATTTTATAATGTCTGTTTATTCGACTGTTATGTCTTTTGGGTCATGCATGATGAGAGACATGTTCTGTTGTGTTATACGCAACCCCTGTCCTTTTCCTCCATGCATCTTGTATTGATTTGATATTTGTTGTACTGTGTCACAAATAATAAAACAAATAGGATAAACATGACAGTCCTCACATTGGTGTCAGATATGGGACGACGAGAATTTAAAAATAACACCTGTGTGAAGTGAGCGGTGCTGCCGCTGCTGAATATGATGATGATGATCGATGACATGACTTTGTGTGTATGACCATGTGTTTTTCCAAGGGTTTTCCCAAGATAGACTTGAACCAGGGACCTTGTGCTCCTAGGACGCCACAGAGCGCTGGAAAATGTTTGTGAAAACTATTTACTTACCCTGGTTAGGATCTATATGTGAACATTTTCAAAATTGTGGGTTCAATCCAAGAACCTTGCTTTTATAAAATGCTGACATATCTCTCATACTATAGAAGCATGGGTGGATAAGCATTTTAATATACCCCCCCCCCCCCCCCCCCCCTTTGTTTATGGCCTTCAGTACTGATAAGAAATTAGCATGTCTCGTCTTTGGCCCATTAACAAGAAGGGGTTGAGGAGTAATTGGTACAATCAGCTGGTGTAGTGCCCAAGTGTATACTGTATATCAGTACACTTTGTTACTGTTCCGAAGGTCTGGGTGGCCTGATCATAATACTGACTTGATACTGACAGGATACTGACATGGTACTGACCATGATACTGACAGGATACTGACCATGATACTGACATGGTACTGACCATGATACTGACAGGATACTGACCATGATACTGACATGGTACTGACCATGATACTGACATGGTACTGACCATGATACTGACAGGATACTGACCATGATACTGACATGGTACTGACCATGATACTGACCATACTACTGACTTGATACTGACCAGTGACCATGATACTGACCATAATACTGACCATGATACTGACAGGATACTGACATGATACTGACCATTATACTGACCATGATAAGGACATGATACTGAGCATTATACTGACCATGACACTGACATGGTACTGACAAGATGACCATGATGCTGATGCTGATACTGATTATTACGATGCAACACTTTTCTCAACAATATGAGCTGCTATTACATTAATGAACATTACACTGCATTAGTTCATGCAGGGCACAGTCATATATGCCTCAGCTGTAATCAGCTGTCATTATGCTGATTGCTTTCAATCAGCCACGCTTTTCTACACACCAATCACATACCCCTCAACAAGGTGGTCAGTTTGGATCTCTGCTTTTCCCTTGCATTACTCAAACGTTTAACCCTTAAGTTCTGTTCAGATTCACGTCACCTTCGTTCTCGGGTCATTTTGACCCGGGGGATATTTGGTTTAAAAAAACAACACTAATATAAACGTTAACTTAACAAATCATCATCATACATTGACTTTGTCTCAATTCTAAACAATTCATATGATATATATGGTAAATGTTTGCATTTATGCTTTGCTATATCATATTAAACACTGAAAGAGCTGGGCGTTTTTACTGATAGCTGAAATTCATGTCAAATAAGAACTGAACACACATGTGAACATGGGAACACACATTGATGTCACATATGAATGTACACATGTAAAGACAAATCTCTACATTGTGGACAAATAAATGAAACTAACTAACTAACACATGTACGTATACACTAGGAAGCACATGCTTCACAAACACGGACTGCATGTGAGGCACATATGAGCTTCTTGCACCTCCTGCAAGCAGTCTTGTACCTTTTTCTTTCGAATGAAAATGTAAAACACATTGCATTGCTCTGAAGTGAATTCAATGTTCCATGGCTTTAATGTTAAACTGCATTCAAATTTGCATACAGTAACTCAAGTCAATTTGATTAAATGTCTTGCTTGCTATGGGCCTGCTCTTGTACACCTGTGATTTTGCTTTAATAGCATGCTACTTAGCAGTAAAAGTCAGGAAATCAATCCCATTTCAAGTATTCAAATATATGAACATCTTTTGAAAATAGCAGATCTACAAGGTTGTAGATCGTCTATTTTCAAAAGGCTGAAATGTATATTGGGCTGAAGTGGTTAATGTTTGTTTTATAATAATCAAAATCTACCAAAAAAGTACAATATCTGGATCCGAGATGTAGTGAAGTAGAAGTGAATGGTTAGGGAGCCCGCCTGGGGAACCAGTTCCCCTGGTTGTCCCTGGTTCGATTCCCGGCCAGGATAGCAATGTCGATGTGTGTCCCTGAGCAAGACTCTTAACCCCTAATTGCTCACGCGCTCCTTGTGGGCTGCGAAGCAGCTGGTTTGGGCTGCAAATACTGAATTTCCCTTGCGGGAGGAGTAGGTAACTATTATTTATTATTAAGTAAAAGTATTGGAAACTGGAAATACTCAAGTACAAATACCCAAAAAATTGTGCTTAAGTACAGTACTTAAGTAATTGTACTTAGTTACTTTACACCACTGCCTGTTGCCTGTATTATGACATTTTCCTATTCAACAAAGTGTTTTGTTTTGGTCTCTCTGGCTCATCCAACTGATGACAAATCTATATTGTTGATGCTGCCCTTTTCTCTCTTTCTTTGGTCCCATCTTTCATTTATTCCAATACAGTCATGATTGAATGTAATCACTGGTGCAAATAAATGAATTTATTGAGGGGGGAAAAAGATAGAAGCAAATACAAAACACCAACAAACCGTCCAAAGCTCATCATGATGATACAAAATATAATGTTCACATTTTTCTTTTCGAGAAGCTGCACATTTTTGATCCATATAGTACTTTTGTTGACAAGAAAAAACAAGAAAAGAAAAGAAAAACAAAACAAGATTTCTTTCTTTTTGTATTTACAAATCAGGTAAAAACAATTTTATCACAACATGTCTGCACCCAGAACATAACATTTAAGAAGCTGTTTCATGGAACAAAAGGAATGGTGTCCATGAGTATCTCACCCGCCTCTCCCACACTGTCCATACAAAGACTTCATACTCTGATCCTGGCTTATCTGCAAATCCCTGCACTGTTTTAAGGCAGGGGTCTTCCAACGTGTTTCAGGCCAAGGACGCCTTAGCCAAGATAGAGATGAAGCATGATACTACATATATCATATAAAACTGTGTTGCAGATTCAACTTCATAGATTTCAAATGGCTATACTGTAAACCAGGGATCCCCAATTAGTTTTCCCCAAGGGCCGAATTATGACTAGGGTGCCAAGCCGAGGGCCACAGCATTGCAGGGGGCGACGGTGGCGCTCCCGCTACTCCAGCGACAGTTCAGATATCATCGTTGTCGGGTGAAAATCTTGTATGTCTAAAACCGTTCGTTTTGAATTTATCATTTTAAAAATGATTTAAACTAGTGAAAACAGCCGATCTACAAGTAAACAACGCCTCGCACCGCGGGGCGTTGTGTGCTTGTAGATCTGCTGTTTTCACTACTTTTGTGCGACGGCCTTGTATGATGAAACAGGGCTTTACTTTGTGAAAGAACGTACAAATTTGGAGATACAAGGTTTCCACCCAACGACGACAATATTGTTGCTGCTCTTATACCACCATTATTACTGGGGTTGGTGAGGGCCAGACAGTAGCCCCCGCGGGCCGCAAATGGCCCGCGGGCCGCCTATTGGAGAACCCTGCTGTAAACCTTTTGACAGCACTGTTGCCAGTGTATGTTGGATACATGTGTATCTATCATTTAAACCACTTGAACCGTCATAAACGTGACTTTTCTCTCTGTACTCGGTCTGCTCTTTTTTCCCCACTGACCATGATACTTTGCCAAAAATAGCAGACCTACAAGCTCACAACGGCTCGCAGTGCGAGGCGTTGTGAGCTTTTACAACCGCTGTTTCTGTATCAAAAGTAATAAACAAACTATAAAACTTTAGCCAAATTGTCAAATAATATAAGAAAGAGCATAGGCAAAGATAGCCGATCTGCAACACATACAACACGCAACGTGAGGCGTTGTGAGCCTGTAGATCTGCTATTTTAATGATAATAATAATAATATCTACCTGTGGAACCGAGTCAAACTACATTCAATGCCTCAACTCCTACAATTCCAAGTGCTTATCAGGGTGGTGTGTCCCCAGTTCAAATATGAGGGGGGGGGGGGTCACAGCCTGAAAAGCTTGAGAACCGTACTGCTCAATACATAGGAATACAAAATGAATCAGCAGCTCCCTCGAGAAGATCCCCCATTGTGTGTTTGTTACTTCATTCCAGGCAGTGTAGTTCGTTCTACTTCTTCAAAAGCCGCAGCTTCAGCTTTTCAGGAAAATTAGCATTAGTCTGTGAAAAGCTGCTATCAGGGAGACTGACTTCTCCGTCAACTTAGTGAAAGTACGCACGGATACTTTTGGCTTCCCCAGTTATACGATAGCAAGCCATCAGCTTCCATTAGGATTAGTGGCCTGATGTGTTTTCACACCCTCCTACCCTTTAACTCACCTCCGTCGACAGGCTCCCATCTGCCAGCATGTGCACGGGGGGGAACCGAATGACTTTCTATTTATGTCGTTTGCTGTGCAACAAACCGTTTCCCGGGGAAAACTTCTCTCTCCCCTTCCTTCCCCAGGGCTCCCTGTGGAGACACTCAACTCCTTACCGAGGAGCAGGTGCCACGTTTAACACTGGAGCCACGCATGTCTCTCTCTCTCTCGCTCTCTCTCTCTCTCTCTCTCTCTCTCTCTCTCTCTCTCTCTCTCTCATTCACTCTATATATCTCCCCGCAATCATTTCTTGTGAAATTTAAAAACACATGTTTCGTCTTCTTTGTGTATTATTATTTTTTGCAAAGCTGAGTGCATGGAAAAACAAGCTTCCTCCAAAACTCCAATATAAGTGAGTGAACGCCTCACCCACAGGTATCTACTGTAGAGTGTATGAAAATTGCAGAATTAATCAATATTTACATTTTACATTTATATATACCGTATTTTTTATAAATCCTAGCTATCAACTTGGTTTCGTCCAAGACAATTTGTATTATTTCATAAATACAATAAAATGTATGAGTAGTTCACCCCCAAAATGCCTTTTTTTCCTATCCATTACTCACCCCATGGAGACACAAGTTCAATAATATTGTGTTTTTGTCGCATTCCTAAGCCAATAACTTGATTATAATACATTTACCCCCATTGGGTCCCGATGGAGACCCAAATGCATTTGGGTCTCCATCCGGAACCAATGGGCCGACAAGAACATTTCTTTTTTATTGAACTCAGGTCTCCATGGGGTGAGTAATCGATAGGAAAAAAATGTCATCTTGGGGGTGAACTACTCCTTTAATAATGTAAACCTCTGGGCCATTTTACTGCTCAGAGCTGTTTAAAAAAATAATAATCTTTCCTGTCTTTCACTGTCACCTTGGAACGTCAATCTGACAGAGTTTGTATTCCAACCAGGCAGTCGTCATTCTAAAGTAGTCTTTTGCATGCAGTCGTCTCTATGTTTGGTATGACTGAGGAGGGGCTCAAGAAAAAGAGCTATAAGGAGAGAGAGAGAGTTTTCCCCTCGCGCCGTCCGTGCGTCCCATTCCTAATCCTGTTTGAATTGCATTGTGTGCCCTGCCCTCCCCTGTGTGCGGGGGAGGAGGAGGAGGAGGACGGCGTGCAGGGGTGTCGCACCAAATTCTGGGCCCTGGGTACAAGGATTCACTCACATTCTGTGCTTTAACTATTGAAAAATAGCAGATATACAAGCTCACAGCGCGGCACCGAGTGCCGCGCTGCAGAGCTTGTAGATCTGCTATTTTTTGGAAAATCGTGAAAATGTCTGTGCAAGTCTTTGAATATTTCAAATCCTTCTAAGGTGTTTCTATGTCAGTGGTGCGCAAACGTTTCCATGTGGAGGACCCCTAAAAATGATATGTATTTGGCCACGGACCCCCACCTCAATATATTTAGTTCCAGGACCCCCCCCCCCCCCCCAGAAGCAAAATTTGAGTTACAAATGTTCGCTGAAAAATAAATATATTCAAAGATTTGCACAAATTTTCTAACCTGACTCTGCCAGATGGTGGCAGTAGTGCGTACCGCCCTACCATCTGAACCTGCTCAGGGAGTTGATATCACTCGTAAAGTCCCGAGCCGGACCAATCAGCGACATCCAATCACCTGCTAAAGAACTTGAAAAAACGGCCCGCCCCTTACATCGGGTCTGCCCGAGCAAGCCCACATGGTACAAGTAGTGCGGTATATGCAGTACGCACTACTGCCACCATCTGGCGGAGTCAGGTTACACATTTTCACGACTTTTCAAAAATAGCAGATCTACAAGCTTGCAGAGCGACACACGGTGCCGTGCTGTGAGCTTGTATATCTGCTATTTTTCAATAGCTAAAGTATACAATAATTAAGGCCCCTCCACCTTGGGCCCTAGTAACTCAGTCCCACTTTTCCCCCCCTTGTGATGCCCCTGAGCGCACGGCTAAAGGAGAGTACGGTATATGAGAATAGGAAATGAAATCTAGAGATGAGGATGAAATGCAGAAAGCTCAATGTGTTACAAACCCTGCGGAGCGTTGACACTTTGAAACACCCAAACCGATACGGAACCACTGAACCCTGCGGACACATTACAGAAAGAGAAACAAAACTCAAAACTAAAAAACTTAACCCCCCAGATCCCAGTGACAGTCAAAGCACTTTTTTTTTTCAACTTGGAAAAACACTGAACAATAGCTGTGTACAGCCAAACAGAGCGAAAGGAATATGTCCATTAAAGTATATTGTCTCAGTCGGGTGGAGACCTCATAAATAATGTCCAAAACTCGTACTTTTCACGATTCAAAATTCATAAATAGCAAAAGAAGCAGATCTAACATGCTCAAAAAGGCGTCGCTTCACGCCATGCTTCGAGCTTGCAGATCCGATACTTTCGATACGTTGCAGTATGGTGTTAATTTACCGAAAAAAATCACACCCAGTGTGAAGTGAGCGGTGCTATTTATGGATTAATTTCATCCCGCGAAGCTTGGCCAAATGTGACGCTGGGCGTATAAACAGACAGACGTGAGCTAATCAGGAGCTCAGAGTCTCGGGACAAATACGGACAAGGCCAGATGTAGGAGCGGTTAACGCCACTCAAAAAACCCATAAAAAGTTAGAATTATATCTTCCCGGCATCGACGTTATCAGGACTCCGCAAACATGATAGGCTCCTCCGCTGTCACGTTCCCTCACAATACACAACCCATTTGAGTCCCTTCTGTGTTTGCCAGACCCATGAAATGGGTAGGCCTACATAAGCAAATGTCGGTCTGTCTGTCCGGGTTTTCTATATAAAGGGTATATATGATGATGACATGATGATGACATGCCTACAAAAGGCATGATGTCATAAATGATGATGACAGACAGGGGGTCTGGCACAACCAGGTTGACCTGGTCTAGTTTATTTACAAACTGCTCAAACTGGAATCTGTGCCAACTGGGTTCAACCGACGCTCAGATGGCTTTTCACTGGTGGTACAGGTGAATCGCCAGCTTTACCGACGCTGTATGCATGTTGTCCGTGTATAGAAGGCGCTCCTTTCCAGACAGGTAGGCGTGCGTGTGTGTGTGTGTGTGTGTGTGTGTGCGTGCGTGTGCGTGTGTGTGTGTGTGTGTGTGTGTGTGTGTGTGTGTGCGCGCGCACGCACGGCACGTGTGTGCACGCACGTGTATGTGTGTGTGTGGAGGGGGGAGTCCTGTTCAGTGACTGATTTGTTGACAGTGAAGCTTATCTCTGTGATTTTGAGTGTCCCAGGCAGGGAGGCTCTGCAAAGCCCTTCCTTGAATGACAGGTTTGATGTCTGTTCCTGTGATATTGTCAGTGATGCTGGAGGTGTAGCCACGGCACGGCGGGTTTTCCTCCTGTGGGAGATGGCAGCTGAATGAAGTAAAAGGGCTGCCTTCATCTGCCTGTTAAGGCCGTGTGATATTGATTGACGGGACACATCAGCTGTAGTAAACACAGCTCAGCCACGTCGAACACTGAGCCAAGTGGCTCGGGGACGAGGCTCCACCCCCCCAGGCAGCAATAGAGAGAAGCATGGAGAGCTTGATGTCCGTCCGTCTTACTCTCTCTTTCTCTCTCTCTCTCTCTCTCTCTCTCTCTCTCTCTCTCTCTCTCTGTCTCTGTCTCTGTCGTTCTCTCTTCAACTTTCTTCCTTTAAGATTCCCCTATAGTTTATCTCCCAAAGCTCCCCCGCCACTCTCACGCTGTTAAGTTCCGACGGTTCATTGGGGCAGGTTTGTCTACATAACAGGCTTCTCTCTCTTCCAGTCTCTCTCTCTCTCTCTCTCTTTCTCTGTGCAAGTGATCAAATGATTTGGGGTGCGTGCGTGCGTGTGTGTGTGTGTGTGTGTGTGTGTGTGTGTGTGTGTGCCTGTGCAAGAGTGTGTGTGTGTGTGTGTGTGTGTGTGTGTGTGTGTGTGTGTGTGTGTGTGTGTGTGTGTGTGTGTGTGTGTGTGTGTAAGTGCGTGTGCGTGTGTGTGTGTGTGTGAGTGTGTGTGTGTGTGCGACTGCGCTCCAAAAGCTCAGAGATGGCTGGCCTCGGCTCTCTCGTACAGCGCCCGCAGCTTCTCGAAGCGCGGGCCCCAGTCCCCGAGCGTCTCCTCTCTCCTGCCCTCGCCTCCCCCTCCCCCCTCGCCGGCCCCCTCCAGCCCCGCCGAGCTGAAGGAGCTGAGGGAGCCGGCGGGCGAGCCCCCGCCCTCGGTGGAGAAGACCTGCAGCGAGTCGAAGGGCGCCGCGTCGGGCCGCTGGTCGGCGTCGCGGATGATCTCGCACAGGTAGCGCGCCAGGTCCTGGCTGGAGAAGGACAGGGAGCGGCGGGCCAGCTGCTGCTGCTGAGGGCCCCCGGGGGGCCGCGCCTGGCCCTGGGCCGGCAGCCGGGCGGGGGGCACGTCCCTGCGGAGGCTGGAGGAGCCGGCGGTGGTGGAGGAGGAGACAACGGAGGGAGGCAGGGAGGTGGTGGAGCTGAGGGGGCTGAGGGGGTCCTGCTGCGGCTGCAGGGCCTGGTGGTGCTGGGCGGGGTGGGCCTGGTGGAGCAGGTGCTGGTGGTGCTGGTGGTGCTGGTGGTGCTGGTGGTGGTGAGGAGGGAGAGGAGGGGGAGCGTGATGGAGGGCCCGGGAGCGGCAGTACTGGACCGACTGGGCCGGGCTGGGCTGGAGGGACTTCTGCAGCTCGGCCATGTCGTAGGCGTTCTGCGAGGGACACGCGCACGCGCACACACACACACACACACACACACACACACACACACACACACGCAATTAGCCTATTGACTGCCGTCTGATGAGATGGACGAGTTATAGCCATTTGTCCAGGCCGCCACATGACGGGTTTGACAAGTTCCTTTTTTTTACGCTAGATGGCGCTGTTCGCTAGCCTATGGGTAATTTCCTTTTTTTATCTTAAAAAAACTAAAAATCACCCATGCACATCTTTTGAGGGCTTCCATGAGCGGATCGGAGTGACGGAGAATATTCTAAAAGTGTGGCAGGGAACGACCAAAGACAGAAAACTATTTACTGATTGCACAATCCCTAGAAGGAGTGACACAATCTCCTAAATGGAGACATACAACTAGGAAGTGGGCTGAAAGGCACAAAGGAAGCAAGAGAAAGGGAGAGAGAAAGATTAAGGTAAAGAGATAGAGGTAGAGCTAGTGCGGGAGCCGATCAGCTTTCACCATTAAACTTTCTTACGACGTTCCTCCCGTTTAATTTTCCACTCCGTCTCCTTTTACTGTCTATGTGAACTAATCCAAGTGTGTGTGTGTGTGTGTGTGTGTGTGTGTGTGTGTGTGTGTGTGTGTGTGTGTGTGTGTGTGTGTGGTGTGGGTGTGGGTGTGGGTGTGTGTGAATAGAGGTCCGCACACAGCTCAATGCTCCACAGTGTTTATTTATTTAAAACATAAAGTAGACGACGGGTGTTGTGTATGCATCATGCTTTTGGGAGAAATCATTCTCAATGGCACAGCAGTGTTTTTGTTTTCTCCTTCATATAACCAGGCCAATCACTTCAACAGCACAAATCTAATTCTGCTGAGACTGAAGCTCTAACCACATGCAGCCACAGCAGCAGAGACAGAAATAATAATACAAACTAGAAAAGCAAAAGGCAGTCATTTTATCGTTGGCGGCATAGCTCAGGGGGTAGAGAAACCGTTTTTAGAGCACGAAGGGTTCCCGAAGGGTTCCCAGTTCGAATCCAGGCTCCCCCTGAGTTAATGTCGAAGGGTCCTTGAGCAAGACTCTGAACCCCTAGTTGCTCCCGGTGAGCAGGTTGGTGCCTTGCATGGTTTCCTCCGCCACCGGTGTATGATTGTGTGTGTGAAAGGGGTGAATGTCAT
>NC_137816.1:59974322-60061822 GCF_963921795.1 Nannobrachium achirus | reverse complement strand
ACCATAAGGCACAGCCATAATGCCATCTTTCTGGTAGAAATGAAGCCTTATCTACTGCCATGGAGCCTGTAACTAAAACAATGAGAATTGTTTTGGTTTATAAGGCTCAGCCTGGTGTCATGCAGACACCAGCGAAGGACATCTCTTCAGGAACCTATGAACTCTTTGCTACTGTATATGGACTCTTTGTCTTGTCATTTGTGGACAAGAAACATATCCTATGAACTGTTGAAACGTCATCCACTGACTGACCAAATGACCATACTTATACTCATATCAAAACATCATTTGTCAGAGAGAGAGCACCAACCATTATTTCTGTACTGTACCTGTCTTGAATTCTCTCTCTCCAGTAAACATTCCATTCTCACTCTGAATCACTCTCCTGTCTTATTTATGTGTGATGGATTAATGTATCTCATAGGGGAATAAGAAGGTGTTGTTGTTTACAAATAATATATTTATCAAGTTTAACCTATGAACAACGAAACAAGAAAAAGTTGCTTTGTTGTGCCTCAAGCTGTGTTAATAGTAGTTGTACTCTGCATTCATGAGAGCTTGCCCATTTACTTGAAAGGGAGAATTTTCAGGACAAAGGAAAAGGAAATAGTTTATTTTAAGCCCAAAAGAGAAAATGTCAGGACAAGAAACAGGGAGGAATCTTTTCTGCATTATATGGAAATAAAACCTTCCAATTTTCCAACTCACTGACTTATGGCATCTATAGGTAGTTGTTAAAATGAGATTATACATAATATGATGGCTGTCGTTCTACTGGACGTGCATTGCTGTGCACAGTCTATGCGTTATAATAACGTACATGTGAATGTACATAAGAATGTGCAGTGGCGTTAAGTAACTAAGCACATTTACTCAAGTACTGTAATTAAGTTCAATTCTGAGTATTTTCAGTTTTCTGAACTTTTACTTCTACTCCACTATAGGGGCAAATGTTGCACTTTTACTCCACTACTAATTATTTGAAAACTTTGGTTACTAGTTACTTTGTATTTGTACTTTGATTATAATTAGACTTCATCATAATATACAATATATATTTCGGCTATTTGTTGTGAGCTTGTAGGTCGGCTATTATCAAAAGATTTTTTATGCATTTGATAACTTGTGAAACATTCTGCACAATGACGGGTACATTCTACTTTAGGCACTTTAAGTACATTTTGATGCCAACACTTTTGTACTTTTCGAAATCCGGACTTTTATTTGTAACCAGGCCAGAGATACCTGAGTATTTACAATTTCTACATTGCAATATTGATACCTTTAGTTAAGTAAAAATATTGAGTACTTTTTTCACCACTGAGAACTGTGTGTGTGTGTGTGTGTGTGTGTGTGTGTGTGTGTGTGTGTGTGTGTGTGTGTGTGTGTGTGTGTATTGAACCGTCAAAAGGAGGTGGCTGCTTCAGCATGTGGAGCTATGTGGAGAGAGGGGAGCGAGGAGGCTGGAGGTCAGGGCTAGAATCTATACTGTTCAAAGAGCCTCTCCAGAGGGCAGGCATGGTGAGAAATAGTGAGAATTTGTTCTTTTTGTCTCTCTTTACACACTTGTGCGCGCACGTGTGTGTGTGTGTGTGTGTGTGTGTGTGTGTGTGTGTGTGTGTGTGTGTGTGTGTGTGTGTGTGTGTGAGTGAGTGTGAGTGAGTGAGTGCTGTGTTTTTGTGTTTATTTGTTTACACAGCCTCTGAGGAACCCGCGAGGTCTGCTTGACCATCGCTTCGCTCAGAAAATATGTTTTCTTTCCCTCTCTCGCTCCTTGACTCGTCTTAATGCCTTTCCTACTTTTCTCCGTTTCACTTTCACACCTCTGTTTACCGCCTCATTCTTCCCGCGGCAGCCTCTGGGGTCCACCTTATCTTGCATCGTTGGTTTGGTTTAGTTTTCTCTTTATTCCAGGAGGATGATGGGTGGTACTGAGACGTTGTCACAGACGCAACACGGGAGGCTATGAGATCTGCAGCATCCTCTCTCTCCCAGAATACTTCCAAAACGTCAAGGATGTCCACAATTACAACACCAGAGGCAGCGCCCCACAGACCATGTTCCATCCAGATTCGGCTCAAACAAAGGGTCAAATTCGTTCTCCTGCTATACCACTAACATGTGGAACGCTCTACCGAAGGCCTTAAAGGAGTGTCAATCCCTAACTTACTTTAAAACCACTATGAAAAACCTCTTACAGGCGGCAGCCGCTCGTAACTGGTAACAATAAACCTAGCCTAACCTTACCCTTGTAAATACCGTTTATTTAGCTTTTTTTTGTTTGTTACATCAGTTTTTTTCTGATATCTACTACATAGTACGGTGTTCTATCTGTCTGTCATTCAATGTTATGAGTCAAAGAGAAGGATCTCGATGGAAATAAGCCTCATCTTACCTGCGTTTCCTTTTAGTTGACCTTGTACCAGTGAACTGTACTGTCAAGAAACTGTACCAATCAATCTTTCCCTGCCCTGCTGACTGATATTGTAACTTGTTTCACATACATAAATTCACTCAAGCACACACTCCTCACCAGTCATACAGACATTGAGTACTGAAAGGAAACACTCTGTTGACACACTAGTGTGTTGGTTGTTTAAAGGTGATACTCCATGCATTTAAAAAGTATTTATGTCATATTGTTTATGTCCCAAAAACGTTTTTCAAAAGGTTTGAGGCTAAATTACCACTCCTGAATAGAGAAACTCTCATTTTTTAATGGCTCTCAGAGCATTTTTGGCATAACATGCTGGGGTGGCAACAACAGAGCAGGTGACACGTTTAACCTAAACAGACTGGTGAAGAAAGCTGGCTCTGTCGTTGGGTCCTCTCTGCAGGGGGTGGAGGAAGTAACCAGGGTGCGCACTGGGAAGAAGCTAGATTCCATCTTGGAGAACTCCTCCCACCCCCTCCATCTAGAGATCACCAGTTACTGGAGTAAGAGAGGAAACGACCGCTTTACCTACCCAGTACGGAGATGTGAGAGATTAGGAAAATCTTTTGTACCGGCTGCCCTTAAGCTGTACAACGAGACACATAACGGACGCTTGAAAAGGTCTCCCTTCCTAACTTAGACTTCGGAACCATTGCTGTATTGACTCTAAGGAACAATTGCTGTATTGACTTTGAACTCTAAGGACCTTCCAGGAAGAGTGCTCAGGTGCGCCTTGCGGTGACACGCTTCCTAGTTTCTTCGTTTTTTCGCACTGATTTTTGACACTGCACTATTAGGTTGTTAGTGTTGGTAGTTTTTGAGTATTTTTGCTTTGTTTAACAATGACAGTGAGATACTTGTTTGCACTAACTAGCATTGACTGCTATGGTCTCTTTTGCAAGACACTTTATGTATATATACTTATATATTATTCGCCCCCCTCTATTGATGCACCTTCTCCTTATTGGTACTGTACTGCTCTTGTCTTTGTTTTGTTTTTTTTCCCCTCTTATCTATCTTTCTTACGTCTCTGTAACTTTGTAAATAACTGTATACTGCTGTGCTACTACTGGACAACTAAATTTCCCCCTTGGGATAATAAAGGTATCTATCTATCTATCTATCTATTTTCAGCTGCAGTACCACCTTTGGCCTGAACTGCGCCACCCCCCCCAAAATCTTTTTAATTTTTTTTTTTTTTTTTTTTTGAAAAAATAAAAGAAAATTGAAAAAAAATATTTTTTTTCTTCAAAAACGGCCGTCGATGACGTCATCGACGGCAGCAAATCTGGACAGCCTGTTTTGAGAACCCGTGGGATGCTTTTAACCTCCACCTTCCCAAAACCAGAGAAAGACACAACGGTCTGAAATGGGACTTTGTGAGGATAGAAGGTGCTAGTGGGACCCCAAAAAAAGGTTTTAAAATAGGAAAAGTGAAATTTCATGGTGTATCACCTTTAATACTTTAACCACGTGAACCCTAGCGTCCCCCGGGACAAAAATCCACTCGTCCTAGACAATTTGCCCTCCTGGCCCCCAAACTGTGGAATAAACTCCCTGTCACACTTAGAACTACAGACTCACTCCCTAGCTTACGCCGTGGACTGAAGACTCACCTCTTCAGACTCCACCTAAACCCATAGCACTACTGTAACACTCCACTTCCCTCGGTGACCACACATGAAGCTAGATAGCATTTTTATGTTTAGAAAGGTTTTTCACTGATCAGGTGAGGTGGTCTACCTATGTTATAGTTTTTCTAGATTGATATTCATATGCATTTGTTGTATTGTTGTTAATGTACTGACATATTAGCTTGCTTATTATATTGATGTATTACCTGCTTATTGTAAGTCGCTTCGAATTAAAAGCGTCTGCTAAATGCCTAAATTGTAAAATTGTAAATTGTCCCTTAGTGGAGCGAACATTCAAACAATGCATGCTTTTACAGATATCTGTTTGTGATGAACACAACACAATGCATCATTTCAAGATTGATTTGGTATAGAGGGAAAAAAGGGGGGCTATGAAGTGTATATATAGTAGCCTAGCGTTAAGTTGGATAATAAAACATTTAACGTTATTTACACTGTGGCCTATATGTGGTCTCCATAATTATGTTCTGCGCCGGGTTGTGTCAGAATGGAGATCATCCTCTTTGCCTCATAAGTTTTCTACCACCGAGTTCAAAGCTTAAAAGTTGCTTGGTGTGCATGTAGAATTGGAGTTTTCCCAAGTAGGATTAAGGAACGTTTCTCCTTTGGGATTTGTTCACAAAGTCTTGGTACTGGTATCGTACTGAAAATGGTTAGAGCAGTTGTCTTGGAGACACATCCCCATGGGCTCCAGGGGGTCACTGTTTGTGCAATTGCCTTCCTTGCTTCGGTGGTTTTTAGTGCATAAATACAGTAAGTAACAGCATGAAGACTAAGGTTGAGATTAATAAGCTTCTGGGTAGGTAGTTAGCGGGAAGGCTCTAATTTGTATTGCACCACAGGGATCAATACTGTCCTGTTATGGCTACCGTTGCTATAGCTTTGTTCAGTCACCGTCGAAGGAACTTTTTAATAGTTGTACCAGTACAAAAGAGCGACCTTTGAAGCTCATTGAGCATTATGACGTTGATGTTAGCGGAAACCGGTTAAAGGGGGAAATTAGAAGCTCATTGAGGGTTGGCTTTAATGGAAAATAGTGTTTTGCTGGCTATATTATCCAAAGTGGCAGTGTTGGCGAGTCTGTGGTTGGCTCCTACAGCACCTTTAACAGCAAAACAAGCAATTACTGTTGCAAATGAGAGGGATAAATTGAGCATGGAAGAGGAACGGGTACAGGCAGTATTTGAAAATGGGAAACTTTAAGTTGCAACTGTACCAGTTAGACCTAATTAAGGCAGTTAAGCCATCAGGTGATACTGACTGAGTGTTCAGACAAAGCAGAGGAAACCTGTAGTGTAGTGATGTAATGTAGGGGGCGGCATAGCTGAATGGTTACCAAAGCCCCTAGTTGTCCCAGGTTCAATTCCAGGCCAGGGTAGTAATGTCGATGTGTGTCCCTGAGCAAGACTTTTAACCCCTAATTGCTCACACGCTCCTTGTGGGCAGCGAATCAGCTGGGTTGGGCTGAAAATACTGAATTTCCCTCACGGGAGGGAACAGGTATCTATGAGTGTACCCCATATAAAGTACATTGTTTGTATTAGCGCACTGAGTTGGTCCATCTGAGCATCCATTTCACAAAGTTTTAAAATGTTTGATGTGGTGGGCAACTTTTGTCTAATTGCAGGGGACCTAGGCCAACGAAAGAAGAAAGTAACACCACAATAGACTCGATCTGCAGATTTGTCCTTGGTTGTCCTTTTCTCACGCATCATTGCATAATGTATGACAGACTTCAATGGCAAAATTTAAAGGTAAGAAGATGTGCACTGGCCTCAACTTGTATTCAAATGTATTTATTTAAAGCTATACTGTGTAAGTTGCTCAACTAGTGGTCAGTAGCGTCCGCGTCTTTCGGCCGTTTTTCGCCGCGGACCGGGCCTCACACCCCCGCGTCACCCCCGCGTCTGCCTCCACCTCGCCGAGATCTATCTTTAGAGGGGTCCCTGGTTCCTGTGCGTTCAGGCATTCCGGAGAAACGGAGTGTTTCACCCGAGTATAGATAGAGACACACGGGCGCCTACAAATATGGCCGCCCTATTGTGATAGCTAGCGACCCCACTTCAAGATGCGCTGTGATTGGCCGGCAGTGTATAACCCTCGCTGTGATTGGCCGATAGTGTATGATGACGTAGTTTTTGCGCGAAAACCGGACCCCGGTCAGGATCATAGAAAACATATAAAGAGAAGGCTTCAGAAGCTGAAAATAACGGAGTGGGTGTTCTAAAACTTTAGCGATTTAAGAGTTAGGACAATTTTAAGATTTGTTTTATAAAAAAAGTTACATGGTACAACTTTAAGTTATCCCCCTTACCTTAAACGTACCCGACAGTCCACTCAGGTTTACTTTACTGTCTTAATGAAATCTGTAAACATGCCTTTTCTTTCAAAGCTCCTTCAGACTGGAATAATTTACCATCAGTTAACAAACATCAGATCCATTTCAACATTCCCAGTTTTCAAACGTGCACTGTCTTCTTACTTTGAAGGTGTTTGTTTATTCTTGTTATCGGTAAACCTGCCATCATACCATCATCATATTATATTATTTCATAATTCATATTTCTTATATTCTTTTGCACTCACTGTATTGAACATAGCATTTTCAGAATGTATTCTATTATTCATGTCATACCATTTTAAGGCTGTGATGTTTTTCAAGGTTTGTAATGTTTAAATACTGTATATTTTGTTTTTGTTTAGTTTTTTCCATGTATTGTATGTAGGTATGTACGGTATATAATTTGTTTTGTCTCTGTATACATGCAACTATTGTATTTATTTTGGGACCCCCTCAAAAACGAGATGGCACATCTCAAGGGGTTTATCCTAATAAAAAAACGCACGCACGCACGCACGCACGCACGCACGCACGCACGCACGCACGCACGCACGCACGCACGCACGCACACACACACACACACACACACACACACACACACACACACACACACACACACACATATACCTGCACGCTTGTGCCACTCCAAAGTAGTTACTGTAATAGTGACTATTTGTGGCAAACTTTTTGCGGGTAAAGGGGATACTTCGCTTTAGAAATCAGCCAAAGGAGTACTAAAGGAAGTTTGAGAACCACTGATCAAGACATATTCAATTATTCATGCTTTGTTTGAACAATCAGAAGAAGAAAATTTGACTGTGGACTCAAATGAAATCAAATGTGAGTTTACAAAGGCAAAGTGAAATTGATTGCTGCTAACTAAGGCTGTGGGTTAGTTAGGGTGATGCGCAGCCTGCTTATTCATCAAGTTTATTGATGCGTTTTCTGTTCCCACCAGTCACTAAAAAATAACTCATTGTTCTTCATCATTTGGTTTTGTTGGGTTTCCTTTGTTAATATCTTGTTATTGCTTGCTTGTCCAAGGGCCTTTCCATAATTAAATGCTGAAATATTATTGTTTATTCTGGGTGTTTTTTTCAAATGTTCAATATTCATGTTTTTATTTCACAACTGCACTCTTGCTTTTGTTCTGTTGATTGATTAAAATTTCCACTTTTATGCAAAACACTTCGAAACTGTTTTGATAAGTGCTCTAAAAAATAAAGCGTATTATTATATAATGAGTTTTTTAGGGTTTGGTTGACTGCTGTTTTTGCCAGGATTCCTCAACCGTGGTGGCTCCTCTCTGACTCACTTGCTGAAGGCAAAGTCTAAATTAATTTGGTCTGCCTCATGTCAGCAGGCTTTTTCGGTAACATTAAAGTTTGTTTTTCCTGTTCCAGTTCTTCTGCGCCCCGATTCGCTCAGCCTTTCGAGCTTCACGTAGACGCAGGCCAAGAAGTTCCACTCCTACCAGCTGAATTACTCTGTCGAGCGCTGGCATTAATCTTGGCTTTGCGGCGCTTCCACCCCGGAATGCCAATCGTACTATTTACTAACCGTAACCCACTCACCTTCTTGAACTCAGCAGAACAGAGATCAGAGGCTCACATGGTGGGCACAGACTGTTTATGCAGCCTTACGACTTGGACATCCATCATATAGAGAATATGTTATGGTGGATGCCTTGTCCCGTGCACCTTTGTACTGAATAGCTCTCCACAAGTCTTAAAGGGACACCGTGATTTTTTTATTTATTTTTTTCCCCAGTGTCCCTTCTACCCCCCCAAAAAAATGTATCTTCATTTCAGGGATTTTCGGAATAGGCGTGTCTGAATAGGCCTGTTCACAGTCTCCTCATGCTTATGTAAGCATGGGGAGTCCCGCCCCCTCCTTGTAGCCTTTATTTCATCTAGACAGACAAACTCCCTAAATAGTGCCCCTCTGACAACAAAGGAATTTTTGGTATTGCAGCTGAAAAAAGGCTTGGAATGACAGACAGACAGAACATGAAAATTCAATATCTGAGTGGTTGTTTAGGCTTAAACCTGTATAAAAACATATTATGGGCCTATATTTATATACAATATATTTTTTAAATATGCATGGTGTAGCCCCTTTAAAAGGGTAAAGACTTTTAAGGTCTACCTACAGTTTACAGTCTAGCATTTAGCAGACGCTTTTAATCCAAAGCGACTTACAATAAGCTGGTAATACACATCACTATAATAAGCCTTTGTGTCCCAGACAGTGTTTTAAGTTGCTTGATTCAATATGTAGATATTTGATATTCAGTTGATCAGTCACGCCCCCTCCTATATAAGCCCATTCAAGTTCAAAATGTCCCATTTCACAAGTTTTCAAATGTATAAAATATATACAAATCTTTTGAAAATAGCAGATCTACAAGAGCTACTAGATCGGCTATTTTCAAATGGCTGCAAGGTACAGTATATAGAGTTGAAGTGGGTAATGTATGTTTTGTAATACAAATCTACAAAGTAACAAGTAACTAAAGTTTTCAAATAATTGTAGTGGAGTAAAAGTACAATATTTGCTTCTGAGATGTAGTGGAGTAGAAGTTAAAGTACAGAAAATTGGAAAGAGTAAATCCAGTAAAGTAAAAATACCTCAACATCGTACAATACTTGAGTCAATGTACTTAGTTACTTAGTTGAACTGCAGACTATGTGTGGTCTCCCTGGTTGTCATATACTATACCTTCACCTCCTTATCTCTCTCTGGCCTTCGCTCTCCACTCTACCCTAGACTTCTGTGCTAATGTTACTTTACTTTATTTGTTTATTTAGACGGGACAATGCATATTAATGAACACTACATGAAAGCAATGTAAATAAGCCGGAATTAGCAAGAATGCTAAATTTCATCCGTAGTCCCCACATGAAGACAAAACAATACATACCAACAAACAGTAACCCTACATTAGGAGAGGGCGCCTAAGAACATACATACAATACTATTTTTCCTCAACCAAGAGAAAACAACAAAAACAACACATATTACTAACAGTACCCTACATTAGGAAAGAAAAGTTTAAAAATATACGTACATGACATGGGCTGTACTCTTAAAACTATACATGGTCACAGGTTTGATTGTCAACTAACCATTTTTTTAGATTGAACTTGAAGGATGGAAATGACAAACAGTCTCTTATTGTTAGAGGTAGGTCATTCCAGATTGAACATCCCTGCACTGAAAGGGTGTTTTTTCCAAAAGCGGTTACCCGGTACGGTACTTCGCAATCCCCTCTAGTGATTGCTCTAGTATTGAGTCCTCTATCGGGCTTCCTTTTTATGAATTCCTTTAGGGGAGGTGGGCATAGACCATTTAGGGTCTTATATATGATACTGACCTGTTTAAATACCTTAAAATTAGCGAAACTCAAAAAACGGTACCTCTGAAGAATATTACAATGGTGATATGAGCGGGGTTTCCTATCGAATACCTTAAGCGCACTCTTATATAGCTGTTCAATGGGTTTGAGAATCGTTATACCTGTGCAAGACCAGTTTGTGAAACAGTACTCAATGTGTGATTGGATCATGCATTGGAGATAAGATTTAGCAGCACTAACTGCCAAACAAGGTCTGATTTGTTTAAAGTTCTGAAGGTTGAACTTGATTGTGTTTGTAACCTTTTTTACATGTTTTTTAAAGGTTAGGGTTGAGTCTAACATGACCCCGAGGTACTTGAACTCTGGCACAAGTTCAAGTTCCTCTCCACCCAGAAACACATTTGATGACTCCATCACAACTGGTCTTTTGGAAAAAGCCATGCAGACCGTCTTTTTTGCATTCAGGAGCAGGCATGAGTCTGTAAGCCAGTCCTGAACGCTGGTCAGAACAGAAGTTAAAACCGTTGACACCTCTGCATAGCTCTTTCCATGAGTCAGTATAACCGCATCATCTGCGTACATCTGGATATGTACATCTTTACATACATCAGGTAGGTCGTTTATGAATAGAGAAAACAGAATTGGTCCTACTATTGATCCCTGGGGGACACCAACCGAGCAAGTGTGATAAGGAGACTTGATGCCATTTATGCTTACACACTGTTCTCTATTTGATAGGTATGATGTAAACCATTTGATGGCCTCTGGGGACAAGTTGAAATGTGTTAGTTTGGACAAGAGGACCTGATGGCTGACAGAGTCAAATGCTTTCTTGAAATCTAAAAATACTGCCATTGCGCAGGGGGCCTTGTTCAAAGCACACTTTAGCTTTTCAATGAATAAGCAATTTGCTGACTCAGTGGAGTGGAAGGCTCGAAACCCAAACTGCATAGGATGCAGAGGGGTGTAGCCTTTGTCTAGATGTTTAACAATAGACTTTACAATCCACTTTTCAGCCACTTTTGATATAACAGGTAAGATGCTTATGGGTCTATAGTTTGATATGTCCGTTTTTGAGCCAGATTTGAATATAGGTGTTATAACAGCAGCTTTCCACTGAGTTGGGACAGTGCATTTTCTTATGGACAGATTTACCAGATGTGTGATTGGTGCCACCAGAGATACAATATTTGTTTTAAGAAAGTTTGTGTCAAGCCCGTGTGCATCTTTAGCTTTGGATGCTTTCAGTGATCTGACAATGTTTGTCACCTCGTTTTCTGTGACTTCCTCCAAATTAAAAATGGGGAGATCATTTTGAATAGGGCGTGAAACAAACTTAGAGGGTCTGAACAACTGTGTGATTTCATACACAGAGTTTAGAAAAAACAGCATTAGATTGCTAGCAAGCGTGTGGGGATCTTTCACCAGGACATTATCTATTTTAAGTTCTAAGTTGTTATTATCCTGCTTATAGTATTTCCCTGTCAGTTTATTTATGTATTCCCACACTTTTTTTCCATTTCCTCTGGCACTCTCTATGATGGAGATATAAAATCCAGCTTTAGCCCTCCTTAAGAAATTTGTGACTTTGTTTCTAGCATGTGTGAATAGCTGTCTGTCCGTTGTCAGGCCAGATTTTAATGCCTTTTTAAGCAGTAAATCTCTGGTTTTCATTTGATCTCTACATTTTTTATCGACCCAAGGTAGAGTAATTTTTCTCACTTTCCTCTGGTTACCACCTCTGGTGAAAGATTCCATTACCCTGCCAATTTTGGAAAGCAGGATATTACATCCGGTCTCAACATCATCACATGAGTGTAGATCATCCCACTCTAGCCCTTGTAGGGCAACCTCAAGGCTATGTTGCAGATGTTTTGGGATTGTTTTGACTATAGGCTGGGACTGAGCTTTGCTAAACGCCTGTTTTGAGAGTTTTCTGGAAAAGAATATTATGTTGTGATCAGAGAGACCTGTCACGAAGTTAAATGTTTTTGCGATTCTTTCCACTTTATTTGAAAACAGTAAATCTATCTTGGTTGCTGAGTGACTGGTTATTCTTGTAGGTTGCTCTATTAATTGGGTCAGATTATAGTGGTCTGTTACCAGTTTAAGATTTTTCCTTATTTTTTTATCGTCCCAGTTAACATTTGTATCACCAATTAGTATTACTTCTTGATTAAAATCACACGCCGTGAGGATGGTCTTTAGCTGGTCGTATACTTCTACTTTAGCTGATGGCTGACGGTATAAGCAAATTAGAGTGAACTTCATCTCTGTGGATAGTGTAATTTCTACACCTACACATTCGGCCTGGATCTCAGTGGGCCATACAATTTGCTTACATTGTAAGGTGTTCTTGATATAAAGCAAGGCCCCCCCACCCTTTCCAGTTACTCTGTCCCTTCTGAACACCTTGTAACCAGGCATGCTCACTAAGGCATCTGGGGATGACCGCTTTAACCATGTTTCCGTCAGTCCTAAACAGTCAATGTTAGAGTTTACAAGCAGATTTTCTAGTTCACTGTGCTTATTTACCATACTTTGGATATTTAGATGGCCACAGAACAAACCTTTGGGTTTACATAAGGGGTCCCACACAATTTTAGCTTGGTTTAGTGTTTTAAAAAAATTACATTTTCTGTGTTTTTTAAAGACTGGGTTTCTGTATTTTACCTTAGCCATCGGTGGCTTTGGGGGTTGCGGGTGAGGGGGGGACCGTGTTGTGTCATTGTCCAGAGCTGGATTATTCTTGCTGGTGGCCACCGGCCTAGCTCCGGTGCAGAGACTTCTAGACACGGTGGCCACCCCAGCTAATGATGATGATGATGTCCCAGATGACGGCCCAGCTCCTTTAATGAGACTTCTAGGCACGACGGCCACAGCCTCGGGAGCCTGCGATGTCCTTGGGCCTCTGTCCCGCTTCCTGGGGCCTCTATGCACGGCGGTCACAGCCCCAGGTGTTGGTGGTATAGCGGGGCCGATGTCCAGCGGCCCAGCTCCTTCCAAGAGACTTCTGGGCTCGGTGTAGTCAGCCTCAGGAGCCTGCGATGTCCTCGGGCCGGTGTCCCGCTGCCCGGGGCCTCTAGGCACGGTGGCCACAGCCCCAGGTGTTGGTGGTATAGCGGGGCCGATGTCCAGCGGCCCAGCTCCTTCCAAGAGACTTCTGGGCTCGGTGTAGTCAGCCTCGGGAGCCTGTGATGTCCTCGGGCCGGTGTCCCGCTGCCCGGGGCCTCTAGGCACGGTGGCCACAGCCCCAGGTGTTGGTGGTATAGCGGGGCCGATGTCCAGCGGCCCAGCTCCTTCCAAGAGAGCCGTATTGATTCCATCACTCTGAACAACCACCACTTTGGTTCAGGCCTTGACCCTGACAGGACCAGTATCTCCCACACCGTAAGACATAGTGTAGGCTCCAGGCTATCCAGCATATAGCTATATAGATCACCACTCACAGTACACACATCTACTACAGTATATACAGTACACATGTACACAGATAAATCTAAGAAAAAGTTTGATTAACTCAGAGAGTTGACCTACCGTATAGTTCCACTTTTTAGTGTACTAAGGACCATATTGGTGGTAAAATGTAAACAACCACAAAGATCTCGTATTGGCTGGAAAATTAAGACATTAACAGGATAATTGCTATGTGTGCACAGTAATTATTCCTGATGTGAATAGACAATAACATGGACTGTATTTGTGTAGGTATGGTTGTTTAGACTAAAACCAAGGATTTTGCTCTGCAGGTAAATTTTAATGGACTATATAACAAAGAACCACTGACTTCCATTTAAGCAAACACTTCAGTAATGCTAATGGAACAAGGGGTACCGACACTATTGAAGTAATAATAACAGTAAAGAACACCCTGAATGTGCAATACTGAGATTATACAATGTTTACCAAAGAAAAACATGCCGTACAACAAAGTCTGAACATAATATCGTACAAGGAATGGAGAAAACTAGCGAGTTTGTACTAGTTGCTTGGCCATCAAAGATTCCAATACAGTAGTAGCAAAGCAATTAACCGACACCAATATTTTTGTTTCTACAAAACTTCCTACTACTTCCTAAATCACAGCCACCCAGGTGATGAAACGTATAGGCCAGTGGTTATCCACATAAACCCTAGCGTCCCTATTCTTGGCATGTCATCAAGGGAACATTCAGCAAAAATAGGAAAACAATATTTGCTAGTTTCACTGTTTGACGTACTACCAAGTTTACTTGGGGGGCAAATGATTAATAATTAATTAATTAACTCATCATGAGTTAATTAACACATCATTAATTCCTGGTCCTCTCAATTAACTAACTAATTAATGGTGAACCTAACCAAGTGTAACATATCATTGGCAGTGGTGTGTTCTAGAGTTTTTGGGGGGGCATACGCTCCGTGGCTATTCCTGTGGCCATGGCATACACCACTGCATAATGCCTATCAGATTTGCATAATGCCTATGAGACAGATACGCTAGTTTGAAAGGTTCCCGAGGGCATACGTTCTTTCTAATTGTACTCTTCACAGCATACGGCGTATACCCAAGTATCAGGTAGAACACAGAACTGATCATAAGGAAAATATTCCTATAGGAGGTTATGAGTAGTGGGACTGTCTCTGAATGACCGCCCGAGAACCAATCCTCCTCGCTACTTCTACCCGCCTATGAGCACTCATCCTGGGCATAGAAGTGCAGTTGTGGAATAGCGTCCTTAGTTAATGATATATTACACTCAAACACCATTAGTTAATGGTGAGCAACAGGAATTAACGCCGAGTTCATGGTAAATTTATGATGATTTATGTATGAGTTCATACGCGCATGAATTCGCCCCCTCAAGTACAATGCCTGACATAAGCAACTGTATGCTGTATGCAACGGAGACATTATTATATATATTATTAATCAGAACAATTGGCCAAATAACCTACTGTATCTTAAACCAAATCGTTAATTAATTTGTCTTCCCTAAAAGATAAGACATGACACCGCTCTATCGTGACCCATCATTTCTGGAAATTAAATTCATCTAATAAGATGACGCCAATTAACCTGAACTCATCCGGTCTGTGAGCATTAATCACACATTAGTATTCCTCAAATGAGACCAGAAATCTGATGCGCCTGCCCGGCGTGTGAAAGATAATGGGCGGCCGCCAACCCACCAAACTGGATAGAGGAAGTGGAGAAGCTTTGAATCAAGCACATTAATGAAAAAGCATGAACACAAAGACAAGCGTAAATAAACGTGAAAGAGAGAAATGGTTGCGTGACAAGTGTTTATTGAAACCAATAAAGCTAGTGACCGACAGGCTCTTTGGTGGTAAATAATAATAATGAAAGAAGATGGGGAAGCAATGACAATGATTAAGAGTTACAATGATTAAAAGGGAGCGAGGGTAATGATAATCTATTCTAAACAGGGGAAAAACATCCCGTTCACAAAATGAATGTGTTTACTTTTTAAGGCCTTTAAAGAGGCCAACCGCTTGAAAAGCACCGGAAAACCATTATAATTCTCCCGAAATCAGAAGAACTGGCTATGTTTTGATGTTCTTCATAAAATGAGCTCAATTGCCAGATAGTCGCCTGAGAGTACTGACTGTTATCTTTTTCAATACATCATCTCTGGATCTGTACTTGCAAATATATCAAGATAACGTTCACAGTTTAAAGTCCTGAATGTTAATAAATGCTAAAAGTATGGGTGCATATGTACACTCTCACCAAGTAAAACTCACAGTCAGGATGTTGCTGTGTTCTGAATAACAATAGCTGCTCATGTGTAAGTTGTTAGTCAGTTGTCTCATGTTTATGAATGATACACATCCTTGTACTTTTTCTGCATTTAAAATGTAGGGAAAAAAGCAACAGTAGAATATAGCTTTCATCCAGCTGAATGAATGTATATCAGGAAGTCTTTCACTCCTGTCTCTCATTACATGAATTTGCTTTTAACTCATTTAGTGCCACCCCTTTCACCACTAGAGGGCGCCCAGTGGCCATAGAAAATCCCATAGAGATATGCTGGTATATGCAGAAGCCCTGCAGCCATGACTTGCCTGAACACTTTCCTTTGTGCATGTACAGGAAGAGGATGAAGTTAGCTTGAAGTTAGCTATTGGCTACCAAGCATTTTAGAAGCCTTATTTTCGTCAACTTAGCCATGATTAAACCTTGCACACCTCATGCATGGGAAAAAAATAGAGAAGAATGAGCTCTAAAAAATCCAATGCAATCCTGGATTGCACACAAATGGTTAAAAGAAGAAATCTGGAAGAACATATAAGAACATATAAGTATGCAACATGTATCTAAAATGTCTTTGCGAAAATGGATTTCCGGTGTAAACTGTGCACCACTGAAGCCGTAGCATGTGTTGCACACATTAGGTTGACACAGAAATAGCTGTCTATGGCTGTTATGTTGTTTGTTTTTCTGTGCTTGTCCATAATTGAAATCCAGCAAATCAGTAAAAGGAGAGAAGGTAGGAGGAGGTTGGAGCCCACACAGTACACGTGTTGTAGCCGAAGATGCTGAACACGGATTAAAGTGTCAAACTCAGGGGTGTCGCACCAAATTCTGGGCCCTGGGTACAAGGATTCACTGCAGGCCCCCCATGAATGTTATTCATAGGGAGACTGGGAACGCATTATTACGCATTATTTTGTGCTTTAACTAGTGAAAAATAGCAGATAGCTCGTAGAGCTCGTAGAGCTTGTGGATCTGCTATTTTTGAAAAATCTTGAAATGTTTGAATATTTCAAATCCTTCTAAGGTTTTTTGAAAAAACTATGTTTCTATGTCAGTGGTGCTCAAACTTTTTCATGTGAAGGACCCCCAAAATGATATGTATTTGGCCACAGACCGCCATCTCAAAATATTTAGTTCCAGGAACTCCCCAGAAGCAAAGTTTTAGTTACAAATGTTCGCTTAAAAAATACATATATTCAAAGATTTGCACACATTTTCACGACTTTTCAAAAATAGCAGATCTACAAGCTGAATGAAGGCCCCTCCACCTTGGGCCCTAGTAACTCAGTCCCCCCCCCCCCCCTTGTGACGCCCCTGCCCTGGTCAAACTCTTTAATATGAGGAGTAAATAAACCTGTCAGCCTAATTAGTCCCGCCTGAATAGGACTCATTATCTTTCCTCACGAATACACTGATCACATCAAGTACACATCGAGGAGTGTTATGACCATTCAAAGCGCTATCTTTACCACCACCGCACCTGCAGTATGGCTAGTAAAGGGCCAACTGTAAAAACTCTCACGTACACTACAGTGCAAAAAAAAAAATCAAGAAATGATCTATTGTTGCCTGTTATGATGGAATAATTGCAGCAGCTGGGGAAGGGATGTCAGAGAGCTTCTCCGGCTGGAGAACACTTGATAGAGAGATGCTCTGTGCAAGAGCATGAAATTCTCTTTGACCTGGCTATGCCAGTATATCTGTGATCAGATACGCGCTGTATGTGCTCGCCGAACTGACAAGAATGCCCAAGGCCGCCCTCAGCAGAGAGTTCTACACAATTCTTGGTCAAATAGTGTTTTCTTTCACACACTTATTTGTCCTATCACATACAGCACCCACACGATCTTAAATCTTTTAAACCCTATATACTTTGTTGACCTTTGTTGACTGCCTTTATGCCGATTAATTCCATCCTACTGACTCACCTGACAGTGAGGAGCCCCCACCGGGTGGACGGTGGGGGCTCCTGAAAAACGGATGCTAAAATAAAAATAATGTTTCAAAAATATTTTATAAAAAAATATTCTATTCAAAAATGACCACAAAAAGCATAAAATAATGATAAAATAATCATTTTGGCCATTGTCAGACCAACACATTCTAGTCTATAGACTAGGATGTAAACAAAGTGTCGGCCCTACAATGAAAAGGTTAACTATAGCTCCTTTAATTTTGTCAGCATGTCACTCGATGCAGGTTAAAGGACAACTTTTTTTTTTTTACAACAAGATATTTTAGATTGTAATTAGAGAAAAGAAAAGATGAGTGTTAACATTTTTTCATTTACTTCTTTCTATAGTTTTAATTACCTTGATTTCAGTGGCTGGGGGCATGCGTGCAAGTGGCTAAATATGTATTTTTAGACACATTAAGCCGTGCTTTCTTTACAGTAACACTACTAGCCCCCACAAGTCAAATCTGCCCATGAAAGATTGTGGTGCATCTTGGGAATGGGCTTAATGTGCCTAAAAATACATATTTAGCCACTTGTACGCATGTCCCAACAACTGAAATCAATGTCATTAAAATCGCTAAAACGATTAAGCAGTAAATGAAAACATTTTAACACTCATCTTTTCTTGTTTCTCTAATTACAATCTAAATATTAAATCAAAATATGAACCCTTGTTGTAAAAAAAACAAAGTTGTCCTTTAATACTCTATGCATTTCATATTATCATGTTCCTACAGTAATATCCGTCTATCTTTAAGTTCTGCTCTATGAGATCTGTCATGTGCATGCAATAACTATAGCTTCTGCTTTGGGTTGGGGGTTTTGAGCAGAGAGTCTGGAACATCATGAGAGCAGAGCAACGCTACCAAATACAATGCAATATCATTGAATAGGGGCGACAGTGGCTCAAGGTAGAGTTGCCGTCTTAGAACACGGAGGGTTCCTGAAGGGTTCCCAGTTCGATCCCGGGCTCCCCCAGAGTTAGTGTCGAAGAGTCCTTGAGCAAGACTCTGTACCCCTAGTTGCTCCCGGTGAGCAGGTTGGTGCCTTGCATGGTTTCCTCTGCCATCGGTGTATGAATGTGTGTGTGTGTGTGTGTGTGTGTGTGTGTGTGTGTGTGTGTGTGTGTGTGTGTGTGTGACTGACTGGGTGAATGTAATGCACAATCTCTGTAAAGCGCCTTGGATAAAAAGCGCTATACAAATGCACCATTTACAACATGGTTTCCATCTTGATAACAGTTTCTGACTCAAATGACCTTTCTGGCCTTTCCCAAAAAAAACTTTTTTTTGCCTCATGAGTGCAGCTTCAGCTTGTAACATACAATGTAACGTACAATTGATTCCCACATAGTGTACAGTATGATGCACAAAGAAAATGAATGCCCACGAAATAAAATAAACAATCTATCCTTGCCTGTTATGATTGAATTATTGCAGCAGTTTGTGAAGTGATGTCAGACGTTCCAGCAGCTGAGAACATTGGATGCAGACTGAGATGCTCTGTCTCAAAAGAGCAAGACATCCTGTTTGACCTGCAGTACTGCATACGTCAGTATCTGTGGTCTGATACACTCATCTAATGTCTGTGCTCGTCGAACTGGCAAGAATGCCCAAGGCCGCCCTCTCTGCAAAGAGAGACATCAAGTCAACATGATTCCATGCGATTCTTTCTCAAATTTGTCTGAGGTCTGTGGGTCTTTCATGGAGTGCAGGGTAGAGGGGACACAAGGAACTGCGGAGGTTTTAGAAGGAAATAAAGGCATAAGGATCAGAGTCCTCAAACAGCAGTCACAGGTTAATGTTATAGTACAGCATGAGAGCACAGTGTGCTTCTTCTAAGTACGCTGTGTGTGCTTGGAAGAAGAGGCAGCATGGGGGATGTAGAGACAGAATGGACTGTGTCAGCTGCGGAAGTGGAGGCGAGGAGGAAGATGAGTAAGAGGAGAAACTAAGTGGAAGTGAAGAGAGACTCATCATCATGACTCAGAATGGCACAATGAAGGGAAACTAACTCAAAATAAATTCATAATTTTATACAGTATGTGTAATTTTACACGTACCAGGCAGCGCGCGGGCTGGGGATCTAACGCCTTCCACTGTTGCAGAATGTGTCTGTTCCGTGTCCGTTCTATCTAGACTATTGTGATTCCACCAGAACTGTTTCCGAGGTGGTAATAGAAGCGCTTGCATGCGGACAGCTCTAAAAATATGCATCCAATGCTATTTATTTCCGCTTGCTGATCGTGGAACTCAGCAAATAAATAGTGAACAATTGTCATATACCGTAGACATCATTATTAGCATTATGTAGCCTACACAACTGTGTACTTTTGTATACTCTGTATCAACAGAATATGTCATGAACCAGTCAGACAGGCGGATCCAACCAATATGCCCATAATATCAGGGATATTCAACTAGATTAGGCAGGGGGCCACAACTGTAAAATTACTTGAAGTTGGGGGGCCATAAGACACAACAAGAGAACAACATGAGTTTTGAGTGCCGTTCATTACAAGCAATCTCCCTCAATTTGTAGCTACCTATTTTTGAGTGGACTCCAATCACCCAATAGCATCATGATACACTCTCACCCGCTCACTCACTGTCTACGGTACATCCCTACTTTTTCAGTGGCACATCAATCGGGAGTGCAGTTCGTCCATTACATGCCATCTCCCTCAATTTGTAGATAACTATTTTTTTAGTTTGGAGTGGACTCCAATAACACAATAGCATCATGATAATCCATACAATCCATCCAACACAGAAACAATTTCACCATGCCAGCTTGGTTCCACAAGTCTTCTCAAAGACCCTTCCATGCCAGGGTCCGGTGCACAGAACACATTGAAATATCTACTTCCTATTTTCTCAAATAGAAAATGATCGTCCTATAGGACCTATAGCACATAACAAACGGACATCATGTTGTGCTGTAGCACACAATGGCCCCTTAATTATGGTTAATGGTAATGAAAAACGTTCAAAATGGAAATTGGGATATGGAATGTGTTCCAGGGCCACAAGATACAAACTCCCCATGGGCCGAATTTGGCCCACAGGCCACCAGTTGAATATCACTGCAGTATATGGACATATATGGAGATCCGGTTGTCCAGAATCACCAATCCGACCGATTATGTCCATATATGGGCATATACTGATTACATCAGGGATCTCCATATTCCATTGAAAGACAGATACAGAGATAGCAATATATTAGAGATGGGCAGTATAATCGATATCGCAATATATCACAATATTTTATTTCCCAGTACTGTATCGATACTCCAGGCTGTAGTATCGCAATAATTTTGGAGAAAAAAACTCTAGAATTCTAGTCCTGTCACTCTGCTCCTCTATTGTGGCTGTACTATAGCTAGTTTGCCTTTCAGTGATTCATCTCAATATATATTGCAATATATCACACAATATATATTGCAATATATCGCACAATGTATTGCATCACAACATATTGTGATACAATTGTATCGTGACCCAAGTATTGTGATGTGTATCGTATTGTGAGGTTGCCAATACCCATCCCTGCTATAACTAAGCTTTGCGTTACCGGCAGTCGCATACACTCAGCTGTAATCAGGTGTCAGTCTGCTGATTGCTTTCAATCAGCCACGCTTTCCTACACACCAATAACTTAGTTAACTTGACACATGCTGAATATTTGTATATCAGATCGGATCATCCTCGATAGCACATTTTATAAATGTCGGGTTCATGTTGCGCCGATGTCTCCGTTGCACCTCTATGTGCCCAAAAGAACAGATCTATAAGCTGTTGACACGCCATGACGCAGTGCGTTGGTAGCTTGTATGTCTGTTTTTTGAGCGGTGTGTCTGGCTTTGTGTGTAGGTCCCTATGTGTCCGTATGAGTGTCCGTATGGGTGTTCGTATGGGCACAGAACTCCATGTACGGAGATAACTAACGTCAAGGACAGAGAGATATGCAGGTGTGTCGTGTTTGATACCATGCGAAGTGAGCTACTACCTCAGGCTCTTAGTCTTACGCATGTGCGTACACACCACCTAAGAATCGCTTCGGGAAACACGGCCAATGTCAATGTGGCCCCAATGTCAGACTTCCTTCCAGGATTTGTCTCTTGATCAAATCATTACGATTTCTCTTGGCTTTCTCATTTCTATCATTGTGAAACACTCAAAAGGACAAATACAACGATTAAAATAAATAGCATACGTGGACGACATTTACGATGGATTTTCCCTTTAATTTTGACAAATTATCTTAAAAGCATGGCATATATTTCTTTGGAACATGTACATGTTCATCCTACTCAAACACTTGGACTCAATCCAAACTGAATAAGCCCAAGGAAGGAAGAAAAAAGGCGTTAAAAATAAGGTTGTCCTTGTTGCTACTTAAGTTTCAGAGCGAGAGACGCTCGAGTGATCGAGCGAGGAATGCTCCTCCGATTGAAATTATTACCAAAGCCCCTGGAGCATTGATCTCAATTTCTGTGGGTTTGGGTAAACAGCACCTTGTATGCCTACAAATCAAGTAATTAACACTTAAAACACAACCCGGTCCTCGGCAGGATCAAGGTCGGATGCAGCTTTTTATAAAATGGGCCCAGAAAGTGGGGATGAAGAGAGGAGATGAGATTGAGGAGGAGGAAAAGGAGGAGTCAGAGATCATTTGATCAAGGAATGCAGAGGGAAAGGGAGAAACGATCACTTGAAGTGTGTCTGTCTGGCGTCTGGGAGGGACGGTGCATTCTGAATAACCAATGAGGATGAACTAGACAAAGAAAACAAGCAGACATGGCCGGTAGCACTGACATTGGCCTTGTCGCTCCCATCATTCATCTCATTATTTGTGTCTTCTGTTGCCTTTTCGTGTTGGTTGTTGCCAGCGGTGGAAAGTAACTCAGTGCATTTACTCAACTGTCTACTTAAGTCTTAAATCTGAGGATCTTTTTGTTTACTGGAGTATTTTCAATATTTTGACTTCTATTCCACTACATTACTCAGAGGTAATTGTTGTACTTTTTACTCCACTACAATTATTTGAAAAGTTTAGTTACTAGTTACTTTGTGGATTTTGATTATTATTACAACACATACACTTCATCTCTACAGTATATACTTTGGCATTTTGAAATAGATTGTGCTATTTTCAAAGCATTTTTATGCATTTGGAAACATGGGACAGTCTGCAAAATGAGTACTTTTACTTTCAGTACTTAAGTATATTTTAAAGCAAATACGTTTGTACTTTCACTCAAGTACATTTTTAATAACAGACTTTTATTTGTAACAGAGTATTTCTACATTGTGGTATTGGTACTTTTACTTATGTACAAAATGTGAGTAGCCTACTTCTTCCGCCGCTGGTTGTTGCCATGTCCCGTTTGTGTGGCCTTGGTGAGGCCCACAAATACAGTATCCTTGGTAGCCAGTGGTGGAAAGTAACCCAAGTACAGCGGTTAAGTACAATTTTGAAGTAGTTTTACTTTACTTGAATGTGGATGGAATATTTCCATTTGTAATTACTTCAAAGAATAAAGAATCTCAAATGGTGATTTATTATTGTGGGCTCGCCTGAAAGGCGAGAACACTATGTTATCCTCATTATTTATATAGTGAGTTCCGCCGCATATTTCCGCCGCATATTTCCGCTACAGACAGTACAAATGGGCAGGGCCCTTAGCCAATGAGGCGCAATTGGTGGAAAAAAATCTGGGAGTGGCGTTAACTGGAGTATTGGTTGAGCTTCACATGACAGTTAGCACGCTGCAGAATATAGTCACGAGCGAGCCCACACTGTTTCGTAGGAACAGTATTTCTAGTTATTGTTGTTGTAAATTTTACTCCACTACAACTATTTGACAGCTTTACCAATATAACTGGTATCCTGACCTGAAAAAGTTCTGTTTAATAAAGAGCTGGAGAGACATGGAGACTCATGTTACTGAACAACTCTATAGCACTGGGTACTATCATGTTACTGAACAACTCTATAGCACTGGGTACTATCATGTTACTGAACAACTCTATAGCACTGGGTACTATCATGTTACTGAACAACTCTATAGCACTGGGTACTATCATGTTACTGAACAACATAGCACTGGGTACTATCATGTTACTGAACAACATAGCACTGGTTACTATCATGTTACTGAACAACTCTATAGCACTGGGTACTATCATGTTACTGAACAACTCTATAGCACTGGGTACTATCATGTTACTGAACAACTCTATAGCACTGGGTACTATCATGTTACTGAACAACTCTATAGCACTGGGTACTATCATGTTACTGAACAACATAGCACTGGGTACTATCATGTTACTGAACAACATAGCACTGGGTACTATCATGTTACTGAACAACTCTATAGCACTGGGTACTATCATGTTACTGAACAACTCTATAGCACTGGGTACTATCATGTTACTGAACAACTCTATAGCACTGGGTACTATCATGTTACTGAACAACTCTATAGCACTGGGTACTATCATGTTACTGAACAACTCTATAGCACTGGGTACTATCATGTTACTGAACAACTCTATAGCACTGGGTACTATCATGTTACTGAACAACTCTATAGCACTGGGTACTATCATGTTACTGAACAACTCTATAGCACTGGGTACTATCATGTTACTGAACAACTCTATAGCACTGGGTACTATCATGTTACTGAACAACTCTATAGCACTGGGTACTATCATGTTACTGAACAACTCTATAGCACTGTGTACTATCATGTTACTGAACAACTATATAGCACTGGGTACTATCACTTATTTTAACCATTGCAGTGGCTCAGGGGTAGTGTGGCCACTCTACCCAGTTCGATCCCGGGCTCCCCCAGAGTTAGTGTCGAGGTGTCCTTGAGCAAGACACTGAACCCCTAACTGCTCCCGGAGAGCAGGTTGGTGCTTTGCAGGGTTTCCCCCGCCATCAGTGTACGAATGTAGGTGTGAATGGGTGAATGTAATGCACAATCTCTGTAAAAGGCGCTATATATATGCACCATTTAACCAAAGAAAATCACTTAGGCCTACCCTAACTTTAACTTAGCCTTGTTCCCACCCTTACTCATCTGCGAAGAGAAAAGCCTGGTCACGACCAAACTAACGTAAGTAGAAGTACTTCTTCCAAGCATGCACGCACGCACGCACGCACGCACACACACACACACACACACACACACACACCAATTATGTATTTTGTCTTATTTTTCTCTTCTGCTGTTGCCCTATTTAGTACTGCACTGTGCTGTTTCGATCATTTTCTCCTCAGGTACTGAAACTAGAATTCTATTTAACACTCTCGACTATCTCTCAAACCCAATCAATTGCAATGTACGTGAAACGTGTCTGAATGTCTTTGTTTTTTACCCCCTTTGAAGCTATCAGATCTATGAACTGCTCTCCTCCATCGTCCTAACTTGCCCTTGCCAGACGACTTTAATCAAGGTTTTTATGCCAATCTCTGTTACTGTGTCTCACTTGAAACCATCCATCCTTTAGCCCAGTGGTTCTCAACCTGTGGGTTGGGACCTCCAGGGGGGGTCCCCACATGATTTTTTGGGAGGTCCCTAAATGACAATGAAGAGACAATTTAAGGACCTTTAAGACCATGTAATACATAAAGAAAAAGGGGTAAATAAAAGAAAAAAGAGAATCACTGCCAGCTCAGTGGCCTTGTGGTTAGAGTGTCCGCCCTGAGACTGGGAGGTCGGGGGTTCAATTCCCCGGCCGGGTCATACCAAAGACTATAAAAATGGGACCCAATGCCTCCCTGCTTGGCACTCAGCATCAAGGGTTGGATTGGGGGGGTTGATCACCACCAATGGGGATCCTGTCTGTCTGTCTGTCTGTCTGTCTGTCTGTCTGACCAGCTCAGTGGCCTTGTGGTTAGAGTGTCCGCCCTGAGACTGGGAGGTTGGGGGTTCAATTCCCCGGCCGGGTCATACCAAAGACTATAAAAATGGGACCCGATGCCTCCCTGCTTGGCACTCAGCATCAAGGGTTGGATTGGGGGGGTTGATCACCACCAATGGGGGTCCAGGGACTACAGATGAAAATTAGCCCACGGCGGGCTAACTCTGGCTCATTTACATTGAAGTGAAAACTGACATGTCCATTAATGAGCACGGTCCCTGTCAAATAAACAGATCTTAACTTAACTGCATCAAAAGTAGGCTAATCAACAAACTATACAATAAAAACTGGTCAAACATTGGTAGAATTGTCAAATAATATAAGAAAGAGTCAACAATTGTGAAAATAGACAATCTACAAGCGCACAACTGTAGATCGGCTATTTATATGTATCTGTGGAACTGAGTCAAACCATAAGTAATGCCTTAACTCCTACATGCAAGTGCATGTCAGGGTGAGGGGTCCCCAGTTCAAATATGATTCTTTTGAGGGTCTCAGCCTGAAAAGGTAGACTTTTCTTATTTGACCACTGCTCTAGCCCAGTTAATACCTTCTACAGGTGTCATAAAAGTAGTATTGTATTGGAAGTAGTAGTTGTTGTTGTTGTTGTTGTCTACTGAAACTTGCTATTTCTATAGACCGAAAATCACTTTCCATTCCGGTTGTATCCCTGATTATTTTATGCTTGCATGCTTTCAGTTCATTCTAAAATGAAATAATAATTGTATTTTTTTTCTCCAAAGAACTGTGGAAAAAAACAGTCTCAGACGTGAGCAGGGACTTTGCTAGACTATGACTTTAAGTATACTAAGTATAAAATAAAATATTTATTGGTTGCAAAAGCATATCCGCCTGTAATCAACATTGCAAAACAAAGTGCATCAGCAAAGGAATGCAATGCGCAAGGCCACAGAAAACGACCTAACATACAGGCACTGTGGGGGAATTAAAATCAATTCTAGCCAGTGGTGTAAAGTAACATATACTCAAGTAAAGTACAACTTTGAGGTATTTGAGTATTTCCAACTTTCAGTACTTTTACTTCTACTCCACTACATCTCAGAGCCAAACATTATACACATTATGTCCATTTGAAAATAGGCGATCTACAAGCTCACATTGTGAGCCTGTAGGATTTTTTTGACATTTTATATTTGAAAAGTTCTGAAATGGGACATAATGATTACTTTCTACTTTTGGTACTTTTAACTCAGGTACATTGGGAATTCCAGACTTTTACTTGTAACAGAGTATTGCTACTTTCGCTTAAAGAATGTGAGAACTTTTTCCACCACTGATTCTTAGGCTACTTCAAGTAATCAGCATCACAGTGGGCATATGGTGATTACTAACACCATACAGTACCAAAGATTGTACCATTACAGTAGAGGCTCAGCCAGGCAAAGATCAACAGCCCAGACGACCGTGGACACTAGCACACACTGGAGACCCCCAGAGCCATTGAGATAGAAAAAGATGTGTCAGTGAGGGGTCAGAAACACAACAGATCACGTCGTCTCGTGTAGCCTCAGACAATCAGAGATCGCCGCCTACTAATACGTCTGGGGAAATCTAAATTCATAGAATAGGACCTTGCCTGGGCAGGTGTGCACAGTATATCGTCACTGTCGGGCAGAAACCTCGTATCTCCAAGTTCCAAGTTTGTAGTTTTTTCACCAAGTAAAGCTCTGCTTCATCATACAAGGCTGTCGCACAAAAGTAGTGAAAACAGCCAATCTACAAGCACACAACGCCTCGCACTGCGAGGCGTTGTGTGCTTGTAGATCTGCTGTTTTCACTAGTTTAGTTCATTTTTAAAATGATAAATACAAAAGGAACAGTCTTGGACATACAAGGTTTCCACCCGACAATGACGATATGAGGGATTGAATGTATAGGAGTCTCAGAAGTAATGTTGGAGAAGAACCCAGATGTATCAATGATGTCAGTCATCTCCAAATGTGGGCATTGTTTCAGCATGCGGATGTTACCATGGCGGGAAACGAATGCCCAGTAGCCTATACAGACGGCGGTATCAGTGATGTCAGAAATGTGGGCACTGTTTCTTCCGCTTATGCCCATATATGGTGTTCTTGTGTCCTATGCCCATATATGGTGTTCCGTGGCCAGGCCATTATGTGGCGTCCGTACTACTGAAGACAGACAGACGGCAGACAGACAGACAGACATTCAGGCCTGGACAGCAGGAAAAAACTAAGTTAACATACACTGATTTGAAGACCAATCCTGATACCCTCATATGAAGGGTCACCCTTTTGACCTTTTGAGAACAAATTCAGATTTTGTCTCATTGTAGTCCTATTTTAGTTACCTGAAATTGTTTAGTCTTAGTCTAGTCTTAGTCAACTATCGTGAACATAACAATATTTTGTGGCTGGGTATGTGTCTGTAGCCTTTTTCCTCAGCGTTTTGCCATAGTAAAATGTGTGTGTGTAGCATAGCTTGTACATCCTAGACTCAAATCCTAGTCTGAAGACGTTATGCAAGCACGACCACCGCTCACTTCACATTGGGTGTGATGTTTTAGTCTCAGTCTTACTCTTAGCCAACAAATTAACACTGATGCAATGCTGTTATTGTTTTCATTCCCCAATTGTTTCCACACAGTTTTAGCCCATTCATCGAAAGAAGTCATCACCGGACATAACAGGAGATCTCTGACCCTGATTACAGGGGGCTACCTGTACAGGTCACATGGTTCATGTATCGCTCGTGATTCATCAATATACGTGAAGATTCAATGTTTGGAACTATACAGCATAGCGTTTGGAACTATTGGTTGCCCGCTGGCAAGCGTTACTATTATTTTTGCTCTTGCTATTTCTGAACACAGCAAAACAAATTCAACATCAACTGTGTGGTGGTACATTAGCATACATTATTGAATGTTCTTTGTTCGATCCACCTTTGCTGTAAAATAACAGCCCGATGGAGTGAACGAAGATGATGCAACTACTCTTTTCATCTCAATTGTTTTGGATGCCCCCCCCCCCCCCCTCCCCCCCTGCAAAGACATAGGGTCACGCGCTGCGTGCACTGCATACATTGTGGCCAATTGCCTGCATGTGCTTATAATCCCGTAATACAAAAAATACTAAAATATGAATAAAACATTATTTATTTATTTAACCTTACTGAGTTTAATTGGCCCTCTGGTCACAGGGCACAGCAAATATGTACCTGGGGATGCATATCAAATATTCATATAAACAAGAAATTCTATATTTATAAAACAAGCTTATTGCAGGTGGTGCTCTGATGAAAACTATAGTATATTATAGTCTTGTCTATCATCATTGTGAGCAATGTGTCAACAATAGTGAACGTTTCTGCCCTAATATGCCTATACAAACTCCTTGAATGATCCTACATACAGTATACTGTACTATTCTTCTTCTTTTCTCTATTAACAGAAAGTCACCTTGAGCCTATAAATGTCTATTTTTGAAGGTGGAGCTGTAATAGAGAGTGAGTCAGATCATTTTCTCCCACCGAACCCACTTTAGCCTTGAAGGTTAAAAATACAGTGTAATTGCAGTTTTTTAAAAGCTCGAGCCAACACTAACAGTGTACTAACCGTTTATATTTTATGCAATCTTTTAAACTAAGGTTTCTTTTTTTTATGTATTCAGCGCAATTTAAGTATCTCTCTGGAACTGTTTGTTCACTCCCCTCTCTTTGCTGAAATAGAAACCTTGTCTCTTTGCTTCAAATCTGGACTCGTGATCAATGGTTGTTCACATTCCTGTCTCGTCGTCGGCTGTATACATTTTGAATCAAAATTGACCACACACAGAACACATACTGCACATGCACACACATACACAAAACATACATGCAAACGTGCAGACACATACGAATGCTCACTCACACACGCACGCACGCGGCACGCACGCACGCACGCACGCACGCACGCACGCACGTACGCACGCACGCACTTTCCAATAATAATTAGCATCTATTATATTAATACCAGCAGTTACATCATGTGTGCGAGTCTCATACACTTTACTATACTTTACATAACACTGCAGGATCACTAAAAACGTGCACGCGCGCGCGCGCACACACACACACACACACACACACACACACACACACACACACACACACACACACACACACACACACACACACACACACACACACACACACACACACACACACACACACACACACACAGTAGCTACCTAGCAGGGCCATGAAGCAGATGCAGATGGCAAAGAGGGAGCTGAAGCTGAGGCCCACGTCGTCTCTGTAGATGGCCAGCGTGGTTTCACAGTGGCGCCCCCTGTAGCCCTCGGGGCAGTGGCACGTGAACTTGGAGGGGGTCTGGGCCACGCAGGTCCCTCGGTGACAGGGCCGCGTGGCGCACAGCGTGTACAGGCACGTTTTCCTGGTCCCGTTCACGCGCAACATGTGACCGGGTGGACACCTGCGGGGATTGTAGAGGGAGAACAGGAGCAGGGAGCAGAGAGAGAGAGAGAGAGAGAGAGAGAGAGAGAGAGAGAGAGAGAGAGAGAGAGAGAGAGATGGAGAGAAGGGAGAGGGAACAGGGACGTGCAGAGAATGTTAGAGAGACATTTCTAAAAGTGCCTTTTGGTGTAAATAAGGGCCTTAGTTTGTGAGCTTGGAGGTCGGCTATTTTGCTTGATACCACACTGAACTAAGCATAATCAAGTCAATACTACGGCATGGATTTCTACACAGAGAGGGCAATTCTTTCAGCATAAGATGCTGCATACAAGTTCAGGAGAGGTTGGACAAGGAAATTTATGCTGCCTTCAGGTATGGCATGGAAGGAGGGCATTTGCATTTCTTTCACCATATGGTAGTAAAAACTGCATTCATGTGCTGGAGAGGGCACCTTTTACAGACGGGTCAAGCCCTGTTTGATGTCTATGTGTTCCCGTGCCTGGGAGGGAAGTAGGGAGAGGGATTTAAAGAAGTAAGAGGTTGAGACGTGATGAGGGGAAGGAATTGAGTTTGAGATGGAAGGGAGAGGAAGATTGGGTGGGAAAAAAGGGGTATGATATGAATAAAATTAATTTAAGGGTTCTAGTTAAAATTCTGCTAACGCCAGTTGGACTGGTACCTTGAAGGGGCCAAGCGGTGTCAATTTATTGGTCAATTTATTTTGTATATGATTACTTCCTTGTTTAGTAAAATGGGCAAAACAGAACTTCATAAATAATGTGCATCTATAAATCTACAAAACTGCATCACCACACGATTTTGATGAGGTTCACTGTAAAAGTAAGCGATGCATACATTTATTTATAGGTTAGAGTTTCATAAAAATTATGGAATAATTGGCCTCATTAACCTTTCCTATGTGCCTGCATAGTGTGGGACGCTTTTGAACTTGCTGAGTACAAACTATACTAGTATAGTGTTAATTACAAGGCTGGGAGGTAACTGAACCCTATAATACCCAGAATTGGAGGCAGATTTGCAGTTATGTTCCACTGCCACTTTATGCATAGCAGCTAAAATACGCTATTTTGCACTTTCAAAAGTCGGCGTCCTCAGTCATACGTTTGCTAATTTAAATATCCAAAAGGGAAAGACTTCACAAGTCTATGATGGACAATAACCTCTTCATATGGGCCAATCTCAGTGTGTATGGTTATGGTAATATTTCACAATTTTCTGCCGTGGGTGGGGCTTTGGGCATGTGTATTGTATGTACTGAATGGCAGCCACTCTTTTCTTTGGGAATGCAGACGGTTTCAGTGCCTGAGGGAAATAGGGATGGATATTCCCTCCTACAGTATACTGCAGGCCAATCGTCAGAGTTCAACAACAAAATTATACATTAGCCTCTCACAAATCCGTTAAAACTACTCAGAAACACAGCTCCGCAACAAATGAATTGGGAAGAAATGGATATGCTGACTGTGACAGTAATTAGATGATGACTCCACGTAAATAGGACAACTTTGTCTTCTGGCTCGGTTCAGAAAAAGAAAACATAATGTAATTTAAAGTTAAATTGCCATAACAGCTCAAACAAAACAATTCAATGGATTCAATGTCACAGCTAGGTTGTACACTGACGGTGCCATTAGAGGCGACTTGTATTTTGACAAATAATTTGGAGGTTCCGTAATTGTGCTCTTTTCAGCTTACAAATGTTCCACATTAAGCCATGTTTACACTTCCAATCAGCATGAGTTTATTTAGCATAATATTGTTATTCCTGGTATAGAATGCAGTAGCTGTGGGAGGTTGAGTGCTGCTGGTATTAGCATGTACTCCATCTGGGAACCCATCCAGTAAAAGAATGGCTTTTTGTCGGGTATGATGCAAATTGGAAATGAATGTTTTGCAACACCTGTTTTTTGTAGCCTTACCTTAAGACGCATTCTGCCGAGACTTTCGCATTATGACTTTGGGGCGGCGGCAGAAGCGTCTTACCGACTAGTCAGACAGGTCAGGGGCATGGTCTGCTATTGCGGCTCTACACATGCACAAATGCGAAATATAGCTTCCGGGCAAGTTCTGCAAGATGTATGCGACTTGTCCGGAAGCCTTGTTTAATGTATTAGTCCGTATTTTTAAATAAAATTAGTTTTTACCAAGTGTACTGCTTTTCCTCGTTTGCTACAATGTTAGCTGCAACAGCGCCTGTTGGTGGCTGGAAGCATTATTGTGCATTCTTCCGTATACACACACATATGTCATGTCCTTGTATGAGCGAATGTGGGAATGGATGAACGTCACGTGATAAGTGCAGCCATGTTTATCCAAACCAGCGAAGCTCAATTTGGAATCGACACACACTTAGTAAAAACTAATTTTATTTAAAAATACGGACTAATACATTAAACAAGGCTTCCGGACAAGTCGCATACATCTTGCAGAACTTGTACGGAAGCTATATTTCGCATTTGTGCATGTGTAGAGCCGCAATAGCAGTTTTGCCGACCATGCCCCCGACCTGTCTGACTTGTCGGTAAGACGCTTCTGCCGCCGCCCCAAAGTCATAATGCGAAAGTCTCGTCAGAATGCGTCTTAATGTAAGGCTATGTTTTTTGTACCTGTGTTAAAGCGCCATTCAAACCGGTAACGATAACTATATTGTTCACCATTGTATGTTTTTGTTATAGTCGGTGTGAACACTGCATTTAAACCACACAATGTTTACCCAATATAGCTATATTTTTAAAGATTTGTTTTTTGGGCTTTTATGCCTTTATTCGATAGGACAGTAGACTGACAGGAAATGGGGGTGTAGATAGGGAGTGACATGCGGCAAAGGTCGTCCGGATCGGGAATCGAACCGGGGACGCCGTCAGGCATCAATGCCTATGTGGCAATGCCTTACATGTATGTGGTATGCACCTGGACCAGTAGGCAGGTGGGCGTCCCTATGTTTACCCAATATTGACTAAATATTCAGGCCTATAAACAGGATTTTGATGATATCCTATATTAAAATTGGCTAATGGGAGGGCGGGTGGGCGGACCACTGCCACGTCACTCATGGTACACAGACAGATACAGAGATCGCTATATGGGCACAAAAGGGAGACAGACTTTGCCTGCAGACATTCTGTACAATTTATTTTTGTAGCACTACATAACTACATAGCACTTCATAACTAAACCGTGGCAGCTGCCATTATCGAAAACAAGATCACCACCGAGTGTTCCACTTTTTTTTCTTTTTTTTTATCTTTGTGGAAAATGATGTTCGATTGGCAGATGCACTCTAACATGGTTTTAGGGGACCAAATGAGCTTCTAGTGGCCAGACTATAAAAGAGAGTGGTGCAATTTCTTGTTCATCCTGTCCTGTCCATTTATATTGCAACAAAGGAGCCATGGTTTTCATGAAAGTAGTACATAGTGCCTCTTTATAATGGGACCGACTGGTGAAAGTGAGCGAGATTAGAGCCGCAAAGGAATAAAAATGTGGACGGATCAAAGGGCATTTTGAGGTTCGATAACAAACAATAAGAGAATGAAAAGGTGCAGCGGAGCACAGCTGCTTAGTTGAAGTTAAAGAAGAATATTTGGAGTGGAGGAGAGGAGGAAAGACATTACTAAAACACTTGGGAAATTAGAGAGGCACACATGACCCGAAATCTATATTGTGTATATACTGTATATACAGTAGGGCTATACGTAGCATTAAGAGCTCTCTGACTTGTTGTGCTTCAGCAGTGATGGGTTCAGAGGTTTGACACACTACAGTGGAGTGAGTACTGCTGGCGCTAAGCGGCAGGCGCAGCGGTGCGCGGAGGTCTTTGCACTGCATTGTGGAGGTCGCCACCATTTGGCTGAAGTTTTGACTAGTTGACCTTTTGCACGCGGCAGTAATGTATAGTGGCAATCCCCACCGGTCCAATACAAAGGAGAAGTCAAGTAGGAGGGAAGTGTGAGATCTTTGTTCATTCTGTCTGGACAAGCTTTCGTGTTGTTGACATTAAGTGTGTTGAAAGTAGCCTGGGGTGGTAAATGGTGCAATTATATAGCACCTTTTTCCAAGGCACTTTACAGAGATTGTGCATTACATTCACCCATTCACACACATTCATACACCGATGGCGGAGGAAACCATGCAAGGCACCAACCTGCTCATCTGGAGCAATTGGGGGTTCAGAGTCTTGCTCAAGGACACTTCGACAGTGACTCTGGGGGAGCCCGGGATCGAACTGGGAAACTTGCAGTTGTCAAGCGGCCACTCTACCCCTCTGCCACATTTTAGGCCACCCATATCAAAATCTGGCATGGCTTTCCCCTGCTATTTAAACAGCACATTTGATAGTAAGATTTACCGACAGTGTATGGTTCACAATGCGCACACACTCTGCTTGCAATCAAAATACACCTGGAATTACAAGGTGTCAAATAAATAAATAAATAGTCAACCGCAAGGCACTTGAGCAATGTGCTTTAGACCATGCACCATAGATAATCTAAATAGGACCCCTGAGTGTCAGTAATTTATAGCATTTAATGACCCTCTGAACAAAGTCTAGGTCGGTTCTTTCAACTGATCTGTCTCTTATAGTAGCCTATACAAACCATAATAATCTTTATTTTATCCACCGCTATCTCACTAAAGGACATAATGAACCCTTTTCTGTCCTTCTCTCCTGTTCTCACTCTCTGCACACCTAGCAATTAATCAGACATTTTGCTTGGCACTCTCCTCTGTGAGACTAGCCCACTGCAACCTACTGGACCGGAGTTTGGATTCTTGACAATCACTCATTGACACTGCCAAGACAATACACACCCTTGGAGCTGGAGAAACCCGCCGCGGACGCCTGAGTGTCTTTATGTCATCGTCTTTGTGGGGGGTTTATTGCTCTTATCCAGGGGCGTCACAAGGGGGGGAAAGTGGGACTGAGTAACTAGGGCCCAAGGTGGAGGGGCCTGGAATTATTTTATACTTTAGCTATTGAGAAATAGCAGATATACAAGGTCACGAGCTTGTACTTCTGCCATTTTTGAAAAGTTGCGAAAATGTGTGCAAATCTTTGAATATTATGTATTTTTTAAGCAAACATTTGTAACTCAAATTTTGCTTCTGGGGGGACCCTGGAACTAAATATTTTGAGATGGGGGTCCGTGGGGGTCCTTCACATGAAAAAGTTTGACCACCACTGACATAGAAATATAGGTTTTTCAAAAAACCTCAGAAGGGTTTGAAATATTCAAAGACTACAAGCTCGCAGCTCGGCACTCGGTGCCGCGCTGTGAGCTTGTATATCTGCTATTTTTCAATAGTTGAGGTACCCAGGGCCCAGAATTTGGTGCAACTTGGTGCTCTTAACTATGTTATGTTTACAAAACCAACTGATCTGATCTCAAAATATTTAATGAAAAGGTTTAAATAACTGGTTGAAATCAAACCAAAGCTGCAAACACAAATGTAAGACACGTTTTAAAATGTTAACGTCACCGCTTTCATGACTGTAATTTGGGAATGTTAATGCTTTTGTACTTGTTTAGATTAGAGCGTCAATGTCCATTTTGTAATTGATAATTTCTTTGTCAAGTCTCAAATTGGCCTCGGTGATAAACGGTTTGATATCTTTTATAACTTGATACATTGTGTTTTGTATTGTCCCTGTCAAATACACATATAAATAAAATAACATTATTAAAGTCACAATGTCTTTGTATCAGATAAACTATATATATATATATATATATATATATATATATATATATATATATATATATATATATATATATATATATATATATATATATTCGATTTCAATACAAAACACAAAGGTACTGCCTTGTATTACAGTACGTCAAGTTTATATTATATTGTATTTAAGACTTATTTCATGGGTGAATTAAATGATTTGGTTGGTTATTTAAAATCCTCTCCCTAGCCTAGACAAAGTTAGGGGAGGATGAGAGTTAACAGCCTAAGGCAGGTTGTCTCATATTTCAGCTCTGCCCCAAGGTATAGCCTAAAGGCACACATGCAAATTGAAGATTCCTCCCCACACTGTTAAAAGTGTGGGGAGGTTAAAATTCAAGGACTTGCTAAGTTGCTCTCCCTCTCTTTTTGGACTCCCACAAAAGCCCCTTCTACACAGGCTGTTCAAGACTCATTATTTTGCCCTCGCTGTTCTATATAGAAGGTACAGCCAAAATTGTGAACTGTACGGTCATACAATGCCTTTGTAAAATACATTGCCGGTGTGACATCGACGGTTCTCAAACTACTCCCTGCTTATCTTAAATGTCTTCTCCAAAGTCCTCATACCAATTACCCTACTGTAAATGAATAGGTCTAGTAGTCTAAATGAACAACACATACTGTATATACCTGTAGATCTTTTGTGTCGCGAACTTGTGTGAGTTCTGTCTGCGGCTGTGCTGCTCAAATTGAACTAAGACGAAATATCAGACCAGGAAAACTACAGCTGGCGGTGCTCTACTACTACCAAATCCTATTTGGTTAAACGTGTACACTCTCAGAGCTCCATTTGTACACTCTCAGAGTTATGGGGGTCCTTGCAAATAAAATCTTTGAAAACCACTAGTAGTGGCAGACTCCTAATGTGCCATAGTGTCATCTATCTATAAATGCGAGAAGTCTCTGCGTGTGTGTCTGTCTGTCTGTCTGTCTGTCTGTGTGTCTGTAATCCGCGTATCTCGAGAACCGTTCGTCCCACCGGCTTCAGATTCGGCACACGCGTTCCCCGCCGCGGTTTTCCCGAACCGGCGCGAAACGTTCGGAATCTCCTTATGCGGGGTTGATTGTTGACATAAATGGACAGAGACAAACAGATGGTCAAAGATCTCCATATATGGGCATAAAATGGACGCAGACAGACAGATACAGATATCTCCATATATGGGCATAAATGGACACAGGCAAACAGATGTTCAAAACGGGTCCTATGACAACAGGTATAATGAGGTTTGCATTAAAGGGGGAACCGGCACTGTGTCTGCAACACAGTTGGACAGATACTCCATATATGGGCATAAAGTGGACGCAGATAGACAGATATCTCCATATATGGGCATAAAATGGACCCAGAACTATAACTGCAGTGATCTCCATATATGGACATAAAATGGACGCCGACAGACAGACAGACAGATACAGATATCTCCATATATGGGCATAAATGGACACAGGCAGACAGATGGTCAAAACGGGTCCTATGAAAACAGGTATAATGGGGTTTGAATTAAAGGGCGGGGCATTCATTCCCTATTTACATTGTTCCGAGTTGGCCAGGTCGCCGACTAGACGCTGGGCCGCCCTTCGGGCGGCCCAGCTTCTAGTATAGTAAATAAGTGGAGACTGACATTCAGTTAGTATGAAAACCTCAAGCTCATGTATGTCACACCTCACTCTTCTGACATCACAATGATGACTTGGCCAGCTCAGCAGAAGGATATAGCTGACCTGTTCTGAAATTACCATGATGACTCGACCAGCTCATCGTTCTCAACGGGCCCGGAAATTAAGGCCTGGACCTAACTGGGCCCTATCTGGTCCGGTCCGAGGCCCCGTCTGGGCCTTACCAATTAGCATAGATTTTACGCCCTATACCCGGCCCGAAAACGTCAATATCAAGTCCATATATGAGCATTCCCGGATGATGCCCTGCAATGTTAGGGCAACCCCATATATGGAGATCCCTGATGTCATCAATATTGAGCCCATATATGGGAATGCCCATATATGGACATAATGTGTCAGTCTCATGTGGTCTATGACGTCAAGCATCTATGATGTCAGACCTCAATGAGCCATCAGCCAAACCACAGCTGAAACGTGGACCTCACCGAGTCAAGAAGACCGCAGCCTCCAGCCACACATCTGGCTGAGATCCTCTGAAACAGGTCAGCTCAGTAAATTAGATCATTTATTGAGCATGGGACTAGTTTATCAGAAATCTAATTTAGCCCTTAAAATCCCCTCATTGCATTACCCGTGAAAAGGCTGTATTTGGGTTTTATTTTCGTGTGATTATACTGTAGACATGGCATCGTAATAATCTACTCGACTACTCGTGCACCTGCTTTCATTGATTTTTTTTCATAATCAATCCCATTTACCAGCATTAACCTTAATTTCACTGCGTTGTGATTTTCATTATTCTATAGTGTAAACAGGGGTGTAGTAGAATTGTTTAATTGTGTCAGAGAGAGAGAGAGAGAGAGAGAGAGAGAGAGAGAGAGAGTGCGTGCGTGCGTGCTGGTTGTTAAGTAAGCAATTTACCCCGAGTGAGAGGACATTATGCTCTCATAATGTCCGCAGTGCGGGTGTGATCGGACGAGGCGCCAGCCGAGTCCGATAACACCCGCACTCAGGACATTATGAGAGCATAATGTCCGACCCCGAGTGGTAAATAGCTTTTCTACCACTTTTTCCCGTATACATGAAAGAAAACACATAGTTGTAACTTGCAAGGATCTTAAGTTACAATCATTATTGCCTATAAAACTTCCGCCATAACAACAAATAGTGCCACAAACAACATCTTCTACTCACCACCAGATGGCGCCAACTCCATGCTGAGACAGATGTCTAGCTTACGCGACCGAGTATTTCCCGGTGAATCTGTGCGCAAAGGTGGGGGCCGATGGGCAAGGAGGGTTGCGAGCTTATGAGAAACAACTAAAATAAGACCTTAAAACCTGGCGAAAACAGTTGCGTGCATTAGCGCAAATGGAAAACATTCAATTAACTTCTGAAAAGCCTACACGGCCTTTAAACAGCGTGCATACGGTGCATTAGATGAGGATAAATGAAATCATTAAATGGAAATCATTAAATTAACTTCTGAAAAGGCTTCTTCTAAGCCTACACTATATAGCCTACTAAAAACGAGTGAATCTTGCCACACGTGAATAATTGTGGTTCAGTGGTTGTAAACAATAACACAGACAATATAAAATCCTTAGTCTAGTTGTGGGAAGAAAAGGATATCATCATCATCATGGCCCCAAATAACTTTTAAATATCTTGCAATTGGAGACGAGTCTCTTACTAAATTGGCAAGAGTGCCTCTCATTTTCAATACATAAAGGCTAAGCTATAGAACCTCTCCATCATCAGCAATAGTCAGTGGTGGTGCGTGTCCCCCAGACCCCCACACTCCCAAGCCCCCACCTTTGCGCACAGATTCACCGGGAAATACTCGGTCGCCTAGCTTACAGCTAAGCTAACGTCAGTTAAAAGCACCGTTCCGGCCGTAAATAGAGGCTGTTCGCTTCCAGAAAGGCATAGGTTCAGAGAAAAGGGGCTTTAAAGTTGGCGGATTGCATTGGATCCAAATAAATCGGCGACGATAGTACGCACGTTAGTAAACATAGGACAGCTGCGACCGTCATTTGTTGGTGGGGGGAAAGGTGTTCCGACCATAGGTTCCGACTCCCTCCTGAAGTCCCCGGATGCGTTCATCGCGTATTGATCTCGGAAATGTGCCTCATTTGCATGTACATCCGGGCATTTCACACATTCCGGCTATTGTGGCCTCATTTACTACTGTTTTAAGCCAATCACAATCCAGTATTTGAACACGTGACTCGAAAAAGTGGTAGAATTGCATGTTTACCTGCATTCGTGGACCCTCCACAGGTCAACACATGTGAAGGGGGGGCTACATTGGTTCCTTTTGCAGGAGTCAGAGGAACAACCCAGAGAAAGCCCCTGCATGCTGACTTGGGAGACCCCATCTCTCGGCTGGCTGTCCAATGGGATGTAATGACCGTTGAGCCGCAAGTCCCTCATGCAGCCTGGCCAATGATGAACGGACAGAAGACAGAGCAGAAGAGAAACATGCACGGGTTATGCACAAACATATTTCCAATTCCATACATGGTGCACACACACGTACGCACGTCGCACGCACGCGCACACACACAAACGCACACACACACGGACGCACACACACGTATGCAGAAACACACACACACACGCACACACTTACTTTCTCTGTCACGTCTGCCTCTTTTGACAGGGGAAGGCTTTTAGAGTCCATTTAATAAACATGCTTATTTTCTCTTTCTGCCTGGGGCAACACTGTCTGTACTGTATCTCTCACAGCAGGGACTTCACTTTCCTTCTCTCTCTCTCTCTCTCTCTCTCTCTATCTCTATCTCTCTCTCTCACTCTCTCACTCTCTCTACCCCTCCTCCCTCCATGCACTCCCTCCATCCCTCGTTGGGAAGGCCATCACCCCAGCTAAGTGTGGAGGTGCATTTGGAGGAATTAAACACTAAACCGACCAATAAATCATTCATTAGCATCTATATAAAAGCTTCCCTAGAAAGCAAAGTGGTTATGAGTTTATAAAAAAGGGCATAATTCTAGCAAAACCCTTCAGTGGGAATGTTTGTTCTCGTGGCTTGTGCATCCTGAACTGTTAAGCCTATAGCACATTTTAGTGTTTCTCAAAAACAAGTGCATAGTATGTACTGTGCAGTGTGCATGCACATGCCAAGTTTGAACAGTCTAAATCAGTGGTCGAGACCCAAAAGATAAATTTGACATTTGCCCAGGACCCAAACTAGTGAAAACAGTAGATCTACAAGCTCACAATGCGACGCTTCGCTTCTTAGATTTGTCTTTTTCATATTTATTAATGAAATGTTTTTCTTTTATTCATGAAAATCTTAGATTTTTAGGGAATTTTTCTTTTAACTCATACAGTGCCTATCCCGAACAAGTTCGGCTTTATTTCAATCCAATACAATTTTTGTTTTATTAATTGACTTACCCTGAGCTGCTTGTAGAGTCGTGGGTGGTCCTGGCTCGTCCTACGCTAGCCAGCTAGCCATTTTACATGGTCCGACGATATATTCCATTAAAAATGGTTTAAAATACATTTTTGAGCCCCCCAATGTTCACCGAATGTTCAGCGCCGCTTCCGGAACGACGTCCAGTGTGCCTATCCCGAACATGTTCGGCTTTTTTAATGAAATGAATAAAATGATCCGAGGCCTTCTGAAGCCTGGGCCTAAATTTTCAATCCAGTGTTCGAAATCCGGCCGCCCCCCGGCCGGCCGTTAGCGAGTAACGTAGCCGCGAATCGCCGCCGAATCCAATGAAAAACCACATCTTTGGAGGCCCATATCTCTGGATTGTGTTTTTAGGGATGCGGCGTGAGGTTTATTTACGGCGAAATCGCCTAAAAATGATCTTTTAAATGACAAAATGCTAATAGCTATTCTGTAGCCATTTTCATCCGGGACCTTTCCATGACGTGCACAAACGTGAGCACGCGCGTCACTGCAACGTGAGTCCCCGGATGCTAATACGCTCGCCTATGAGAGATACCCTGGCATTCTTTGGCGCCCTCTAGGGGCTGGCACTAAAACGGTTAAATGTTTTGAAATAATATATATATATTGTTTTTAAATGTAAGAAACAAAAAATCGAACTTCGGTTTGAAGTGGAGCGGCGAATTTGAGCAGCTTTATACCCTGTATGTGTGTGTGTGTGTCTAGGCAGCCTGTTCCTGTGTTTATAGTTAAAAAATTCGGCCACGCACCGTTGTACTAATGAAACATAACTCCGGCCACGCACTGTTAAAGAAACATAGCGTGCCAGTCAAAGTTCATGCTCAACAGGACAGGGTTGAAGACAGGGCCAGTCCACGACACACAAAGCTAAAATGTGGGAGCGATTCAACGCTCCAAAAATTAAGGGATCCATAAAAATGTGTCCGCGACCCACAAACGGGTCCCGACCCAGTGTTTGGAAACCAGTGGTCTAAAAACCATCATGCTATTTGAGCATTTTGAGGCTATTCTTTCTGCCGTTGCTCTGTAGCAGTTCTCTGTCAAATGGCCCACTGAGACAAGTCTAAATATATTTTCTTTTTCAGTCAAAGTGTTTGGAGATTGTACAGTATTGTACAGTATCTCTCCTTGAGGAGAAAGTTCCCCTGGACTCAATCTCGGTTCCTCTTCTAAAGACTCAATATTATTATGCAAAACCTTTGGCTCCCTCGACACAGTAAAAAGCTAGCACTGGCAATCTGGTCTGGCAGAAAATCAACAACTGACTCGCCTGCAAGTCAACCGGGGTCTCACTGCTCCACTAGTATAAATCAATCACGAACTGCATGAAACCCCTCCACTTCCACCCTGGACACCCTTGTTCCACTGATTCCCGATCACTGCGCCGGGACCCATTTGTGGGTCGCAAACACATTTTTATGGGTTCCTTAATTTTTGTTTCCTACATTTAGTTTTTAATTATTATTATTTCAAAACATTTTCAAAAAACATTCCCCCCAAAAGCTAAGATTGTCATGAATAATAATAAAAGAAAAGCCATGATTCTTCTTAGTAATTTCATTAAAGATGTGGTGACATGATTCTTTTCCCCCTCTAAAACATGATGATCAGGTATTATGATTATACTAGGAGGAAGATTTGTTTCCTGGACCCGGAAGAGCGTTCCAATTCTGGATGGCATTACACTGGCCTCCAGCACCACCTCAAGGAATATACAGTAAACCAGCTACACAACACTGCAAGAATCACACACATTGTGTCTCAAAAACATACAGAAAAATGAATCCACTCCAGGGGTCGCCAACTTGTCCGTGTACACAGACAAATGTGTCCAATCCATGGCAAGACTTGTTGTTGTGTGTGGCAAATTTTAGATTTTGTTTTTACATAAACATTATAATGCTTTTATTTTGATCATAAGACCCACGTACTGAATGTCAAGTCTCCATGTTTTCTTCAGAGTATCTGTGAGACTGAGACTGAACGCCACTATTGTCTGCTCATTTTGTATGTCGATGGCAAAGATAAGACATCATGGTGATTACCCCTGAACCACACATTTGTTACCATACATTCTTAATATTTACCCATTTTGGCCCCAATAACAATTTTGACGCAGTTTTTGTGTGTTGTCACTGCTACAGTATATCCAAATGACTCTCCTGCCAGTGAGGAGCCCCCACCAGAAGGATGTAGACTTGTAGAGCCTCCGTCCAAATGCCCCCACCGAGCACTCCCTACTGACAGGTGCCGACCCAGCCCATATACTGTAGGAGTACGTGCAGTGACAGGTATCACCCTCCTCTCCCTCCCGCCTTTAGCCCTCTCCATCTCCACCACTACTCCCCCTCAATATCCATCCTCTCCTCCATTCCCTCTCATCCTACCTCTCCATCCTCTCATCTCCTCCCTCTCTCCATCTGTTCGTGTTCCAAATGCATGTGTTGCTAACATTGAGTGCATGCATGGCCCATCAATGTGTTTTTCTAATTGAACTTTTCTTGCGTTTCCATGGAGCATTTCCATGGAGTACGGCCGTAGACTCACAGCTGCGAATCGAGGGCTTCCATATGATACGACTGTGGACTGTTATCATAGCTGCTGTTTTTTTGTTTTTGTACTTGTTAAAGTTGTTACTAGTGTTACTGTTATAATTGTTGTTGTTGTTGTCGTACATCTTTGTGTCCCCCTCTCTCTCTCTGTATTTTTCCGTCCTTCCAACACAGTCAAGGCAGATGGCTGCCTACCCAAGAGCCTGGTTCTGCTCAAGGTTTTCTTCTGGTTAAAGGGGAGTTTAAACTGGCCGTGATTTGGCGTTGAGTTGAACAGATTTTTGATTCTTTGCACCGTCATGATCCCCAAACGCTGCCCTCTACTGATTTTGGTGACCCACAATGAACAGTGCAGTCACAATTAGGCCAAAATGTTCACTTGCACACATTATTCCCAAACTATTGGCCATAGAACTGGTTGTGAACCTTACTGCTCCGGAGAAGATGACCCACCTACAGATTTCTGGACTTTCCTCTTGTGCCACCATTAGGACTATATGTTCCACTTTCCACAAAATATATCTCAAAATCTTCTGGCTGATTTACCAGGAAACTTGCTGAGCACATTCATGCTTCCCAGTTGGATGGCCCTTTCTGATTCTGATGCCCCACTGGCCTTTGCTCTAGCCAATCAGGCCAACACCATTTCCCAATTGCACACAAAGTATCTCAAAATCAAATGGACTGATTGCCGTGTACCTTAAAGCACTCTGCATTGGCAAGGATGAAGCCTACTTATTTTGCTGACCCGATGGCCTTTACTCACTGTCCACCCTTGGGCCAAACTTTCCACTTGCACACAACTTATCTCAAAATCTAATGGGAAGATTGCCATGAAACATGCTGCCTGCAGGTTGCCCTCTGGACAAATGTAACAATTATACTTAAAATGATTATTTGAAGTGAAGAGGAATCATGTTGACCACTAACCCACTCATTTGCAGTCTTGCCGGAAGAATACAGTCTTTATTCTTACATTTAATCCCACTGTTAAAGGTTGTCAAAACCTGACATTTCAAATTACGCCACGCACGCACGCACGCACGCACGCACGCACGCACGCACGCACCCACACCCCCCCACACACACACACACACACACACACACACACACACACACACACACACACACACACACACACACACACACACACACACACACACACACACACACACACACACACACACACACACACACACACACACACACACACCCCTAGCCTTCAAGGTTATTTTTTGCTATCATGAAATCCTATGTTCTCTGACTGGACCGGGCTTAACAGGAGCTCGTGGCAGGAACAGTATTAGACTTTAATGATTACCAGGGTGCAATGGGAGCCGACCTTGACCTTGACATATCGACGATAATGATGTTCACGTAATCCTTGGACTCACACTTACAGAATCTGGCCCTGGAAGAGCCGGCCTTGAATGAGACAGGGAACCGCCCAACTGCCCCACTGGAGCCGTTCAGCGGCCAATCACATAGGGCTGTAGCTATATTCTCAGCATCTCCCATGGAGCCACTGATGAGGAATGTTGTGAAGTGAACTGCTGTGTATCAGGTAGACTTGCAAAGGAATGTAAGCGTAACATTATGCCCAATCTACACCTACGCCTTTGGGAAACCATTTAAAAAATAAACATAAACTAACCAGTGAGCGCTCAGTGAGCGGCCTTCTGTCTCTTTTTTTATTTTTCTTCAATCCAAAAGTTAATCATCTCTTCAGGGCAGACTACTGATGATTCCCCACCAGGTTTCATGAACATCTGGCTATCCGCTCTCTAGCTATTTTGCTAACAGACAAACAAACAAACAACCAGAACGGGGTGGGAAAAACAACATCCTCCAACTTTGTCAGCTGAGGGGAGGAAAATCACACCTGTGCTACTTAATGGTATAAAACACCACACACGTCCATATCTCCTTGTATGGGTATATTCTGTCAGTAATCTCCATACATGGAGTTCCGTGCTCATACGGACACGCATACGGACACTCATACATGATAGGGACACTCATACAGCCATAGGGACCTACATACAAAGCCAGACGTTGGGAGTGGTTAGCACCGCTCAAAAATCAACCACTCATCAAACTGAGCGGTGCAGGCTGTGTTGTGCATATCTCCTTGTATGGGCTGTTCTGTCCGTGACATCAGCTGTGGTGATGTCGGTCTCTGCATACTTTCTGTGACGTTAGTCTTGTGTGACAATGGTCTCGTGTGAGCTGTGGTTCCTGTGGAAATAAGCCTCGGCTTTCTAGGATCTCCTTTTAGTTGACCTTGTACCAGTGATTTATTTGTACTGTCATGAAACTGCACTTGTTTCTATTGCAATCTTCTAATAGATTCTTCAATCAATCAAACAATCAAAAACACATAGACACGTTTCTGGCGTGTGTTTCTGCCTTACCTTGGAAGGTCCTGTTCAGCCCCGAGGGGAAGGCGTTCCCCAGCATGACCACGGTGGGGTCGATGACGATCTCCCGGCTCCGCCCCCGCATGCCAGTGACCTCCCGCAGACCTCCGCCGCCATCCAAGCGCAGCGTCATCTCGTTGTCGTGGCGATCCAGGACCACCTCGTGCCACTCGCCGTTGTCCAGGCGGTAGGTGGGCAGGGTGAGGTTGTAGTCTCCGTCGCCCAGGTTGTACAGAACGCACAGGAGCCCCTGGTAGATCTGGAGAGGGAGATACAGGGAGGCAGTTAATTGCGACCGTAGGTCGCATTTACTACCAAAACCTCCACGGGCTGTCTGTGAGTGAGTGAGTCAGTGAGTCCGTCACACTTTTGCCCTGCTCATATCTCCACAACCGTTGCCCCCATCCATGCCAAATTTTGCACACACACTCCTTACCTGCCAAACTACAACCTCCAAGGACCCCCGGAGCTCCAGGAACCCCCAGGTCCCTGGGGGACCCCCAGGTGTAAAAAAATGTCCGTCCGTGAGTCATACGTCACACGTCACACTTTTGCCCTGCTCATATCTCCACAACCGTTGCCCCCATCCATGCCAACTTTTGCACACACACTCCTTACCTGCCAAACTACTACCTCCAAGGACCCCCGGAGCTCCAGGGACAAAAAATGACCAAATGTGCAAAAATGACCAAATGACCACCCCCACGGAGCTGCTCACGGGGAATTCCTGGGGACCACCCACTCCTGGTGCTCCAGAACGGATGCAAAAGTGGTGGCACCCCCAGTGGAGGACCCCCTCCACTGCAGCTCACATAAAATGCCCTAACTCGGCCTAGGAGCGTCCGGGAGAGCCGGGGCCGGTACCTATTCGTCCACCTACGGTCGCTTATCTCCCGATTAGGGAGTCATACTGGTACTTAGAATTATTGAATGCTTTAACCATTGAAAAATAGTAGATACACAAGCTCACAGTGCGGCACCGAGTGCCGCGCTGCGAGCTTGTAGATCTGCTATTTTTGAAAAATTCGTGAAAATGCATGCAAATCTTTGAATATTATGTATTTTCAAAGCGAAGGTTTGTAACTCAAATTTTGCTTCTGGGGGGGTCCCTGGAACTAAATATTTTGAGATGGGGGTCCGTGGCCAAATAAATATAATTTTGGGGGTCCGTCACATGAAAAGGTTTGAGAACCACTGACATAGTAGTCTCTCAAGAACAGACTAACTGAGCTCCAGTTAAGTGAAAAGGACCTTTTCTTTGACGATGGCTGGCCAGATTGCTGACATAGAAACACAGGTTTTTCAAAAAGTCTAAAAATAGCAGATCTACAAGCTCGCAGCGCGGCACTCGGTGCCGCGCTGTGAGCTTGTATATCTGCTATTTTTCAATAGTTAAAGCATAAAATAATGATACACAATATAGTTTACCCATTCTGAATGGGTACTGTATTTACTGTTAGTACATTTTGAGGTATTTGCACTTTACTTCAGTATTTCCAACTTCCAATACTTAATTTACTTCTACTCCACTACATTTCAGATCCAAATATTGTACTCTCACTCCACTACAATTATTTGAAAACTTTAGTTACTAGTCATTACTTTGTAGATATAAATGATTATATTATACATTAATCCACTTTGGCCCTATTGTACACCAAGGCTATTTGAAAATAGCCGATCTACAAGCACACAATGTATCGCATCGCGGCGCATTGCGAGCTTGTAGATCTGCTATTTTAAAACATTTTGTACTTTTTTGGAAGTGAGGGCTTCAGATTTGACTTGGATCTCAAAATATCCAAATTGATCCAGTTCAGAATAATTTCTGTGCTGTGAGCATTTTATTTTTTACACAAAAAACCTTGGTTATTAAGTGAAATGTGCAGGGGGCCTGAGCCCAGCTTGTGTTTATTTGGATCCTGCTGTGTTAAGGCATAATATTAATGTCAAGGTCTAGAAGATTTTTCTGCAGAAAATACAAGGTGATTTGGTGCCGTGCCGATCAACAGTGTTTCCTCCTGGTTGATGACTAGTCAGTCCCGGCGGGTGCGTGGACGGATATTACAGAGAATAATTTAAACAGATGCAAATTAAAACAAGACATACAGTGGAGTCTTCCGAGAATTTCAATTTATTTCAATTTCTCATTCACACCTTTCCTGGAGGCCCATTGTTTGTTGTCATCTTTCTGCAGCCTGAATTGCCACCAGAAAGGCAAACAAATAATAATCATCCCACACACTTTTTTATTGTTATTCACTTCTTCCTGGATTACACTGAATTACTTGATTGATTGTTTTAATAGAAGTTTGCATAGGAAAAGGTACAAGACAGCAGGGACGTGCAGAGAATGTTAGAGAGGCAGGGGCTGACATTTCTAAAAGGGCACTTTTGGGGAAAATACCGAAAATAGCAGATCTCCAAAGCTTGGAGGTCGGCTATTTTCGGTGCTTGATACCACACTAAACTAAGCATGGATTTCTACACAGAGAGGACAATTCTTATTCTTTCAACTTAAGATGCTACATTCAAGTTCAGGAGAGTTTGGACAAGGCTCTTCTCTTGAATGCTGCGTTCAGGTATGACATGGAAAGAGGGCATCTGCATTTCTTTCACCACAGTAAAAACTGCATTCATGTTCTGGAGAGGGCACTTTTTACAGACGGATAAAAGGGTGTATGATCCGCACTGTGATTGGCCGGTAGTGTATCATGTGGGAGATGACATCATTTTGCCGGGAAATACAGCCCCTGTAACAGCTATGTAGAAAACATATAAAGAAAAGGCTTTTGGGGCTGAAATTAACAGAGTGGGGGTTCTAAAACTTTAGCGATTTAATATTTAGGACAATTTTAAGATGTTATAGTTGCTTCTTCAAAACCATGTGACTTCCATAGGGAATGAATTGGACACTGCTTTACCCCCCCCGCCTCCCCCCAGGTAAAGCATAGGTAACATGCTTTTTGTGTGTGTTGTTACTATTTATACACTTTCCAAGTTGAATTAACACTCAGGATTGTACAGTGTAGGCACTAGTTGTATCTCCTGCAGTACTTCTCTGACTCAAGGAAATCAAGTGGAAGAGTACACTGCTCTACTAATCACACTAATGTGTTCAGGGTTAAGGGGTTTTGCAGAAGCAGTCTTGGGGGTAACGCCTTACAAGTAACACTGATACTGTAATCTGAAAGCTTTTTTGGGTAACAGAGTTTTGTACCTTTTCCAAAAATAATGGTGTTACTTTGTTTCATTTAAGACCTATATAGGGGCATAGCACAGCAGTGGGTGTGGTTTGCTGGTGCAAAAAAAAAAAAAAGTTTGTATATACAAATATCTCAAGCCAGGATCCTGGTGAATCAAGACCATAAAACCTTTGATTCTGTGAAAAGAAAAAACGAGAAAAAAATAAAATAACGCTAAACAACGGGTATTAATTATATATATATATATATATATATATATATATATATATATATATATATATATATTTTTTTTTTTTTTTTTTTTTTTTTTTTTTCTTCCACAGAAACAAAGGTTTTATGGTCAACGTTGGCATTCAGGCCTCGGGTTTTGTACGGGCAAGGGTCTGACATCTCTCGGTGCTGTTCGGGGTCAGAACTCATATTTCTAATAATAATTTCCATTCGGCTCTGGGTACACTTTTCACAGGTTCATTTGAGTACGGGTCTGTCATATTGGGCCCATGAAGACCTCTACTGGGCAGGAGAGAGTAGAAATATAGAGAAGATCTGATCATTTAAGAATGTCTAGAAGATAAAATGAGGGGCAAGCACTTGGATCCACAACCTCTCCCCCTCCCCCTTCCTCTCTGATCTCAAGATGAAAAAAAAATATTCCATTTCAGTTTGGCTTTGATGCTAATCACTTGGTTATCACTGGGCAATATTAATTTAAAACACAACCGCGCGCGCGAGTGTGTGTGTGTGTGTGTGTGTGTGTGTGTGTGTGTGTGTGTGTGCGTGCGTGCGTGCGTGCGTGCGTGCGTGCGTGCGTGCGTGCGTGCGTGCGTGCGTGCGTGCGTGCGTGCGTGTGCGTGTGTGTGTGTGTGTGTACGCGCGTGAGAGCGCTCGCCTGGGTGTGCAATGTGCATGTGAGAGAGCATCATTTCAGGAGTGACTCAGTCTTTGTATCCCACGTTGGATCATTTTGCTCCCCTTCATGCGTTGTCCTCTGCTTTCTTTCGTCCCATTTTCTCTCACTTTATTTATGCTGTGCTTCTTTAGCGTCCCTCACTCTGTCCCTTCTCCTCTCTAACCCTGTTCCCTCCCTCCTTCCCTCCGTTCCTCCTCCTCCCCTCCTAAGTGCATTATTGGTCGGCTCCAAGGTTGTTTAGCTGGAGAACTGCGGCTCATTTCAAGTCTCTGTGATGAAATATTAATTATATTTGGAATCCACTGGGGCGGCACTTTTACCAAGCGCACACTGAGTACTGTGCACAGCCACCTGATTTTACCCCCAATTAAAGCTGAATAGAGCACAACAATCTGGCTCCAGCTCGCTCCCTTGGTGGGGAGAGTTCATAATGCGTGTGTGCGTGCGTGCGTGCGTGTGCGTGCGTGTGTGTGTGTGTGTGTGTGTGTTGACTGTGTACATTTTATGTATGCGAGTTGTGTCCAGTAGTTTTCTTAGAGCAGTGGTTCCCAAACAGAGGGGCGAGGTCCATTGGTGTCCTGGAGTTTGTCACGAATTACCTTTGTCACAACTACCAGTTATTATTGGAACATGACCATGCAACTATAAAACATGTGATGAATTGTGTTATATGATATCAGTACTTTGTGCGCATTCATTTCCCATTACAGTTAACATACAACACACTTTCAATCTGGCGTCCCTAATTTGGGCACCTTCACACACAAGCTTGCAAGATCGGCTATTTTCAATAGGGTTGTGTCTTGAGATTTTAACTTGCCCATTGGTGTGACTTTGAAAACAGCTGTAAAGTTACCGCATGACGTGTAAATCTACAGTGAACCTGTGGGTGGATGATGTATGCACGCCAGTGATACATGTGACAAACGTGCAGCTGTTGGATAGAGGAACTGGCGTGGAAGGCATTATGGTTTGAAATTACACGTTAGCTCTGTAAATCTGTCATGACAGGTCTAATTTAGTAGACTATAACTCAAGAATCTGCTGTGTAAAAACACAGCTCGTTACTGAGCTCAGGTATCATACAGTACCTGGTTGGTATAATGATGGTATAAAATACCATCCATGCCTGGTTGAAATACGGTCATGACCAGAGGAACTCTTGCCTCTCTCTGTCTACATACTGTATTTTAAAGAGGCATAATCCATAAATAATATAGATAAAATATAAAGACTGAAACAAAAATAGACAATAAAAAAATATTATCTCATGGAAGGTTTACTGAAAGAGCACAACACATTAAAATGCTACCACGATTGTACTTGTATTGTATGTACACGTATGTATGTCTTACTGATGAATTGAGTACAATGTAACCATAATGGAAACAAGCCCCTGGCACTTTTTGTATCGTCCTTTCAGCATAACATTTGACTTTACTACGACTACAGTAGCAATAAATTATACCAGTTATCTGTATAGAGGGTATGCGCATGCATAAAGTCAATGGCAAATCGAGTGGCAAATCGAGTTTAACGTTGTTTAACGCAATCAGATAGGACTTTTCTGTTTGGATGTATGGGCTGTCAAGGCCAGAAGGTAGTTTTTTGACACTCAGTTGGCGTTCCTGCATAACTTCCGGGTATGATGATGATGTCACATGCATACCCTCTATAAGTTATACTAACCAGTAAGATGCCTAAGGGCGAAAAGCGACCTCGCCCATCTGTCTTGGCCATCTGTCTTGGCCATATATGGATTATGTTAGTGTGGTTCTCCTAGCAGGGCATCATCTGGGATACAATCCCTTTTATGCCCATATATGGAGATCCCTAACATAATCCCTTTTTAAGCCCATATGGAGATCCCTGCTCTGAGTATCTGACATCACTGTGATGTCACCTAATTATGCCCATACAGTATATGGAGATCCCTGCTCTGAGTATCTGACATCACTGTGATGTCACCTAATTATGCCCATACAGTATATGGAGATCCCTGCTCTGAGTATCTGACATCACTGTGATGTCACCTGTGATGTCACAGTGATGTATCAGGGGAACCACAGTGGCGTTACCCGGCCGGGCCGGCTGGGACGGTGTGAAGCTGTGACGGTTCTGATAATAAACTGCAACCTATGGTCGCAATAAAGGCCATAAAGGCACATTTGGAATTCTGAATAAAAATAGCTAAAACTAGAAATGATGCAATTGGAAATTACAAGTGTGGTTGCTGACGTGACTATATTCTGCAATAAGCTAACTGTCATGTGAAGCTCGACCAATTGATTCCCTATTGATTCCCTATCCCGAACAGAAATCTGTCTGTCTGTCAATTTCCAATGGCGGCGGAAAAGTTACCCTAGTTAGTAAATAAAGTTTCCCCAGGACTATAATGTGTTGCCCTGTTGGGCAACCACACTAATAAATAATTACAAGAAAGAAAACAAAAAGACTGTATGGCATTGGCAGAGCCGAGCAGAAGTTTTGCATTTTTAGCCTTAGGTCTAAGTTGAGCTGCTCCAGACTGACACACTTAATATGAATAGATGAGCAGGAGTAACCTCAGATCTCCCTGTCAGGACAGATCAGTGTTAGTAAAAATAGGACAGTTTACACTGTAAAACCCTGAGTGTTCATTTAACTCTGAGAGAGTACAAATGCACCCAAATGGACCCGTTGCAAATTGATAAATGAAACCCAATTTTATTGTGTAGAGAGGACTAGGGGCCCTGACAGTAAAGAGTAAATGGAGACATTGACTCATGCGCTGAGAAGAAACATGGTAAAACAGAGAGAAAGAGAAACAGAAACACACACACACAGCACACAGGTGTGCTCGCGAGCACACACACACATACACACACACTTGCATGTGTGTATGCACCGATGATGATGCAACTGGCAGTCCGTACACAATTTGAAGCAGGTATACAAAATGAAAGAAATTAATGCTGCGAAAGAATAAATGGATTTCTTGGGTTGTACGTGTACACACACACACACACCCACACCCCAACACACACACACACACACACACACACACACACACACACACACGCACACACGCACACACACACACACACACACACACACACACACACACACACACACACACACACACCGTTGTGAACGGTGTAAGCCAGCCAAGAGTAACATACTAATCTTTTTACCCTGATTAAAAGCAAACACACTGCATAACTATAGTGGAAAAAACCTTATTCCACGGTCATATACAGTGATGGGCAAGCTACTTGGAAAATATAGTAAGCTACACTACTAGTTACTCTTGATTAAATATAGCTCAACTACACTACAAGCTATCCCCAGAAATTGTGGTTACACTACAAGCTACAGGGCAAAAGTAGCTAACTACATCAACACTACTTTAAAAAAAATCAAGAACAACTTTCCACCAAACAAATGGGCAGGCAAAAAATGCTCAGTAAGATTTTTTATTATAAAACAGACTGAAACTGGAAACCCTCTGTCTGGCTAAATGTATACCCCTCACTATTCGGGACACTATTGTAATGACTGGTCTATTTATTTATTTATTCATCCCGACCGTGATGGCCAAGCTACTTGGAAAATGTAGTAAGCTACACTACTAGTTACTCTTGATTAAATATAGCTCAACTACACTACAAGCTATCCCCAGAGAATGTAGCAAGTTTCCGTTACGCTACTTAGAAATGTAGTTAAGATATGTAGCTAAGCTACTTGTAGCTAGCTACTGCCCATCACTGGTCATATAGTTACATTGTGGGGGGGCTGCCGAGGGAGGGTATCTATCAACTAGCCCTGGGCGATATACCGGTTTTATCGTATATCGCGGTATCAAATGACAATATCGATATTAAAAATTAATACCGTAAATATCGTAATTCTTTTTTTTTTTTTTTCAAAACAAACGCCCAACTACTTTTTTGTTAAGCACTGTATCTGTAAATTTGATATAATTTGATGTGTCTATTTCAGTTATATTTTAAACAAGACCCTCTTCTACACATGTGATGTGAATTTAATTCAAGGAGACAAGCTTTATCATTGGGGAGCGGCCGGGTGACGTTGTGCCCTGACGCTGTTAAGTAAAGCAAAGCACACCGCATAGCATACACTTACTTTCTTATTGTGGGCAGTCTCTGTATCGGGTCTGAAGAAGTCATAATGTTCCGATGGAAATGGTTGACCATATCATATGGCATGAATAATACCGGTATATAATCCAGGGGACATCAATATTTTCGTAGTGTAGACCTCCGTGGCGAGAGATGTCAATCTCCAGGTTTGATTTGCTACCAATGTGCCACGCACATTATGAGTCCACAGTCCACTGTAGCAGTGGTTCTCCAAATGTTAATTTTCAAGGACCCCCGTAACTCTGAGAGTGTATAAATGGAACGATGACTCTTGCAGAGTCCTGCGTGACTCCTCCTGATTATATAATCCCAATCATAGTTGAATTAGTTCTGTCGGCTCCATAATAACAAATGGAACCAAATGGACCCTTACAAGTCCATTTGGTTGGCATTGACTCCTAATTGTCTCCTGATATAGTTTCTATCATGTTCTGTTGAACTAGTTCTGTCGCTAAGTAAGTTAGCAAAACTGCTAAAAACAACTCCCAGCCTTCTCTGAAGCCCCGTAATAATGTATTGTTTCAAGGGCTCGCACGCAGCATTTGTCATCTCCTGTGTGTTTTGCAGTGTGACCGCTTCCCCCTCTAGTGGCGTAAAAAAGAACTACACTTAAAAAAAATAAAGAAATAATAAAAAACAATATATTTTTTAATAGACGATAATATCGAATACCGCGATATTATTTTTAATATCAAACCGATATTAAAAAAAGCCATATCGCCCAGGCCTACTATCAACATGTATTTTCACACAGTTTCATTCCATTTGTCCATTTGCACGCTTTGAAGGTGAGCAATATTGACAGTGGGTGTATACCTTCTCCTTATTGTCATGTTGGGCATACAGGAAAGCTGAGGAGGTATAAAGCATCGCAGCGGAAGTGGTTTCCGGGATCCACTAAAAATCTCCCATTCATTTTTCTCACATACTTTTACAAAAATATTTATAACAATTATGTTAAGCCTAGAACCAAGCCATCCAGGATTCCACTGAATCACAACCATAAAACCTTTGATCCTATATAACACTTATTTTAATATTTACATATTTGATATACTACATTTAATAAATACCCTTTGTTTAGCGATTTTCAGATTTTTTCTTTTCATAGAAACAAAGGTTTCATGTTCACGATTCACTTTCATCCTGGATGGCTTGGTTCTATGCTTAAAATAATTATTATAAATATTTTCGTGAAAGTCTATGAGGAAATGAAAGGGAGATTTTTTTTTGTGGAACCAGTAAACCAGGTCCACTGCGATGCTCTATATAGGGAGGGAGGGATGGACGGACAGTTAATGAACAATGGTAAGACTGCAAAGCCCAGCCGATTGTCACGTTAGAAATTAATGTCTGATCAATGCCTGTGATATCAAAGTGAGTAAGCAAGAGAGCGAGAGACACAGAGAGAATGACTCTCGTTCTCGCTCTCAGCATCCATGCTGTGTGTGGAGACAGAAGAGATGGAATGAAGCAAGAAGAGGGAAAGGATGTCAAGGATTCCTCTGCTTTGATTGTGTGTTATTAGTTAGGGAATAGTCTCGCGTAGCCAGACAACTACTCCACAATCTCTGAATGCTATATAGAGTCTGGAACAGCAGCAACGGCGAGTAATGGAAACGGGCATTACTGTTCAAGAAAATATATTTTAAAATGTCGCACACATTTCTGCTAAGCAGTAAGCTAAACATGCTTATATGATTTTTATTTATATACTGATAAATGTGTGCGATGTGAGACTGAAACGGAAGTGACGGGGGGGCTTCACTTCCGCTTCATCTCGCACTCATCGTTTCTATTTCCCTTTACCAGACTGTATGCCGGGAGCATTTGACCAAATCGCGGAGGCAACAGTCTGGCCACGCGAGACTAGTTAGGGATCAGCCGATGCTTTGACCAATCTGGGAACTAAATGCTTACCAATAGCTTTCTTCACAGATGTGTTCATAAAGGTTTCTACTATCACCTCTGAACCTTTTCAAACCCAACACCCTTGGGAAACTTTGTGGGAGCCAATCAAAGTTGGGGTCTCAAAAAATACAAAAAATAAATCTGCTTTAAGTAGCATGTGAGGGGTCAAACTATTTTTTCATGATTCTGAATCCAATGCAAGCATTTGTTTTGCACAAAGAACATTCCTTGGGAAAAAGAAACAGCCCCCACAAAACTATGGTTTAGTGATGAGTCATCACTTTTCACAGTTTTGTGGGGGCCAGTTTCAGCCCAAGGGATGTTTTTGATGCTACTTAAAGCAGATGTATTTTTTTTGTATTATTTTCCTGTATAGTCAAGTCAATGAGACCCCAACTTTGATTGGCTCCCACACAGTTTCCCAAGGGAGTTGGATTTGAAAATGTTCAGAGGTGATAGTAGACACCTTTATGAACACATTTGTGAAGAAAGATATTGGTAAGCATTTAGTTCCCAGATTGGTCAAAGACTCGTCTGACTAACCCTAACTATATAATATGAATAGTGTTGGGGAAGCTCAGTTAGTTGTATAGTGTTGGTTGAATCCCAAGGTTCCAGGTTCTATGCCGGGCACTACCGACTCGGCGTATGAGGAGCACAGCTTGGGCAACAAGGGCATATAGTAAGTACCGTAATGGTGCCTGGTGGTAGTTGTGGCACTCCATCTAAGCAAGCTATTGCTTTCATTCCTGGCCTGTCTGCTGATGCGAGTGTTAGCTGTCTGAATATTGTTGGTAACTAGCACAGGAATCCAAAGTGTGTCTGCTCTCCCAGGGACATTGTGTCTGCTTACCCGGGGGCGGTTGGGACAGTATTGTTTATAGTTCCTTCCTTGTTACAAATCAACAGAAATCTGACAAAAACAAGCAACAGGCTTTTCCTAATTGAATAAACCCCTTCAGACCCACAGAGAAATCACAGGAATTCATGTTTATTCATGTGGCAGCCAGTCAGAAACACTTTATTTGCCTGCTTCAAAAACCCCTGGACTGCATTTTTGTTGGGGAATTGCTATATTGTGGAGTTGCACGATTAAATATTTGTTTTACTTTGAAGTTGTTGTTATTGACTGTTTTGCTAAATTAAACTCCAATCGCCAGCCTACACGAAGACTCCATGTAGCCCATGGGTTTGGAACCACAATGACCAAACTGAAATGAAGACTTGGAAGACAGACAAATTCCGTATATCTGGCCAATATATCGGCCATCATTTGAACATTTTTGACAGCATCGCATCGCAATTATGCCATTGATGATTTTTTTTTACCACTTTTTGGGGCATATCCTTATGGGCAAAAGTTTTTAAAAGATTTCAAAAACCGATCTACAAGTGGTGAGCTTGTTGATTTTTTAAATTGATTAGAAGCGGACACATAGTATGTCATGTCATCAACATGGATCTGTCCCATTTAGCACCACCACTGGTACTTTACTGGAGTGTTTCCAGTTTCCAGTACTTTCACTTCTCCTCTACATCTATTTATAGGCCTATTATACTTTTACTCCACTATAATTATTTTAAAACTTTAGTTACCAGTAAGACACCCCTGGGTGAAAAGCGACCTACAGTAGGTCGTGCATATGGGCGCGTGCACACATCCGCCTGGGTGACAGCAGACTGCTGGGCGAGCACTGGCGCTTTGGCATGGGATCAACATTCCCTCTGCATCCTAAAATAAATATTGGCACTTTGGCTACAGTGTGTGTGTGGCCGCTTCTTTGTCTTTTAAAGACTATCAATGGGATCAACTTTGACCAACAAAATGCACAGACCTGGTTGGTTGGTTTAAGTTGGACAAAATGTGGCCATATTTTTCCCAAATGTAGATTTTGGTACTGGTAAGTAAATCTTGAATTCCAGATGTTTACTTGTAACATAGTATTTCTTCAATGCAGAATTGATACTTTTACTTCAGAAAAAAAAAGAAAAAGGTTTTCCCACCACTGTCTACTAGGCATCGGACCCAAAGATCTGGCCTCAGCAGTGTTGCCAGATGTACGATAATTATCGTATTTGTACGATAATTTGACCCTCTGTACGATGTACGATCAATAATTCCCAAAATGCCAAAATGTACGATAATTTCGGCATATCACCAAAAAGAGCGTGAATTCACTATTTTCCCTGGCTGCTGATCTTGGATCTGGTTTGGTTCTCAAAATAAGCCAGGAAATCAGTCAATCTGACCCTAGATCTGTTCTTGGAGGCATTAAAAATACCGGTTGCATCTAGTTTCAGGCTTTTATTTGTGTAAGCTCCAGGAAGTTGCCTGCCTCCACGCAGCATATCTGATACGTTTTTTGTCACGCAGGAGTCTCAAACAAGGTTGTTTCTTACACTAAAGACGCATTTTTTGGTGAAATTACGTTTTTACACGAGTGATTTCTCTTTTTTGGCTGTGTACGATAGTTTCATGTCAAAATACGATAATTCTGAGCCTCCGGTACGATAATTCAACATTTCCCATCTGGCAACACTGGGCCTCAGTGGAGCTCTATTAGTCTCTTGTCTGTCTCTCTACATTGTGTTCTGTAATGAAGAAACAATGCCGTGGAAACCCTTTGCAAAGCTGTGTCCCTGGCTGTATGGACCATAATCTCATGGGCAAACCTTTCAGCCGTTTTTCAGCAGTGACAGTTGGCAAAATATCTACAGCTTGTTCATCTGTTGATGCTTACAGCAATGCCTTTTTTCCGTTTTCACGCCTCTCGAGTCCCATCATCAGATAACACGACAGCAATACCATGGGAGCACTATGGCAGCTTACGACAGGAGGGAAATAAATGATTGTAGCCGGAGAGAGTGGAGGAGGAGAGTGGGTTAATGTATGTAATCAATAATAGTATCTGAGATTGCATGGATACAGAAATACAAGTGAGAGTTTCTTTCTCTATACTTCACATGTAAACAGCTTAATCAAATTATTCTCGCCTTCCAACCGAGAAGCAATAATAAAACAGTTCAGTTAATGGAGAGGCAATAAGAGACGTATACACAGAAATAAATATGCACGTACTGTACGCATACTGTAGATGAATGCACACAGGAGAGTATACACGAACACGAATTACACATTCAGGATTTCTCTACAGCACTTGGGCAGATGGGCACTACACTGTACCTTATTATGACATTATTCTGCCCTCCCTAGGTGAACTGACAGGCTAGTTTGACAGATAGCGTCTTCCCAATGAGCACAGACGCTTTGCAGTTTAGGCTATTTATTGCCACTGGAGAAGTTGTAAAACTGCAACTACAGAAAATACTGAAAAATATGCATTCTGTAATCAAACTGTATTCCACAGTATTCGACTCGCAAAATTGTTAAAGAAAACAGACAAAACACAATAACATTATCCATATTCTATATCTATTTTCTTGAATACGAATTAATTAATTTCTCATATAAGGGTGACCAGGGGGACCTTGGGGATACATCTGAGGAGCTGTGCTTCAACGACACATACGGTAAACGCCAGTACCCAATCCCTCACATGCACACACGCACCGCCGCACACGCACGCACGCACACACGGACGGACGGAGTCAGTTTCGAAGTGTCCTTGAGCAAGACGCTGAACCACAAATTGCTCCTGTAGGTTGGCGCCTTGCATGGTTTCCTGCGCCATCGGTGAATGAATGTGTGTGTGAATAGGTGACTGTAATGCACAATCATTGTGGATAAAGGCGTTCTATAAGCGCACCCTTTACCATTTACCACACACGAACGAACAGCCTCACACACAGTATTCAGTTTGGCTTCTCTCAATAAAAGAGAGAAAGCTGTGACAAATGGTCCTCGCCGCAGGCATGCACGCACTCACACACACCGTCGCTTATTGTTTCACTTATTGAGCGCTGCTTCACCACAACAATGCTGGTGTAACTACAGTAAGACAAAAAGGGATTTTTACATGCATCAGTTACATAGATTTTGTAGATGGTCCTGATACGTCACAACGTTACAACGGGAACACAAAAATACACAAGGCAAGACATTTCAACTACACTGGGTGATCTAAAGGAGTAATGTTGAATGCTGTTTAATGTTTAAACAAATGACCCAAGAGGTACCCAAGAGTATGGCCCTGCATTTTAAGGGGAGCTGATTTGAAAAAGATTATAAAGGGGGGCCAAATATTCAATCATCAAATCTCACCGCAAAGTTATTTATCGAAAATCAGATGATTCGATACAGTGTTTTCATCTGTTGAAAGGCAAACGGTCGATCTATGTTTCATCTTTTGAAATGTGAATAACTTTTGGCTCTTTTCATGACATTTTAAGCACATAATACATGACGATGTCACTGGACCCGTCCATGTTATGTTTGTGTGGGTCATGAATTAGTCTAGTCACTTTTCAGGGTTTGATCCGGTCGGGAGCGGAAACCACTTTACGTCATGTTGTAGTTCTCAAAGGAATAAAATTAGGCCGGAAAGATCAAACCGGATTCAGTTTTAACCCCAAATAATTCCCCTGCGCTCAGCCTGTTGTAAACGATCACCAGGCTTTCCCCGAGAAAGCCTGGTGACGCAAGGTTAGGTCATGAATGCTCCCGACAGATTGTCTGAATTAACTACTGTAGATTGTTAGTCAAGGAGGGTGCCTGGTAACATGTACACACATGTGCACACACACACACACACACATGTGTGCACGCACCGTGACGCACGCACGCACGCACACACACGCGCACACGCACACAGTCTCTTACCTCCAGCCGTAGGTATTCACTCTGCTCCTTGGAGATCAGGCTGAGGATGGTGCTGCTGTGTTTGCGGGTTCGTACCAGCACCTGGACCACCGTCCTGCGGGCTGGCAGAGGGGACGCCAGTTGGTAGTGCGCGTGACCGCGTCCGTCGAAGGAATACTGAGGAACCTCTGGTTATCACAACACAGAGGCCCGGGTACACACACACACGCACATACGTACACACGCAGGCACGCACATGCACACACAGATTAACACATTTTAGGCAGTTTTCATCACCGGACAGACCAACAAGAAGCCATTGGAACTAAAACATAAATACCCTAAATTTCCCCGCAACGTGCATGGAGCCAGTGGCAGCCAGGGCAGATTACATGAACACAGGCTTAGCTTGGAGGATGTTTGATTGAATTTTTTGGGCCTATATTCACTGAAGTGGACCCTCGGTAAGCCAGGCAAGTTAAACCAAGAATGCCTAAATCCTTTTAAAACTAATTCCTCCATCACACATCCTGTTGAAATAACAACTGTAACTTTATAATCCCTCTTCCCTAGCTATGGAAGAGGAGGAATATTTCATTACCGCCTTATAGGGCAAAATGATGGCAAGTAGCACCCTTTCTGTATATTCAATCCTGCATGCTAGCAGCATCTCTCTTAGGCATGTTTGTATCCATTGCTCATGTTGTCTTTATTCGGGTTGAATAAGGTATTGGCTTGGGTTTTGTCGATCTTAAAATCAATTCTTCACTCACGGCCATGTTGTTCAGGCCAATGTACCTGTTTCTGTACGCTAGATGGGTCAGAGGTTAGCACGGCCTCACAGCGAGAAGGTTCTGGGTTTAAGACAGACTGCCTATAGGTGCCTGCGTTCTTCTGGGTGCTCTGGTTTACTCCCACACCAAAACACATGCATACAGTAATGGGAACATACAGAACTCCTGCATGTGTCCTTGACCTCCAGTGGCCTTAGAGCTGGAGCCGATCCCTAGGGGTAATTCAGTGGCTATCCACTGCCTCTAATAGTCTTCTAATGGATCAAACACACACATTTCCCCAGGGATCAACCAGTAAGACACTCTAATGGCGAGAAGCGCTGAAACAACAGAGACTGACACAATATGTCCATATATGGGAATTCCCATATATGGGCTTAACTCATTGAGTGCCAATCCCGAACTAGTTCGGCTTTATTATCGTATCGCAGAGTGCCGATCCCGAACAAGTTCGGCTTTAAAAAAAAAAAAAAGAAAAGAAAAATTTTGATTTTTTTTTTTTTTTTTTTTGGACCCCATCAAATCTGGTGAACATGATTTCAATCGCGATTTTGCATGTTCCACCCCCATACAACCCCATCTAACATACAGGGCAGCCATGTTTGTTTACATAACATGTAAAACATAATGGCGATTATCTCAAGAATGCCTGAACGGATTTCCAATCGGATTTTTTTTGTTTGAAAGCTGTGAACAAACTGCACAAATCCACTCCAATGCAATCCAGGATTGCATTGGATTTTTTAGAGCTCATTCTTCTCTGTTTTTTTCCCATGCATGAGGTGTGCAAGGTTTAATCATGGCTAAGTTGACGAAAATAAGGCTTCTAAAATGCTTGGTAGCCAATAGCTAACTTCAAGCTAACTTCATCCTCTTCCTGTACATGCACAAAGGAAAGTGTTCAGGCAAGTCATGGCTGCAGGGCTTCTGCATATACCAGCATATCTCTATGGGATTTTCTATGGCCACTGGGCGCCCTCTAGTGGTGAAAGGGGTGGCACTAAATAATATTGATGCCATCAGGGATCTTCTTATATGGGCATAAAATGGACAAGGACGGAATTCATTTTCAAGTGACTTGCGTCGTTGGTTGTTTAAGTTGGACAAAATGTGGCCATATTTTCCCAAATATGACTGATGTCTGACATCATAGATGTATGATTTCATAGACAACATGAGACTGCTACAATATGTCCATATATGGGGCTGAGGTGTGACACACATGATCTACAGGTTTTCATACTAAATGCTACCTACTGTCGCAATATAGTATACTGTAACTTTAAAAGTGCCATAGGTTTGGAGCAGCACCTTTGTGTGTGGCTGGTGTTCGTAAAAAATGTTTTCACCAAAAGGCTTAAATCAGGCTTAAGAAGAACCGGAGACGCCTCCGGATTTGCTGACCAATGCAACAAGCACAATGTTATATTAACACAATTATTGGTGTTGACGGGTGTGATGCTGGGTGGGGGGTTGGGTGATCCGTCTCTGCACTATAGGGACTCCCAGTTTGGTTCGGGGCGCCTGTTCAGCACAGAGCGGAACTGGACATGTGGCTGCCTACACCCTCCCACCCAGGCCAAGAGTAGGGTCTGGCACTGACAAGAATACACATGGAAGTACTTGGCGTAATTACAACATTGGGGAGAACAATAGATCAAAACAACAACAAAAAGGAGCGCACACATATACACAGTTCTTCTTTTACTACCGCTTCACATGCAGTACTCCATACAACCTCTAGGCTATAGTTACTAGTGTTTATACAAAAAGTTTAGTTTACCCTCTTCACACTGGTGGCCCGTGTACCCAGGCACACACTGGCAGCTGAAGGAGCCCCACTCGCCACGGCAGCGTCCCCGGTGGCCACAGGATGGATACCCCATGTTGACACAGCTGCTGTCCGTAGTCAGGCAGCCCGGTGAGCTGGCCTGGGAGTCTGCTGGAGAACCCAAATCATAGAGCTGGAGGGGGGAAGAGGAGAGGGACATTTGCCAATACGCAAGAAGGGGAAACAAGAAACAAGGTAGTGGAGACAAAAGCAGACAAAAATATAACTTGACAGCTAGGAGCGAGGCAATGTTGAGGGCAAGGAGCCAGGGGGGGATGCACTTGGAGCGCCGATTGGGAAAGGAGGACTGACGTTACTGAAAACAGAGGAAGAATTGTGAAAAAAAAAAAAAATTTTACAAGGCGATTAGGAACATGGTTTCAGGGTAGGGCAGACCTTTTATCATTCAACTCTCGTCTCTTGCTCGTTCAAACAAGCTCGTTCTCGTTCATTCTCTCACACACACTGACGATACCGAGCGTCATACCCATATAATCTTGTGGACAAAGAGCATACTTGATGCTCAAAGGACAGCGGAACCTTGAAGGCCTTAATTCCTGTCCTCACAAAAAGCATTCAATAAAATACATGAATATGTTCAACCTCTCCTCTCCTTTTCCTCTTTATGAGCTCATATCACTGCAGTTGTGAACGCCATGGGATTATGAGGATTGTGAGAAACAACAGACGGAGAATCATTATGCCAGGCTGCCACTGATTGCTGTGTTAATTTGTACACCTGGTTGAGATTTTGTGTAGTCTTTTGACTAAAATGAACATTTGTGATTTTCTTTTTTTCACTAATGTTAACTAAGGTGGCCTTTTATCAAATGATGTTTTGAGATCAGGGGACGGTGGCGCAGTCAGTAGCACTGTCACATTAAAGTTATAAGGTCCCGGGTTCGATTCCCGCCGAGGGACGCTGGGGGCGTGTTCTCTCTCCCCGTCATCAGTACCCATACCCTCTGTGGGGTTGGCGAAAGGGCCTTCCTGTGTGGAGTTTACATGTTCTCCCCGTTTCCCCTAGGATAAGTACCCTCACGAAAACATGCAGTAATCCTGGTCTCTATACTACCTATCCCTTGGCCAGTCGGCGCGCTTGATGGAGGGGAAAGGAACTGGTTGGAATAACGTGTTCCTTCCACGCACTATGTCCAAACTCCCCCCTGCTCACTCCTCATGCATTGAAGGAAGCATGAGGTCAGTACGGGGCTCTCCACAAGTTGGCAGAGGGAGAGTAGTGCCCAGGATTACAGTTTAGGCAATTGGCACTGGGTGAAAATGGGTTACAAAATAGAGGGATAAAAACATTTAGGGAGAAATGTTTTTGTCAGCTGTTATTACAGCTGACTAAAGTTGATTCAATATTTTGGAATTTTTAATTTACAACCCTCCCTGACTCAAACAGTTCCTTCCTGCCTGCATCCAGGAAGGATGGATACAGTGTATATACCCCAGCTCCGGATACATATTCACGTAACTTTAATGTATCCAGTCCTGTTCTGTAAAGTCAACTTTACAGTTTACACAACTAAATGCCTGATTCTACCCGTGACTCGACCTCTACCTACAGTAGTCTGTTTTGGGGTAGTGTGCGGGGCATGTCTGTGGAAGCGACCAATGAAATCCAAGCTCCAGCGAGCTGTCCCTCTGTTTAATAGACTATGGATAAACACTGTTTATCCATAGTTTTCAAGCTGATGGGCCACACTGCTCAAACATTTTAAAGCGACTACTGAAGCATGCATTATATTCCCGACTGATGTTGTCTCTCCAGCCATGTCTTTGTCTGGATGCAGTGTTTTCGCTAACTTTTACATTTCAAAAAATTTCTTCTGCAATGCAGAGACAACATTACCCATTGGATTCAGTCAAATCAATGATGAGTACTGGATGTGGGTGCCTAGTTATGTGTTTGTACGCGCTTGCGCGTGCGTGCGTGTGTGCGTGCGTGGGCGCGCACGTGTGTGTGTGTGTGTGTGTGTGTGTGTGTGTGTGTGTGTGTGTGTGTGTGTGTGTGTGTGTTAGTCTTTGAGTGCACAAGTGAGCACAGTGTGATGCAATAACACCAGCTTCATGCAGACATCTGTTTTGACAGCTAAGAGGTGAAAAAGCTAACTCCGCTTCTCGTGGCACTGCGCTAAATGTCGTAGGCTATATACACAAGCTGTCCAACATTGTTTACTCTAGTGTTCACTCAGCATGTAAGCTGCTATAAACTGGCAAGCTTATCTTTATTTATTTATTACGTTTGTTTCATAATGTACATAATGTTCTCAATATTTCAAAGCATGTATAATACATCCTAAGTATTAAAGTTTATCCTTTCCTCTGCTTTGTGTGTTTTTGGCCCTGTATGTCAGTCTGTTTGTGAACAAAATATAATGCATTTATTTTCACAATTTTGCTGGACAACGTTCACATTATGAAGAAGAATTTATTGCGTTTTGGTGGCACTTAGTTTACATATTTTAGGTTTATACATTGTTAGGCCCAGCGGCTGCAGCATATGTGGGGGAGTAAGGCAGAAGTGTTTACTGCCTCCAGTAAAAAAGTACATACTGTAAGAAGAAGAAGCACATCTTTCCACATAGTCCGAGCGTTTCACGCAAAATTTGTGCACTTTATGAAAGAAGCATGAAATTTGGCACACAGTTAGAACATGCCATATGGAACATTTTTGGCTATAGGGGCATCGCAGATTTGTCTTGGGAAACTTGTGGGAGCCAATCAAAGTTGCTCTCATAGACTTTACTATAGAGTAAAAAAAAAAAAAAAAAATGCTTTAAGTAGCATGTGAGGGGTCAAACTATGTGTTTTTCGGGATTCTGAATCCAATGCAAGCAATTGTTTTGCACGAAAAACATTCCTTTCCGAGAAACGGCCGCCACAAAACTTTGAAAATTGATGACTCATCACTAAACCATAGTTTTATGGGGTCCGTTTTTAGCTCAAGGAATGTTTTTCCTGCAAAACAAATGTTTGCATTGGATTCAGAATCCCGAAAAACACCTAGTTTGACCCCTCACATGCTACTTAAAGCATGTTTTTTTTGTATTATTTTACTCTATAGTAAAGTCTATGAGAGCCCAACTTTAATTGGCTCCCACAAGTTTCCCAAGACAAATCTGCGATGCCCCTATAGCCAAAAATCTTCCATATGGCATGTTCTAACTGTGTGCCAAATTTCATGCTTCTTTCATAAAGTGCACGATTCCATCAAAATACTGCCCGAAACGCCTGGACTAACAGAGGCCAAGCACTACTTGATAATCAATTAATGCAAAAATAAGTTTAGTACTATCACCACTACATACGGTTGAAGGCAAGAAATACTTAATTAGTTCTGACAATTGTCATATTATGAAGTATGGGTTCCGGTGCAACTTCGCCAACTAGAAAAGTATAGGAATAAACTGCAGGAAAAGACAGTTCAGCTAAACACAGGGAAACAATTTCCTTTTGAAAACTGACACGTTACCGTTTTCAGCGAGTGGCTTTCATCAGTCATCAACACTCACAAAGGCCATTAAGCTGAAACCTGTCGGTTTTCAAAATGAAGTTGTTTTTCTAAAATACCGCAAGTGTTGCTGAAATGCATCTTCTCCAATTACATAATATTTTCCTCACAAATGTAACTGTCATTTCTTTATTTTATTTTTTTACATTTGATTCTCTCTGTGAGATTAAAAGGTAATTCTGACACATTGGTGTTGCCTTGGCAGAGGTGTGTGCTCTACTGAGTGCTTTCTAGTAGGGGTGGGCGATATGGTGATAATTATCGTGGAGACGATACAATGTCTCCACGATATGCTTTTTCAGAGATATCGTATATATCGTGATACAATTGATGGAGCCTTGTAAAAAATCCTGTTTAATCGTTAAAACAGAGATTCATTGCTGAATTTAATTTAAACCTGCATTTTGGTCTAAATCAGTAGTTCTCAAACATTAAAATGTCAGGGTCTCCACTTAACTCTGACAGTATACAAATGAAACCAAATGGACCCGTAAGGGTCTTACTTGTCTGACTTTATTGTTTACTTGTCTGACTTTATTGTTTCTAGAGCAACCCAAAAGTTTGCTGGACTACTTGTCCCTTTCCTGATTGGACAATGTAATGGATTTGAGGATTGGTCAAGCTTCACGTGACATCACAGTATACCAGTAAGACGCCTCAGGGCGACAGGCGACCATGTCTTGGCCATCTGGCCAGTGATGTGCCGGTGTATTGATGACATCAGCGATCTCCATAAATGGGCATAAAAGGGATTCTGGGCAATACCCATATATGGACTTTTACATATATGGAGATCCAGGTGATGGTAGTCAGCTCCACATATTGAGAGAGAGAATAAAATAAAATAAAAGTCCATATATGGGCATTCTGTTCTGTTAGATATGGGTTAGATATTGATGACATCAGGGATCTCTATATATGGGCATAAAAGGGATTCTGGGGAATGCCCATATATGGACTTTTTTTTTATTTTATTCTTTATTAACACCCATATAAGGAGATCCATATATATGGAGAAGATATGTGATTATTGGTTAGATTAATTGCGACCATAGGTCGCAGTATAGTATGTGAACCGCCACAGCTTGACCGTATCTCTGTCTGTCTGTCTGTCTATAACGCCTGACACTGTGGTTCCCCTGACACATCACTGTGACATCACAGGTGATATCACAGGTGACATCTACGGTCAATAATATAAATAGGCAAGACAGAATTCTTCAGGAGCAGTGTGTTTTAGCGTGACCGGCTTCATCGTTATTCCTCCCAGCGGATTCCTCGACAATATAATGTCCAATCAGACAGGATTGGTCATGCTTCACTTGACATCACAATATAAATGGAAATCACACTTGCATTTTCCCAGAATTGCACCTTTCTAGTTATTATTATTAGCAGTATTATTAGTATTATGCTATTATTATTACATGGAAACAATGTATTAACATTGATCAAAACCGTTTTTGGTCCATGCATGCATGCATGCCCCCTGTTTGAATGAGAATGAGTGCGTGTTGTGTTTGTCAGTGTGTTCTGTTCTTTGTGCCTGGCTGGAGTCCTACAGCCGTTGCCATGCCGTTGTGGTGTTTTAGCAGCAGGAGGTGGAAGCAGGCGAAAGGAGAAAGGATGGGGAAGGCAGCAAGATTTCCATCTCACATTGTACTTGAAAGCAATAATAACGACATCAAGGCAAATGCCGGGAGAGAACATGGTCTAGTGAAATCTGGCAGCAGCATAAGCATCTGCATATTTCATTATAACAGCATCAAATCTGTGGCATCTGTGTTACCTTCCACATGCCAAGGTGTCCTGTGTGCGTGCATGTGTGTGCAACTCCTCGTGTGGTTGTACCATGTGTTTGAGTGTGCGTGCGTGCGTGCGTGTGTGTGCAACTCCTCGTGTGGTTGTACCATGTGTTTGAGTGTGTGTGTGTGTGTGTGTGTGTGTGCGTGCGTGCGTGCGTGCATACAGGGTAGATTACCTTGCTGTCCACGATGAGATTGCGGATGCAGCCGGAGAAGTGTTTGTGCTGGAGCTGGGGATAGACGTAGGGAATATCCTCATTGACTCCTCCTAGTTGGAGCACCTGGCTGATGTTCAGGTGTCTGCATCACACACACACACGCACACACACACACGCACACACGCACACACGGAGCCCTTTGATCATTCATTTTATGACAGAAATATGTGCACCATGTGTTGCATGTATGTGTGCGTTTGCATGATTTGTATTTGGAGCGACCGAGTATTTCCCGGTGAACCTAAGCGCAAAGGTGGGGGCCGATGGGCAAGGAGGGTTGCGAGCTTATGCGAAACAACTAAAATAAGACCTAAAACCTGGCGAAAACAGTTGCGTGCATTAGCGGAAGATGACGATAAAGGAAACCGTTAAATGGAGATTGGAGAACATTAAATTAACTTCTGAAAAGCATACACGGCCTTAAAAAATGGCAAAAACAGTTGCGTGCATTAGCCCAAGATTATATGAGGATAAAGGAAATCATTAAATGGAAATTGGAAAACATTAAATTAACTTCTGAAAAGGCTTCTAAGCCTACACTATAGCCTACTAAAAACTAGTGAACCGCGATCTTGCCACACGTGAATAATTGTGGTTGTAAACAATAACACAGACAATATAAATCCTTAGTATAGTTGTGGGACGAAAAGGTTATCATCATGGCCCCAAATAACTTTTAAATATCTTGCAATTGGCGACGAGTCTCTTACTAAATCGGCAAGAGTGCCTCTCATTCTCAATATACATAAAGGCTAAGCTATATAACCTCTCTCCATCATCAGCAATAGTCAGTGGTGCGTGTTCCCCACACACCCAAGCCCCCACCGTTGCGCTTAGGTTCACCGGGAAATACTCGGTCGCGTATTTGGAAGTGTGTGCAGGGGTGTCACAAGGGGTGGAGGGGGGGGGGGAGTGGGACTGAGTTACTAGGGCCCAAGGTGGAGGGGCTTTAATTGCGACCGTCAGGTCGCAGTTACTATCAAAACCTCGACCAGCTGTCCGTCAGTCCTTCTGTCCGTCAGTCTGTCTGTCACAACGTCAGGTTGTGGTTTGGCAGGCAAGGAGCGTGTGTGCAAATTTTGGCTTGGATCGGGGCAACGGTTGCGGCGAGCAGGGGAAAAGTGTGACGTGTGACAGACAGACTGACGGACGGACGGACGGACGGCCAGCTGGTCGAGGTTTTGATAGTAACAAGCTCGCAGCACGGCACTGCGAGCTTGTATATCTACAATGTTTCAATAGTTAAAGCACAAAGTCACGCAGCAGAATCCAAAATCTGGTGCAACACCCGTGTGTGTGTGTGTCTGTGTGTCTGTGTGTGTGTGTGTGTGTGTGTGTGTGTGTGTGTGTGTGTGTGTGTGTGTGTGTGTGTGTGTGTGTGTGTGTGTGTGTACCGGTCAGTGTTGGGTGTGACGCCTGTCACTTCACAGGAGGAGTGGTCCTCGGTGGTCAGCCAGCTGCCCAGTCCCTCCATCTCCATCACCGCTGCTCCCGCACAACGATCCAGGGTGAAACGCACTTCCTGGAGGAGCACACGCATGCACGCACACACACACACACACACACACGCACACACACACACACGCACACACGCGCACACACACACACACACACACACACACACACACACAAAACACACACGTTTGCCTTACTAGCTTTTGGAAATACTTAACCATCTGCTACCTAACCCTATAATCCAAACCTAAAGATTCCACCGGGTGCCTCAAGCGTCACGTCAACGCCAACGCTGGGAACGCTCCAGCTTTAATCAATGAAGGGTGCTCCACTGCCGACGTTGCGCTGCTGTGTGCTGCGTATGTGACGGCGTCCAAAAAAAAAACTGATTAAATGTAATTGCATTGTATATTTAAATGTATATTATACGTGCTTTTCTGCTGTTGGCTATCCATTCTCGTCATTCACTATAATAATCATGACAAAACAAAGTGGTCAGTTGTGCATTGTTGCTCTCTCGACTCTGCTGTTTGTGTGACAACATGAACATTCAGGTCGGTCACAAATAGTTTTATTCCTGTTTGAAAGTGATTTTCATGTTGTGTTGGAAATGGGATATTGCCATTTAGAATGAATAACCCACAGCCACTGCAGAGGAGCCGGTCGGACGTCAACGTGACGACGTCAATGAAGCCGTAACAACGCAGAGCAACGCAACGCCCCCAGTGGAGCCCTGGCCTGACTAAGACTAACACTAATCTTCACCTCAAGTCCTGCACCAATTCCAAGGAGTTGCGTCGCAAATCATTGGTGTGGACTTAACCCTGACCTTAAACCTAACCCCTAGATGCTGAGTACCGAAGTCTGACATAAATTCTGTGACTCACCTAGGTCACAGAGTTGTTTTTCCTATTCTAAATCCCATAGACCTTTTTTCTTTACATATCAGAGGAGTGTTCCAAAAAAAAATACAAATACAAATAAATGAATCGATTTTGCTCATCAACTTACGGTGAAAATGTAATTCTTTCTCTCCAAAGAGTTATAGAATAAAGGTACACAAGCTTTGTGGACAGCTCAGCACCTCGTTTAGCGCTAACATGAATTTATATCATTCTATTGACTATTTATGTGACTGGTGCCTCGATCCTTGTCACCTGTTGCACAATGAGAGTACCCCATTGGAAAGAAGTATTTCATTATTATACTTTATTACACAGCTTGGTTGAATGCTTGATTCTGAGTGGTCAATCCCTGAATTAAGAGGTATGTTATTTCTGTTTAATGACCGCTGAGCTCAATAACAGACCTATGTCAAATCAAAGACTTAGAGCACCTGCTGCGCTGCTTGAGTTTTATGCTGTATCCAACATGACAGCCATGTGAACATGAAAAGAGAGAAGAGACATATAGACAAACACACTATGTCATTCACAACTAAAGGTTGCTCTCAGGAATGTTTTTGAAAACATTTGAAGCTGGAAATAGACGATGCAGTAACGTAAAATTGATTCTAGCGCAATTATAGCACAATACATTGTGTTGCTACTTTTGGGTAAATGTATAAATTAAGTATCTCTCTCGGTCGTCCTCAAGATTCAAGATTGCTTTATTTGTCATTCATTTTTCTGTCTGCAAGCAGCGTTAGAAAAAACAAACGAAAGTATGTTTCTCCCAGTTGAGACAGCAATAATTCATAAAAGGATAATACCAAACAGTGCAGAAATAATTCTCTACCATAAATATACTAAAATAACCAATATGAATAAATATAAATGAATCCTGAAAACCATAGTCATTAAAAAGCACCCCCAAATAAAATCAGACGAGCTTCCATCGGAGTCTCCAATCTTTCCGGTTCTCCATACACCCGGCCAGCTCCGAAGAGATTTCAGCTCAAGCATCCTTCTTCAGGATGTCCACATACCGGTACGTTAACGCGGAACGTCCTCGCGATCGATGCCCTCGCGTTGGTTCCCACAGGACCAGCCTGCTGGCCGGGAGCTCCCGATGTCTGTGGCAGTGGCCGGCCAGCTTCATCCTCCTAGCTGCTACCTTCTTGCTGAGCCTCAGCAGTTGCCTGTACAGGTCCTGTTCTGTGGAGTTCATCCAGGAACCCAAGTATTTGAAGTCATTGACCTCTCGCAGAGCGTTGCCATCTGATTACCTCAGTCTTCTTTGCATTCAGTCTGAGGCCAACCTTAGCACATTCCACCTCCACTCTGTTCAGGAGTTCCTGCGCCTGCTCCACACGGTCAGACACCAGGCAGATGTCATTTGCGTAGTCTAGGTCTGCCAGGGCTACAGCAGGGTTTCTACTAGAAGAAGTATAGCCATGTAATATGCGTGATACTTGATAGGTGGCTGGTCATTATTGAGAGATAAATCCCTTAAGTTCATGGTGACAATTCTTTTTCTTCTGTTTTACTATGCTTAAGGGGCCCCACCATCCATCCATCTTCAACCGCTTATCCGGAATCGGGTCGCTGGGGTAACAGTTCCAACTGAGACCTCCAGATTTCCTTATCCCGAGCAACTTCCTCCACTCCCTCAGGGAGTATACAGAGGCGTTCCCAAGCCAGTTTGGAGATATAATCCCTCCATCTGGTCTTTGGTCTGCCACGGGGTCTCCTCCCAGTGGGACGTGCATCGAGGACCTTCCTAGGAAGTCACTCGGGGGGCATCCGTACTAGATGCCAGAACCACCTAAGCTGACTCCTTTCCAAGTGTAGGAGCAGCGGTTCTACTCCAAGTCTCACCATGCTTTTCAAAATATATATGTTATATCAATATTGGTCCATGATTTTATACAGGTTTTAGCCTAAAAAACACTTTGATATTTAAATTTCATGTTCTGTCTGTCTCTAATTGCGAGCCATTTCAGATGCAATACCAAAATGCCCTTTGTTGGCAACGGGGCTAAAATTGGAATGAATATTAGCATGGTACCACGATGAGAAACATGTAGAGTCAATCCAATTCAATCCAATTCAAGCCAATTTTAGTACCACTTTACATCATGATTCCACCTCATATATATATAGTCTCAATAGAATATAGCCTCCCAAAAAGTACTGCCCCTGTCTCGAGAGGGCCCAATATAGAAAATGAGCCCCTTTGTGACATAAGCAAGGGGACGATTTCAAAAGAGTACTGTTCAGACACGCCCATTCAGAAAATCACTAAAATGAAAGGCAAGGCTTGGAGTTAATGAATGTTTTTTTTTTTTTTTAAATGAAATTCATGGTGGGGCCCCTTTATAGGGACTATTGGTCCCCACAAAAAAATCAAAACACATACAGTACGTAGGCACGCATGCACACACGCATATGCACACACTATATATATTATCATAAAATATTGTATGTATGTTGTATGTGGGGCTGCACCCATTGGAGGACACTCAGGACAGAAGTAATTGTAATTGTGTGTACATAGTGAGTGAAGTGGTTGTTTTGTTTTTGAAGTAGATGATATTAGTGAAGTGTTTTGATTACATGCGTAAGTGTTTTTGTGTAAATGACTTTGCAACGATTGATATAAGTACTATGTAACTGAAGTGTATATTAGGTGATATAGACACACACACACACACACACACACACACACACACACACACACACACACACACACACACACACACACACACACACACACACACACACTTTGTTTGGTTGGTGTTGTTTGGATTTTCAGTTAAATAGTTTGTCTAAATGTATGAATTCTGCATTTTGTCATTTGTGGACCCCCTTGAAAACAAGATGGTTCATCTCAAGGGGGTTATTGCCGATGAAGAATTTCAGAATTTAAATAACAAACCTTCATTTTGTGCCAGTGGAGGCTCACAAACAGAAATGGATGTGATTGATTGATTGATGATTTTATTCACATAAAAACACGCATATATTACCATATATTTGCACATATCTGTGTCAAAAGGATAAAACACAAAAAAGCTGGAGAGAGATTATTTCCATTGGGGTACTTTGAGTGCAAACTTGAGTGCCATGCAATTGGAGGGTGGCACTAGTGTTCTCTGTGTCGATGAATTGAATACAGACATGCCATTCCAAAGTTTCACAAGTCCTGCCATTGGTAAGACAGTAGATGTTCAGGGGATCGATAGAACATAACCGCAGTGTAGGCCAAGATTTATTGAATGCTTTAACCAGTGAAAAATAGCAGATATACAAGCTCACAGCGCGGCACCGAGTGCCGCGCTGCGAGCTTGTAGATCTGCTATTTTTGAAAAAGTCGTGAAAATGTGTGCAAATCTTTTAATATTTTCAAAGCGAACGTTTGTAACTCAAACTTTGCTTCTGGGTGGTCCCTAGCTGGAACTAAATATTTTGAGATGGGGGGTCCGTGGCCAAATAAATATAAATTTGGGGGTCCTTCACATGAAAAGGTTTGAGAACCACTGACATAGTAGTCTCTCAAGAACAGACTAACTGAGCTCCAGTTGAAGTGAAAAGGACCTTTTCTTTGACGATGTCTGGCCAGACTGCTGACATAGAAACATAGGTTTTTCAAAAAACCTTAGAAGGATTCAAAAGACAATTATAGAATCGGGTCAAAATTCTAATTTTCAACATTTTTCAAAAATAGCAGATCTACAAGCTTGTATATCTGCTATTTTTCAATAGTTAAAGCATAAAATGATGATACACAATAATGTGTACCCGTTCTAGAGGGACCAAGGAGGGCATTTGTAAAGGTGTTGTTATGTAAATGCTGTTCAGATTCTTATTTCCAATGAAAAGAGGTGTCAAAAAGTGCCTTTTGTTTTCAGTAACGCAAGAGAAGAATGAGCAAGGCTAAACTGTGAAAAGAACCTGGGAAAACAACTATTTCCAGAAACAAATGCAGGAAAAGTATAGGAAATGCAGAAGCTTTGAAATGGCATATCTGTACATACAGTAGGACCACAATGGAGAAATGTCCCCAGGACTTTTTTTGTTGTTAACATTTTAGTTGTGTTTTACTGTACTTCAATGCTGTTTAAAATGTTTGACAAATAAAGTATTCAATCAATGACTCAATCAATCAATCAATGAAAGGAGACACCTAATCAAAATATAAAAATCAGCTGTGCTAACGGCTAAATCTGGCATAGAAATAATAATGAAATAAAAATCATCTAATATCTTAAATACAATGAGATTGAGCTAACTAACAGTTACATTCTCTATGTATCCAGCGGTCTCTGAACTTTTTCTCAGAACCGTGCTCTGCCCGACTCTCAGAACTATAGAGTTTCCGATGCCAATCTTACAAGCTCACAACTTGTCGGATGCAACACGTTGTTAATAAGGTCATGTGTTACAAGTATGTGTGTTTATGTAATCAGGTTGTAACTTTGTAAAATAAAAGGAACAACATTTGGTTCTGAATAAGCAATCTGATATGCCTAGAGCTGTGTATTATTTGCCAAAACAGACATAATTGTCTAGGAGTTGTTTAATTCACAACATGTATTTGGATATGTATAGAACACTCGAGTTTATGTGTTATAGTGAATGACATTCCATGTTTGAAGATGTGTGATCATAGCAGTGATATTATTCTCACTCTCATGTTCTATAATTGTTAAGCGACTACACTCAGGCTGTCAGATGTTTAGCATATGGAGATCACTCAATTTAGCAATTTGAGCGAGGACAGCGCGTGACATCTCTAACAGTTGAACAGTCCCTCTGAGCCTCTAGGGTGAGCTGAAGGGCGCAGATGAATGGCTCCTTCAGCCCTGATAAGGGACAAGTCAGTCCCTCGAGGTGAAAGGGCTGGCTGGCTCCCACGCAGAAGTCTGCAGTCATGTTCTGCACTATAATACCCAGCAGTAGATGATAGTAGTGAATCTGCCTAGACCTCTCTGTGTGGCGTGTATAGTTTCCTGTCCTTTGATTTCATTCAACTTTATTTAAAGGGATAGTTCATCCATAAAATCACTTTTTTTCTATCGATTACTCACCCCATGGAGACTTGAATTCATGGTTTTATTCGCATTCCTAAGCCAATAATTTGATGACCAGCAGTGGACACAAAGATACCTTCTTTGTTCCCTATGGAGACACAAAGAGCCTTCTTTGTTCCCTAGGGAGACACAAGAGTCTCCTCAAATGATTGGCTTAGGAATGCGACAAAACCCAAAAAGTCTCCATTGGGTGAGTAATTGATAGGAAATGGGAGCTGGGGAGTGACATGCAGCAAAGGCCGTCGGGATCGGGACTCGAACCTGTGATGCGCTGTCAGCCTATGTGGTATGCACACGAACCGCTAGGCCAGGGGTCCTCAAATCCAAATCTTGAAGGTCCACAAATATTTTTTTGAAACAGGCCCGGGTCCGGGGAAAAAATAAAACAATATATATATATATATATATATATATATATATATATATATATATATATATATATTAAATATATTTATATTCGCTTATTTGTATTATGTCGGTCAATCTTAAATAGTAGGCTAAGATACAAAAAAGTACCAACCAGGGGTTGACACCATGGTCTCAGAGGCACTTGTCCGTCTGGAAAGTACAGGTCATGTTCTACTTGCCCCCAGTCATGGCCACTTGTCCTCATTATTGTTCATCTTACATAATTAGGGATCCCTTTCTTATTTTTATTTTTTTACAATGGCTGATGTGTTTTTTATTTTTTTTAGTAGTAGTTTGATACAGTAATAACCTCGCCCACCAGGCTTCATGCAATAATGGTCTTTTCCCGTTTCTTTCTTTATTAAAAGGGTCCTTAAATTATGACTTCACTGTCATCTGGGCTGGGGACTCCTCCAAAATCATTTGGGGGCCTTACTTGATTGAAGAGAAACAACCCATTAAAGCAGGGAGAACAGAATGTTCAATGGAGCAGAGATATTTTGCACAAGTGCTCTGGTTTCTTTTAACAAACTGGGATAATCTTCGAATAATTTATGCTTGTCTCGCAACGTGAATATCGATATGAAAACAAGGTGTCGCGCGTCAGAGACCGGGGAGCACACACTGAACGCGGACGGCTGCGCAGCGTCGCATCGTGGTATCGACGCACGTTAAGTGCCGCACGGTAACCCAAACTGGATGCGGCGCGCTGCCACACAGCACATCCATTTCCCCCGGTGGGGAGAACCATGGGAGAACAACATCCATGCAGAAAGAGAGGCAGCCGTCACAGGCCGTCGGGCCGTGGCACGTCGCGACAAACTCTGGAGATAAGATTACAATCCTGCAAACGTATTCACGTTGATGATGTTTTGCGTGATTGAAACCCCACTGATTTATAACTAGTTGCATTGTTGGTGGCTGAAGCTTCTTATTATAACTCTATGGCTGAAGCTACTGCTGTTGTTGCTGCTCCGAAAACTTCCGCAGTCTGTAGCAACAGCCTATCAGCGCATCATTGTCAAAGACATGACAGCCCATAATACTTTGTTGCCCGGCATCAGCCAATCAGCGCGTCGTTGTCTCTCTCTCTCTCTCTCACACACACTCAGCGCATGCAATGAAAGTGAATGAATACGAGAAGTGGAAACAAAAACGTGGAGATGTTTTTCCGCTTTTTTTTTATTTTTTACTATAATTCGTCCTGGGTCCGGTCGGCGGTGCCTCGCGGTCCGGACATGGACCGCGGTCCGCCTATTGAGGACCCCTGCGCTAGGCCATCAGGCACCCCTCTATACCAAATCTCTTCATCAAAAACAAACGATCCACTAGCAGCTGGTGGATCGTTTGTTTTTGATGAAGACTAGACTAGTGACTAGCTCATTGCAACGCGCTGTGAGCTTGCAGATCGCCTATTCACAGTTTACCATGACAAACGTCACAGCTTGTCTCTGTGTAGACGTGTACACAGCTCTGACGCTCTGGCTTCACTGTGATGTCACCCATATATGGAGTTCCCTGATGTCATAAATATTAATGATGCCCTGTTAGAGATCAGATCCCTGTGATGTCAGGGGGGGAAAAAATCCCTTTTAAGCCCTTATATGGAGATATGGAGATCCCTGTGATGCCAGGGGAACAAATCCCTTTTATGCCTATATATGGAGATCCCTGATGTCCACAACGCTGATGTCCACTTCTCTGATGTCCACATCACTGTGGTGCAACCTCGCCCTTTTGTCGCTTGTCGCCCTGAGGTGTCTTACTAGTTATTATTATTATATTATTTATGATGTTCATGCGGGGTTAACCTTGGTGCTGTGACACTATCGACCCAAATCTAGTATCTTTTCAAACTATTCAAACTACTGGTATTCATAAACTATTCAGCTGTGGTCAATAGACTGAGGTGTGAATGAGCACTGCATCACCATCACATTATGACCATCGTCACACTATCACCTCGTGTCAATGGAGGTGCACGGCTCTGTGACTCACTGTATTCATTCAAGCTGCTTTCATGCGTCGAGTATAAACATGTGTTTGTATGAGGGTGTTTTTCTCTCTCTCGAGCATGAGGTTCATTTTTATTGAACTGAATGAACAAAAGAATCACGCCTCGGTTGCAACTTATAAATAATTTAAAGTTGGAGATATAGGCCTAAGTTGGTTAGTTGGTCACGCACGCACGCACGCACGCACGCACGCACGCACGCACACACACACACACACACACACACACACACACACACACACACACACACACACACACACACACACACACACACACACACACACACACACACACACACACACACACACACACACACACACACACACACACACACGTCCCATATGAATCGCAATGATGCTGCTAGACCCTTGAGAGGAAAAAAAAGCATACCATATTTGATTTTTAATTATTCATGTTGCAGCCTTCGACATGAGACCACTTTCTTTTCAATGTGCTTTCAGGCAGAGTGTTGATTTTCATTGAACTTGAAATTGTTGCTTAAAGAACCACGATTTCTCATGCTGCTTGTGAACATCTAAGCAGGACTTGTTGCTGTAACGGTTTCAGCATGCCTTGCTTTGTACTTCTAGACTCCATCTATAATTGAGAAGCTGCCCTATAGGAGGAATGGATGATGTTAGTAAAAAAGAAAATGCACTTAAAAACATATTTCTCTTTTTTTCCCTGAATATTTTATTTTGGTACTTTACCATAACACGAATAGATACTTCTGTTTGGTTTACAGATAGAGGTGACACCGAAAATGTGTAGGCTGAAGCCAGGGGCTTATTATGCCTACAGAAGAGGGAGAGAGGAGCACTCGTCAACAAACATTTCCAATACTTGTCTTGGGTGCACGCCACGGCTCAGGGAACGAATGTACTTTACAAAAGAGATGCCAGCACTCACTTTAGAATAACTTCTTCCATTTTATTTCATTTTTGCCCCAGCAGCTGCAACAAAGCAAATGTTTCGACCCTACCGGGTCTTCCTCAGCGTGTATCTGAGAGAGATACACGCTTGTTGCAGCTGCTGGGGCAAAAATGAAACTAGAAGCAGTGCTCTTCCGAGCACAGGTCTCCACCAGGCCAGGCGTCCTGGTGGCGCTATTAGGCCAATGTAAAAATGGTGGCATGTGTTCTTCGGACGCTGCATGTATGATTTGAGGCATTGTGTTCCAAAAATGTGTTTCGCTAAAGTCTACCTGCTGGTGGTGCTATAACATGTGAAAAGGGTAGCATTTGTTCCTTGACCTAGTGGGAATATATGTGGCAAATTTCACGGTAATCGTGAGCTGCGATTGATGATTTGACACATTTTGTTCAAAAACTGAGCAATCCTGCAAACTTTGGAAGTCAATATTAGCCAATTAGGGTGGAATATGAAATATCAGACGGACCGCTCTTGATCACATGACTATAGAGATACTGTGTACTGATTTGCGTGATTGTTGGAGTAAAACTGATGGAGTAATAGCAAAGAATGTGTTTTACATAAGTTGTCCTCCTGGTGGTGCTATAAAATGCAAATGTGAAAAATGCAGGGCAAAGGTTTATCCTTAGCCTCTAGGGAGTGCGCATACAAAGTTTTCCACTTATCGGTGGTGTTAAAGGTAAAAACACAAATTGGCCTGTTGTAGCGCCACCATGAGGCTGATTTGAGAAATTTGAAGTGGCATTTCTTCCTCTGCCTAGTGAGAATGTGCGTGCCCAATTTCACCAAGATTGCACAGTGTGTCATGATTTGAGTCATTTTGTTTGAAACGGAGCAATCTTGCAAACTTTGGGAGCCAATTGTAGCCAATCAGGATGGAATATGGAAAATCGGACAGATCCATGTTGATCACATGACTGTAGAGATACTGTCTACCGATTTGCATGATTTGTGGACAAAATCTCTAGGAGTAGTGTACAGAAATGTGTTTTGTAAACATCGGCCTCATGGTGGCGCTAGAACCGGGCCATGTGAAAAATGTGGGGCAGAGGTTCTGAATTGGCATCCAGGGAGTGTGTGTGCTCAGTTTGGCAGCGACCGGGCCAATGGCGACTGAGATTAGCTGGTAACAAACTGGAGGGACGCACAGATGCACGCACGGACGCACGCACGGACGCACGCACGGACGGACGGACGGACGGAGGGGAAAACATACTCTCCCCATGCCTTTGGGCTGGCGGTGACAATACAATGGAAGAAGTCATTCTAAAGTGAGTGCTGGCATCTCTTTTGTAAAGCTTATTATGCCTACACTAATACTGCTTGACCATACCATGTATACCTTGATGCTATTTTGATATGTTGTTTCGTTTCTTTCTTGTTGTGTCTTAACATGTTTAGCTTGTTCTTAAAATTGTTCTTGTTCAACACTTTGGTTCGATCTTGGTCATTGGAAATGTGCTATATAAATAAAGTTTGATTTGATTTGATTAGATTTACCCTTCGTTACAAAAAAAAACATTTTCAGATCTCAGTTCGACAAAACTGAAAACAATTCATTTCATTAAGCGTCCCGCAAATCTTGGCCAATGTGACCCTGGGCGTACATACGGACAAAGCCAGATGTTGGAGCGTAGCTCCTTCCAGGAGCACCGCTCAAAATGAAATCGTGTTGAATCTCAGGATGGTTCTGGGAATGGCCTGCATATAACATCAGTCATCTATGATGACTCCTCGTAGAGTTAAAAGAACACATTCTACAGTGTAGCTACTGTAGATTGTGGTCCCGGAGATAAGAATGTGTATCAAATGGGGGTCTGTGTGGGGCCTCATGCTTATCAATCCAGGGTTCTTGAAATTAAAATAGGCTGAAAATCACTGAAGTAAACCATCCTGGAACCCCAATCCTCGGTATTCATTTAACTCTGAGAGTATACACTCCCTGAGGACGTACTCAAAGACACAAATTAACAGCCTTTTTACAGGCAATGTGTCAGACACATTATATACTAATGACATTAGCTGAAACACAATTTAGAGTCATAATACATGTGCCACCAGACAGGCAACACAAGGCCGGTTTTCACTTCCCATGGAAAACAATAGAATGCAGAGCAACATGGAATTCTTTGGCACTGTTAATGACCAAACTGACACAGAAATCCCTATTCTAATAAAGAAACACCTGGAGAAATATTTGTTATAGGATGTATTAGAATGTTTTTAATGCTTTTAAATTAGTGTTATATGCGTTCATAAAAAGATTTATATTATAATTAAAGTTTAATTAGTGTGGTAGCTCAACAGGGCAATACATACATTACTAGGGTAACTTTTCCGCTGCCATTGGAAATGGCAGGGTAAAAATGTATGGAATCAATGGGAATGGGAATCAATAGGGAATCAATGGGATAGGGAATCAATAGGGAATCAATGGGAGTGGGAATCAGCAGGGAATCAATGGGAGTGGGAATCAATAATCAATAGGGAATCAATTGGTCGAGCTTCACATGACAGTTAGCTTACTGCAGAATATAGTCACGTCAGCAACCACACTTGCAATTTCCAATTGCATCTTTTCTAGTGTACTTTTTATTTTTGAGCAGTCCTACATTGTCTGTTTGTACGTATGTATGTCCCGCCCCATCCCACATTGGCCAAGCTTTGAGGGACGCTTAATGAAATTAAAGGGGAAAACCACCCATTTTCAGTATTGAACTGTCATTAATATACCTTAAAGGAGTGTGGAAATAAATAAAAAGGTTTGTATTGTAAATCACACCGTGATGACATCACACCGGTATATTATATTGAAAATGGGTGGTTTTCCCCTTTAACTCATACATAGCACCCCTCTCTTCACACTGGGTGGGATTTCTTTCTTTATGTTTATTTTTAAACAGTGCTCCTGGAAGGAGCTAAGCTCCAACCTTTGGCTTTGTCCGTGACGCAAAACGTGGCCTACATCTTGGCACAAAGCGCTCAAAGTTTGTTGTATGCCCGCGGACCCAAGGAAGACTAGCTGTGCTTTAGGGCACAGCTAATGGGGATCCTAACAAATAAACAAAAGTTCATTTTTTGTTGGCCATCAACAAGTAGCCTTTACAGTACATGTCTAGCCTTTACAGGTCTCTCTGTACTGTTTGAGATTATAGGTTCCATTAGGCAATAATAGCCAATGGAAAAAAAGAAAAGTCTCTCTGCACGGGGTCAAACGAGGACTTATGTAAATCCTTTCGATACGTTCACGTACAGTATTATTCTGAATAAACCCTGGCTGTTGCTCAGCGGGCGGAGACTCCTACCTTGCTGTTGCTGCGGACATCAAGCCGATGCCACCTCCTGTCTGCCACGTTCACGTTGCCAGGCAACTGTAGCACCAACGTGCCGGAGCCATGGTTGATTTTGAGGGTGGGGGTGCCATCTATTAGCTCTGGACAGAGAGAGAGAGAGAGAGAGAGAGAGAGAGAGAGAGAGAGAGAGAGAGAGAGAAAGTGTGTAGGCGGGAAAAAGAGAAGTAAGAAAGCAAGAGCGAGAGAATTACTTTTCCTGTGATTGCATTTGCCTAATTATGCAGGTGGCAAGTGAATGTCCGCATTTAGAAGGGAACACGATTATGACAAAGACAAATTGACTGATGCATGCAAATGCATGCCGTACGTCACTGGAGCTGTTACCACTGAATCCAAGCAGCACAACATCGCCAGTCAAACTGTCAAACCTGCTCCTTTTCTGTACCTCCTCCAACTTTAATAACGATTATTGCACAGCCCGGCATAATGCAATTATTATTTCTTCACTTCACTCATAACAGACAATAAACGTATAAAAAAAAGTTATTCTATTTTCTGACTTATTCAAATGGGAAATTAAAAGTTAATGAAGCGTCCGAGTCGGCTTGTGTTCTCTGCGCTACGCAAAGCATTATGGGAGCGTGCGTCTACCAGCCAAGATCTAGCAATCCATCATCAGGCTGAACTTGTAGAGTTTACCAAGACATAAAGCACTTTAGATTTAGGGTTTAATTCTTTCAGCTTGCAGTCTGCTATGCACATGGAGGCCTTATTTGCTCACTGACTCACATTAAGCGACTACCTCAAAGTGTAGAATCCATAACCTTAAGACCCTGGCTAATTGAACGCCTGATTACTTTGTACAGGGCTGCCCAAGGTCTGCTCCAATGGTTCCAGTAGAGTGATAACATAATTCTGTAGTCTATTGCAATGTAATCGTCGAGTGATTCCCATAGGTTTCTTTATTAGAAATGATACATAATGAACTCTGAGAAACAAAACCGCTACTTGCTCTTTTTGGCCCAAGGCATATTATTTAACAATCCTTTATTCTTTGTCAAACACTTCCTGGACAGCTCAATGGCTGATAAGCGCTAAACGCTGCTATGGTTATGTGTCTGAATTAGAGCTGGGATACCCGACCGAAATCCGACGGGACCCGACAAGCCCGACGGGCTCGGGCTCGGGTCGGACGCATTTTCACAATTAATTGTCGGACGTCGATTCGGGTCGGACATAATTTTGATTCATAGAAAATAAAGTGTAAAACGATACAACTATCGTCTCTGTGTGTGCTATTTCCTTGTCTTTCTGGTGCACTGCACGTGGCTACGCTCAGTGCGTTGTCTTGACAACCATGCACACATGTTCATGGGGAAAAGGAAGTGGGAGACGGAGTGTCATATGTGACAGAGAACAAACAAACAAACAAACAGATACACGAGAAGAAAAAGCGAATGAGTGAGAGATAATGTTGCCGCCAGCCGAGATAAAAGTTAACTTGTCTACGGTAAAGTTTAAAGCAATTGAAAACGAAAGAGGGAAATCAGCGCCGCGGTATGGACGCATTTCAACGTAGTTGTCAACGCAGACATAATTAAAAAGTCCGATGTTGAATGTAGCCTTAGCCTAAAACCCATAAACCATAATGGTTGGATTAATAATAGTTTTTGATTAAGAAAGACGGCCAACTGGCCGTGGACTGGCCGTTTGTGGACGCTGGATATTAAAAGCAGATGTCAGATTCGTCTATGCTGGTAAGACTGAATACATTTTGATATCGATTGAACATGTGGAAAAGGTTTGTGTGTGAATACTTTATTAACAGTTTGTAAAAGAGGATTTTAAGTGTGTGACTGCAGCGAGTCACTGACTGCAGTCAGACAAGAGTCACCAGACGCGCAGTGCACGTTATAGCCTATTATTTAATAATCTAACGTAGCCTACTTGTGTAATTATTTAAAACACTTTCACAAGCCACAATGTGGCTTAATATTATTAAGGGTAACAAACAGGCACGCTGCATGCACTCACTGCACATTATAACACGTTTGCTAGTGAGTGTAAATCAGTGGCTTCCTCAAAGAAAAAGAAACGAGGCGAAAAAGCGTTGAAAACATAAGGTTCGGGCCTCGGCTCGGGTCGGACGCTTTTTCATGATTAATGCTCGGACGTCGACTCGGGTCGGACAGAAAACTGTCGGACACAGGTTCGGGTCGGACAGAAAAAATGGGCCCGATCCCAGCTCTAGTCTGAATTCCCCTCATGTACTGCATTTTACAAACTCTTTACACAGCAGGTGGAACTGGGAGAAAAAAGAAATACTGACTTAACAAAATTGACAGGCATTGGTTTACAATAGTACTTTACTTCATTTATAACAAACCTGGAAACAATGGTGGTGTTGGTTATATTTGCGTCTATAAGTTCCAGAGAGGTAATTTCGATGGGAAGATTCGTGTGAGGATATTGGCATTCCCCTTTCCCCTCACTTTTCCGCGCTGGCCGCTATACGTACTGTAGTTTATCCAAGTTTTTCGGTGCATACTGTGTGGCCTTTTTCAGGTATATTACACAAAAAAACGTTGTGTTTTTCGACCGCCCGGGTAATACATTATTTTGTGCATTCAAGACGGTGTGCAGACCAGTTTTTAAAAATATCTATTATGAACTAGCCACTCCAATAACAGATGAGTGCCTTGTTTTTTTCCCCCCGCCTCTGACTTTGTCTGGGTTTCATCATCCACCTTGGTGCACCTGTCAATGTTTCTATTCTACTTTTCACTTTCATCACCAAATTCCATCTCCTGCCTCCCCCTTTTTGTTATTGCCATTTTCATTTATTCTAACTGAACGACAATCACAAAATTCTATGAACAACCATGTTCATATGGCACTTGTAATCCCTATATTACTGTACGTTGCATTGTTAAATTACAATTGTGATGATTTCTGATTTAAAAAAAAGTAACAATACAATTTCTCAACATGTTTGACCATCAGGATCCAATATTTACTGAAGGAAATATCTTGATGACAAATTGTGATTTGTAAAGCAAAAACATGTAAATGTCCCAATTTACTCATAGGGACAGAAATGTACAGTATTACACTGACCTAGAAACTTTAAAGACTTGTGCTTTGTTGAGGCTGGTACCTTTTAATTAAGATAGCCTAAAAACCATTGTGGGAGAAAGGAGAAAGGGAGAAAAAACACACAGAAAAGAAAGTCTCTTGGTAATCCTCGTTTTATCTCTCGACTTTCATTCAGTTAAGTGGAAGTTGCAAGGCTGTATTGACTGCTTGATGAGTTTGTCTCGCACTTTTGGAACAATCCACTTAATTTCAATATACCATAGGAGATCACATAATCAACCAAAGTAATTGAGGGAATTTCAAGATATCAATTTAATCCAATACCGGTCTACTCCAATGAACTTATCCATCAATTGCTCATCAACTCTGTCCCCTTCTCCATCTATCATTCATTTACCTCATCCAGGGTACCCATTATGTCTTCCTATTGATATATCTTATTCAATTAGGCTAACTTCCTCCCCCCATCCCTGCTTTCTTCTCTCCTGGGGTCTCATATCTCTCGCTGTGCCCTGCATTACAGCCCCATTGGGACGGTCTTGCTGGTTCAGAGATATGTACTGTAGGACCTGGCAGCTTGTCAGAGTCACAAAGAAAACCTGTCTAGACTCTGATGGAGAAGACCTTTTCATGAATGTGTGTGCAGACGCGCTCTCTCTATCTGTATCTCACTCGACACTCACGCGCACATGCACGTGCGCACACGTTGAGATGCACATTGCGCCCATTGCACCAGACTTTTCAAAGCACCTGTGCGCGTAACATACGCGAGCCCCACATACGCACAGGCAAAAAGAGATCCAGTGCTAATTTATAGCCTGCGTAGTCCTCGCAACTGGTGTATAGCCGGCATCATTGATATCAACGCACACGTGCACGCTCGCATGCACACAGGGTTTAATAGATTGAAGCTGTGCCACTAGCATGAGAGTACTGAGGACATCTTGTTGAGGAGATTGACGTGACATTTTGTCCAGAGCAGCAGACAGTCTCGCAGAGACGGAGGAGACGGAGAAGCAGGAAGAAATCAAATCATATCAGATGGAGAGAGACGAGCAGGACAGAGAGAGAGAGAGAGAGAGAGAGAGAAGGAAGGAAGCTAGACAGTCAGATGGGAAGATGACAAGCCAAGAGTCTTTTAGTCAGAGAGAGAAACAAATGGCGGAGCAAAGATGAATATTCATTTAGTTAAAATAACAACTAGAAAACAACAACAGGAAGGCAGACAAAATAAAGGAGATGAAGGAGAGCGGCGAACGACATGATGATGTATAAACGTATCATAAATCAGGAATGAGAAGCAGACTTTTAGGCGGAGACAAAGAGTGATGTGGACAACTGGAGGAGAATAAAAGTGTGTGTGGGTGTGTGTGGGTGTGTGAGAGAGAGAGAGAGAGGGAGGGAGAGAGAGAGAGAGAGAGAGAGAAGAGAAGAAGACAGTGAACAGGGTGTGTAAGGGATACAAAGAGAGATGCTTTCTGCAGTAAGAATCGGGTGTGTTAATGCAACTCTGAATGGGACTCTTTTTGCACACTCAA
>NC_137816.1:59896822-59969322 GCF_963921795.1 Nannobrachium achirus | reverse complement strand
AACCTATTTGCCAAATATAGCAGATCTACAAGCTCTCAACAGCTTATAGATCTGCTATTTTTGTCTAAAGTTCTCCTCAAGATAGGGGTGTGAGGGTTAAAGTTGTTAATTAAAAAAATTATCCAATCACAGAGATTTGGCGGACCCCCTGTAGTAACTCTGGGGACCCCCTAGGGGTCCCGGACCCCCTGTTGAAGACCCCTGGTCTAAACAGTATCCCCCCAAAAAATCTATAATCTGCACATTGAAACTATGCACACAATGTCAGGACTACAAACGATCTGGCATCTGTCAATGTCATAGTTGGCTTACGTTGAGTTATCATAAATAAATAATTCATTTACTTAAGCTTTTACTTCGTGGGCCTCGCTTCCTTTTATGCTCCTCAGTGAGCCAGGTATAACAACATGTAATTTGTCTTGTTAATTCATCTATTGATTCCGCAAGCTCTGGCCTCTGGCAGCGATCCTTTGAGTCTGCATGTGAGTTTACAAGTGTTTGCACAGTCACGTCGTGTACTGGATAACCCTTGAGCAACTCCAATGTTTACAGCCATGTTTCTCATTTAATTATTACTGTCTGAACCAGGCCTGGAATTTCGTCATTTTAGGGGCAAGGCCACTTGGCCTTAGGTGTTATCCATTTTTTGAGGGCACAAAGGCCAAATGCCAGGTCAGGAAGGTCATCAAATAAAACATGATTTTAGTCCATTGAAAGAATTTGTTGAATTTAAGGGTTAGGGATGATAACCTAATCTGCAGTGAAATAGATGATATTTACAATCTGATATCCATGCTCAGCCCTGCACCAATCAAAGTCACTGGATGGTTTAAAGATGGGGACACGAGGGAGTTAAGATTTCAGAATCTCAACAAAAGACACTGGCGTCTACATGACAAGAAAGTAGGGGTGTAACGATATAGTAACTGTATAGAAATATCGTTTTTAACTTAAAAAATCGAAGTATATCGAAATGAAAACAGCTAAAATCGAATCGTATCGTTTTATTTTGTATCGTATCGAAATGGCAGTGCAAAGAATCGATTGTATCAATACTACCCACTTGTGCATTATATTTAGCATTTTCAAGAAGAAAAAATTAAAAGGAGGGGTTTAATTACTTTTCCTTTCCATATAGCTACACTGGACTATCGATAAATGTGTGTAATCTCTGGGTTCATGTCAAGGTGCCGGTTTGTCAATATACAATGTCCATGTATTTGGCAGATAATCACTGTGTTTACTTATTTATATCCATAATAATACATCTTTCCCTTAAAAACCTGCACTATCCACACCTTTCACACAGATTTAATGTCTTTGGTAAATAGTTACTATATCGATTTTAAACCATTGAATCGTATCGTATCGTATAACCATGAATGAACCAATATCGTCCATGTATCGTATCGTCAACCATGTATCGTGATATGTATCGAACCGCTATTAAAATGTATCGTTACACCCCTACAAGAAAGAGACGCCGGTGTCTACTGTCTACATATTGACAAGAAAGACAGAGGAGAAAGTGGTACAAGTCAGCTGGAGCCATAAGGCCTCAGCTCATGCCACTGGTCAAGGCCAAACTGAGGGGCAACGGCGGCCATGGCCTTCATGGCCTCCATGACATTCCTGCCCTGGTCTGAACACAACATCGTTCTGACACAATCAATGAGCTCAATATACCTGAGGTCAAAGAGTGGACACGTGGATTCGGAGCTGTGAGGAGCAGCGAAGCAGCCACATGCAGTGGTCTAATTCTCTTATTTGCCAAATGTAAGATATTTTAGCAAAGGATTCAACTCATGACAACATTATTTCCTAAAGAAACTCACTAAAAAGTAGAAACCATAATAGTATAGTGAGAAAACACACAAGAGGAGCACGTCTTTCTGACAGTTACTGTACAATTAAGTAAAAATCCAAAGAAGCTCTTTGGTGCGAAGAGTGACAAAATGCATAGCAAAAAAACTAAACAAAAAACAACAACAACAACAACAACAAGAAACAAAAGGCACTCACACTTGTGGAAAATGTAATTAAATTGTAAATGGTAAAATATTACCAAGCCTTTCTTAAAATGTGGCTACTGCATGACAGTTATAATGAAAGTCAGCAGGACTAAAGACAGAATGTGTGTGAGAACAAGGGAGAGGACAGTGGAACGGCGAGGATGCAAGGAGTAGAGCTGGCGAAGGAGTTTAAATACCTGGGGTCAACTATCCAAAGTAATGGGGAGTATGGAATAGAGTGCAGGCAGGGTGGAACGGATGGAGTAAAGAGTCAGAAGTGATTTGTGACAGAAGGGAGTGAGAGGGAAGATGTACAGTAAACGGTAGCTCTGGTCCATAACGTTAGTGGAGTTCTCCCTAACGCTATGTTCCTCTACCTCCGCATTTCTTGGCAAAACCGGAAAACCCTGCTGTCTGGTCCGAAAATATCAAAAACTGTTTCGCCCCTCACCAAACCAAAAGTATCAGTGGACAGTTGAAAGCTTACTCTACTTAGTGGACGTGGTCTGAGCCCCCCACTACATGCTTAAAATACATTTTTAGGGCAAAATGAAAAATATTCCACCGGATGGAGACTCCATTTCTTCTCGTTTTTCACTATTTGTCATCGCCATCACGGCGCCAACTCACTACTGCCGCACAGGTCAGAGGACCGAATTACACAGAGCATTGTCTCATTGGATGTTATTCAGCTCAGTGACGTTGGAAGCGTTGTTTCGTAAAAACAGTCTTCAACCAGGAATAGTGTCTCCATCCGGTAGAATATTTTTCATTTCGCCCTAGAAATGTATTTTAAGCATGTGGTGGGGGGCTCAGACCACGTCCACTAAGTAGAGTATGCTTTCAACTGTCCACTGATACCTTTGGTTTGGTGAGGGGTGAAACAGTTTTTGTTATTTTCGGACCAGACGGCGGGGTTTTCCGGTTTTGCCAAGGAATACGGAGGTAGAGGAACATAGCGTTAGGGAGAACTCCACTAACGTTATGGACCAGAGCTAAGTAAACGGCAGTAGAAGACGACACACGCACACACACGCACACTTACGTGTCTGTCTACAGTGGCTTACTGTAGCGGTCAGAGCACTAATTGAGGCTGAATTGCTTAGCGAGCTCCAGAGGCTTTTATAGAAGGTTGAGTCTTCGCAAATGAATACATAGCATTTGGAAAATCTCTCTCTCAATTTACTTTGAGAAGAAAATAATATCACATACACGCACATCGCACACACGTCTGTCGGACTCACTCGCACACTCACTCACTTACACACTCAGGGCAGTGCTATAACCAAATGGTTATACGGTGAAAGTAAATGTGCTTCCATGTGCACACTGACATGCACTTTCCTCTCCGGCCAACGCAGCAGTGACGGCTGGGTATGGGTGCCCTGCGGCTGGATAAAAGGCGCTTGAGTAGGCGGCTTTGGAGTGGCCAACCTCAATAAATGTGTGCATGCGATGTGTATATTATGTGAGCATGAGAGAGAGAGAGAGAGAGAGAGAGAGAGAGAGAGAGAGAGAGAGAGAGAGCGCGAGAGAGAGAGAGATTGAGCAGGGTATGATAAAGTCTAACCTGCCGTGCTTGAGGTATAGCAGTGCTTAACCGGGTGAAATATCTTTCTCTCTCATGAATTCTCTCTCGCACTCTCTCCCACAGTCACACGTGCAGAAGGTGAACACAGGCAGGCTTGTCTGTGGGGCAATATCTGACGTCTAAACAAAACTTTGTGCAAACACATCTGTACTTTTTCACAACATTCTGTACTTTCCGCTCATCCACATCTTGCGGCTCGTACTCTAACCCTTGTCGCACGGGAACCAAAAATCCTCCCGTTCTCCATGCACCTTCCTCGGCGTTGCAAACATACTCTCATAAAATCCCTCTCCAGCTATGTTTTTCCACATGAAGTCTACAATCAGCGAGCAGCGAGCACACTATTTTTCCACATGATCACATTTTTTAACGACAAAGTGAACAGAGCCATCCGTCTGTCGCGTTCATTTAACATGGTTGATGGCCACCCAGGGCGCCGCCATGCAGTGGCACCAGGGGTTCGTAAGGTGGGGGGTATTCAATTCTGTGAGCTCACGGCGCGGTGGAAATGCCAAGTCTGACTCAAACATTACTCGCTTGCAGCAAACATTTCCCTTTCACTTTTTCCCTCTAAGCACATGCACCATAATCAAATGGGTTTTCTGTCGTTGCTGCTGTTGTGAGAGAGACTGGAGTTGAAACTCTGTTCGGGGGTTAGCCAGCTACGCATCACCTCAACATCCTCAGAATGATCACTGGCAGCATCCTGTCAGGCTTGTTTTCCTTCACGCTTTGTCTTTGTTCCAACTGTTCTCTCACTCCCACGCGCCTGAGAGCATTCCTCTGCCATATTTTGCCTTTCAATCAAATACATAAATCGTCTCTCTCCATCGTTCTTCCACTCTCTCCTATTATGCATGGGAGAAGTACTATAGTTGCACACTATTTTTTATGTTTATCTTTGTTAGTGTTATGTTGTGTTATCACAGTTTTTCTCAACCTGTGGGTTGGGACCCCAAATCATTTTGGGGGGTCCCCAGATGATGAACTTAATGTGCAACATTGTTTTCTCACTCAACAGTAGGTGGTATGCACATTTCTAAGGTGACAATTTAAGGACTTTTTAATACCTCTAAAATGACAAATTAAACGTTGTCCAAATTGTCAAATATTAGAGGCAGAACGTGTGAAAATAGCCGATCTACATGCTCAAAACGCCTCGCAGCCGAACGCTGTACTTGCCGCTCTGCTGGCGCAAGTAACTAGACTGCACTCTGTCGAGGTGCCAACTTGCGCCTTGTTGATGGTGACGTCACCAATAATGCTGATCCCTCATTGGCTGTTGATGGTGACGTCACCAGGAATGCTGGTCCCTGATTGGCTACGGGTGTAAACACAAACAGATTCGCGACAGATACACAGAGCGCAGTAATTGTGCACTCTGCTGGTGCAGATAAAGACACACGCATACGATTCCAACAGAGGAAACTAGGTGTCAGCTTTACCCAGCTGAGGGCATATTTAGCATGCAAGGGAGCAATTAGGGCATACATGGGCAACTGGCGGCCCGGGGGCCACATGCGGCCCCCACCTTCACTTAATGCGGCCTCAGGTTAATACCAGAATACTGATATATTATTGATTTCAGCTGTTACAATTCCAAACATGACCTGCTTTAATTCTGTCAGTCTATATTAATAGCTTAATGACTAGTATAATAGTATGTCCAATGTATTTGTATTTAGGTTCATAAAGTTAACATGAGTATAACTAAACGAGTTTGAAATTAAATCAAAATGTTTGATTTCAGGATTCCAATAAAAAAGAAATAACAAAATATAATTCAGGATTCCAATTCAAAAGAAGAAAAAATAGCCGATCTACAAGCTCAAAACGCATCGCAGCGCGATGCGTTTTGAGCTTGTAGATCTGCTATTTTTTCTTCTTTTGTATGAGATACTAGAATGACAAAGTTGGACGTAGCAATATGCAATGTGGCCCTCTGGAGTGAAGGTGGAAATATAGTGGCCCTCGCCATCATCAAAGTTGCCCACCCCTGAATTAGGGGATAAGAATCCCACTCACAGACACGTCAACCCATGGCCGGGGAAAGGGATCAAACCATTGACCTTCAGACTCACAAGTCATGAACCAAGGCCTTGTTTCACTAACACTACTCTCTATATCAGTGGCTCACAAACCTTTTAGCTTGTGACCCAAAAGAGAAATGTTATGTCTCCCTGGGACCTGGCATGACGTATGCCTGTTCAAAGTTTTCATTTTCAAATAATTGCTATTGTTGCTGTAGTTGTTCCTTATGAGGAGACAAATAATGTGTAATGAAGTTTCATGGACGTAGGCCAAATGGGTTAATGAGAAAGGCCTATTCATGGGTTGCATTTGTAGTCCTACACCAGCCATGTTGAGGACCAACAAACACAGGTGTTCTGATTGGTGTAGAACGTTAGTTCTATGCCAATCAGACACATTGAAACACCTGTATTGGTCCTCAACATGTCCGTTTAGGACTACAAATGCAACCCATGAATTCAGTTAACAATGCTATAGCGCCACCCTTTGGCCAATGGCTGTCAATTTTACCAATGGCTGCTGATTATCCCTCATTGGCTGTTATTGATGACGTTGCCAGAAATGCTGGTCCCTGATTGGGCTACAGGCTTAAACACACACACCTACCTACCTACCTACTTACATACCTACATACGCAGCCAAACACAGTACTTGCACGCTCTGCTGGCGCAAGTAACAAATAAAAACCTTAAGCCAAAGAAATTGGGTCTAAATCTAAAAACATTTATCCAATAAAACACATCAAGAAGAGTTAAAAGTTATAAACTGAGAAACTTTCAGAGCACTAGACAAACACCAAGGTACCATCATCAAAGGCTCTACAGGCAACACTGGCTTCAGCCAATATCAAAGCACATGAGTCAACCACTAGAAAGAGATTGCAAAAATGTGAGGATAGGCACGAAAAAGACTCAGTTCTCAAAAACACTAATAAACAAATAAATAAATGCACAGCTTGCCTCAGCTCTCGAAAGAGAATATAAATGCACAGCTTGCCTCCACTCTCGAAAGAGAATATAAATACACAGCTTGCTACGTAATACCGGGGTGAAGAGCCGCAGCGCCGCGACGATGTGCTTTGGACAGACGAAGCCACGGTTTGAGTTCTTTCACAGCAATGGCAGGTTTCACATTGGGTGAAAACCCAAAAATGCCTTTGAACGAATGCCAACTATAAAGCATGTTTGTGAGAGCATTATAGTTTGGACTGCATCGCTCCCTCGAGACCTGGTCAGCTAGCCATTGTGCACGTGCGCGCGTGTGCGCCCACGTGTGTGTGTGTGTGTGTGTGTGTGTGTGTGTGTGTGTGTGTGTGTGTGTGTGTGTGTGCGTGTGTGTGCGTGTGTGTGTGTGGTAGACACAAACTCCAGCAAAAGCGATACACAAGCATGTTTAGAATACACCTACTCACAAGACATAGCACAAGATACACACGCGCACACACACCCCCAGGCGGATGGCACTTCCCACACATATTATTTGGCCAGTGATGACAACATCGTTTCTCCAGAGAGAGAGAGAGAGAGAGAGAGAGAGAGAGAGAGAGAGAGAGAGAGGGTTCTCTAGCACCGAGAGACTCGAAGAGGCTTTTAATTCCTGATTAAAACACTAAATATACTGAGACATACAAGGCACTTTGTTCTCCTTCCATCTATAATTCCACCTGCTGCTCACAATTCAATGTGCTTTATTGGCAAGAGAGTTGAACAATACTGCCAAGGCGAGAAGATAAACAACATATTTTTTTCATATTAAATCACTTTAGCTAGTTGTGTTGGTGACAGTATGTTTGTGCTTCAGGGATCTGTGACAGTCTGGCTTGCCGTTAATTTCTTAAGCGATAACTTCATACCATTGACTTTCACCGTTGACAAATTGTGTTCTAGTCGGTATCAAATATATCGTCGTTGTAGGGCAGAAACCTTGTATCTCCAAATTTCAAATGTGTATGCTTTTTTTTTAAAGAAATTAAAGCACTGCTTTATCATACAAGACTGTCGCACACAACTAGCCAAAATAGCAGATCGGCTATTTTCATTGGTTTAAATAATTTTTATCATGATCAATTCAAAACGAACAGTTTTGGACATACAAGGTTTCCACCCGACAACGATATTCTTCAGGGTTTTTTTCTTTTCTTTTTCTTTTTTTAATGAGTAAAACATATTTTTTTTAATGAAAGAATAGGAGTTAAAGAAGCAAAAGCTTATTTCTTACAAAGCCAAACTTTACATTTTCCACAAAATGAAGGCGTTATCCGTTAAATTTTTCAACTACAGGTCCAGGAGTTTACATTACACCATTTACATATTATTAGACATTTAATTGACACTCAATGACAATGAACAGCTAAGGGTTCAGTGTATGCTCAAGGACACTGACAGAACATAGACTGGGATCATTTCACCTTGCAGGTTCACGCTGCAGCTCCCTGCTATTTGGTTGCACATCACATTTATAATACTTTTTTTATGAATCTACATCATTGCAAAACAAACTTTATAGGTCACTGTCTCATTTCCATGCTTTATCCTATTATTGTTATCACTGTCTGAATATGCCCCCTAGAGGCTGAGCGATGACCCATTCTTAACTCATTTCCTGCTATCCCCGTCGAAACCGGAGATTTCCCGCTGTACCACTCTGCGATGCCTGTCGATCCCGGAAATTTAATTAGCTTTAATCATTATGAAACCGCCTCCTAACTGTATCCGGTCGTATTTCCGGTTTGGACCGGATCTAGGTTTCCATATCCGGTCTGAGGTCCAATCGTAGCTCCGGTCCCATAGGTTTTCCATTGTAAACAAAGGAAGGAACTGCACGGCCGTAGAATGGTCTTTTTTCACGCAGTTTTTTTTATTTGGTAGCTGTTTGATTCCTCTACCCGCCTGGCATAATGATCTGCGCACATATCGCCTGCTATGTGCGCGAACGTGCCCACGTGCTCTATGGTAACAAGCACAGCTGGCTGTTTCCAATGTTTTTTCATGTAAACACTGGCGGATAAGCAGGGGTTTTTTTTTATTCGAAAGCTGTCATCGAGTCTACACGTCTACTAGATGAGTCGCGCACAGATCGTGCATGTGCCCACGTTAAAAGGTAAGGACAATTTGGCAGGAAAACTGTTCAGCCTATATGTTTAAAATAGCAGCAAACGAGTTAACATTGACTGGTTGGGGCGCCTGGTGGCCTAGTGGACCAGGCTCATACCATATAGGCATCGCCATTTCGGCATCAATGCCTGTCGGCGTCGCCGGTTCGATTCCCGATCCGGACGACCTTTGCCGCATGTCACTCCCTGTCTCTCCCCCATTTCCTGTCAGTCGACTGTCCTATCCAATAAAGGCAAAAAGCCCAAAAACAAATCTTTAAAAAAAAAAAACATTGACTGGTTGAGTAGCACCGGCTGTCACCACTTTAGAACCTGTGTTTGAACGAGGGGCAGCAGAAAGAAGCGCCATTGGACCAGGTTTGCTGTCAGCTGATGTTGGTTTCTTCTTCACCTCCAGAGATCCGAGGCCTCCTCCACCTTTTAGTGTCCCTTAACGCGGGTGGGTGACATTTCATTGTGAAAATCAGACCTAATCAGATCCGCCTAAAGAACGTCATAGGAGCGCACACATTGAGCAGCAGGACAGAACCGCGGCATGCATACAGCAGTGTTTCCGCCTAAACAATGTGGAGCTCACACAGTGGGCAGTGGCATTGGGCAGCAGGACACCGGGTCCGACACACACACAGACAGACAACCACAGCACACACCAGACATCAGCACGTTAGCCCATGTTCTCATCATAGCAAGAGTGGTTTAAAAGGCTGTCAAAAAGGATTAAGAGTGGCAGCCGACCTGGCGTTTATGTAAATAGCCTACTGTGTAGTGCGTTACAAACACTGAGGACGGTGACTGCAGGGACGATGCGATGCCATTTAGAAGCACATCATACTGTACACACAGCTGTAGGCTATTTACCTTGCGGCATGTAATCACAGGTAGCGGGGCGGGCGACGAGTCAATTTCTTGACGGGCGGGGCGGATCTGGTTTAGATAAAGACGGGTAACAGGTGGGTCCACAGATCTGATTAATGACGGGCGAGGCGGGCACGGGTTGTCAAAATTGGACCTGTGCAGGACTCTAGTCCCACGTACCCGCTCAAAGTTAAAAGGTGACCGTTCCTTTTCGGTCGCTGCTCCAACACTGTGGAACAGCCAACCTCTACCTACATTAGGTCTGGAACCTCCTTGGATATTTTTAAAAGCAGACTCAAAATGCACCTGTTCTCCCTGGCCTTTTAAAAAAAAGAACTCCTGCCTTGGAGAAATGGCACGTCACTTTTTTTCTCCCAAATTTTTACCTCATGCTATTTGTCTTCCTGGACAAGAGAGGATTTGTATGATTTGACGCTTCTTTTTTTGGAGTTGTATGTTCTGTATTTAGTGTGGTTAACACACTGTAGTCCTGGGGAAACTTTATTTATTCCACTAGATAAACTTTATTTGTGAATCAGATGCAATTGGAAATTGATGGAAATCAGATGCAATTGGAAATTAATGGGAAAAAAAAACATTAGAGGAGTTGTGCTAGCGAGAATTGGTTGAGCAACTTGAGCTTCACATGACAGTTAGCTTGCTGCGGAATATAGTCACGTCAGCAACCACACTTGCAATTTCCAATTGCATCTTTCTAGTTGATGCTTTTTGTGTGTTTTAAACTTGTTCATGGAGATCCTAGATGCCACGTCTTTCCATCGGGTCCTGTCAGCCATTGCTGCTCCCAGTTCTTGGAATGCAAGTCCTGTGTCCCTGGAGATGGTGTCAGGATATGTATGAGGCCTGGTTCCTCTGGACGATTGGGGGAGCCGCCATAGCAGGATATCTGATATTACTTGATCCTTGGAACGGTAGCAGTGACCAGCAAAGATTGCTCTCCGATATGCTACGGTTGTTATTGGCAGCAGTTCACCATAGATCTGCTTTTTGGTTGGATGAGTTTTCCAGGAGATGTTTTTAACACACATGAGGAGTCTTGTAATGTGCCATCAAGCCGGTCTTGTAATTCCTTCTTCATAGTCCATGTTTCAGCATTGTATAGCAGGATGCTTTCAACACAGGCCCTGAAGAAATAGACCTTGGTGGAGGTTGAAATGCCGGACTGCCAGACTCTAAGGAGTTTGTTGCAGGCATTCCAAGCTTGTCCCTTTCTGGCAAGAAAGTATAAACTTTTCATGCTATACTGTACGTACAGTACTTTGGTCGGCCTTTGGTTCACCAGGGATCCCTAATGACATACATATATGGCCATAAAAGGGACAAGGACCCTATATGGGTATATCAGTTGGATCGGCGGTTTCACATACTGTGGCCGCGTAGTGGCCCGAACCTCTAGTACCAGTAAGACTCCCTAATCGGGAGATAAGCGACCGTAGGTGGCTTTGCAAGAATCGGCCTGATGGTGGCGCTAGAAGAGGGCCATGTGAGAAATGAGGGGTGGGGTCTGCACGGCGCCGAGGCGGACGAATAGGTACCGGCCCCGGTTCTCCCGGTCGCTCCTAGCCGGAGTTACGGCATTTTATGTGAGCTGCAGTGTAGGGGGTCCTCCACTGGGGGCACCACCACTTTTGCATCCGTTCTGGAGCACCAGGAGTCGGTGGTCCCCGGGAATTCCCCGTGAGCAGCCCTGTTGGGGTGGTCATTTGGTCATTTTTGCACATTTGGGGGTTTTTTTTACATCTGGGGGTCCCCCAGGGAGCTGGGGGTCCCTGTAGCTCCGGGGGTCCTTGGAGGTTGTAGTTTGGCAGGTAAGGAGTGTGTGTGCAAAATGTGGCATGGATGGGGGCAACGGTTGTGGAGATATGAGCAGGGGAAAAGTGTGACGTGTGATGTGTCACTCACGGAGGGACATTTTTTTTACACCTGGGGGTCCCCCAGGGACCTGGGGGTCCCTGGAGCTCCGGGGGTCCTTGGAGGTTGTAGTTTGGCAGGTAAGGAGTGTGTGTGCAAAATGTGGCATGGATGGGGGCAACGGTTGTGGAGATATGAGCAGGGCACTCACTCACTGACAGACAGACAGCCTGTGGAGGTTTTGGTAGTAAATGCGACCTACGGTCGCTATTAGTGTATTTTAATTGCAAATTTAGTCAGTAGTAACATTGGCAGCATAATGGAAACAGTTTATTTCCTTAATCATTTTGAGCAGTGCTCCTTGAAAGAGCTAAGCTCCAACATCTGGCTTTGTCTGGGCTCTAAAGCGTGGCCTACATCTGGCCTACATCTTGTCACAAAGTGCTCAAAGTTTGTTATAAGCCCAGGGTCACATTCTCCACGGGACACTTAATGAAATTAACTCACAAATAGCACCACTAACATCACACTAGGTGGGAAGTGAGTGGCAAAAAAGGTAGAATTTGGGGGTAATTTTTGCAAAATCTTTTGAAATAATAATTTAAAACAAAATCAGGAAACGACAATAATGGAATGTTTACTCGTGGCCCACAAAAATGGGTCTGCGACCCACAGTTCTGGGAAATAATGTTCTAGACCATTGGTTCTCAAACTTTTTCATGTCAAGGAAGGACCCCCAAATTAATTGCGACCGTAGGTCGCATTTACTACTAAAACCTCCAACGGCTGTCCGTCTCTCTGTCTGTCTGTCTGTCTGTGAGTCAGTCACACTTTTGCCCTGCTCATATCTCCACAACCGTTGCCCCCATCCATGCCAAATTTTGCACACACACTCCTTACCTGCCAAACTACAACCTCCAAGGACCCCCGGAGCTCCAGGGACCCCCAGGTCCCTGGGGGACCCCCAGGTGTAAAAAAAATGTCCCTCCGTGACGAGTCAGACATCACACGTCACACTTTTGCCCTGCTCATATCTCCACAACCGTTGCACCCATCCATGCCACATTTTGCACAAACACTCCTTACCTGGCAAACTACAACCTCCAAGGACCCCCGGAGCTCCAGGGACCCCAGGTCCCTCGGGGACCCCCAGGTGTAAAAAATGACCAAATGTGCAAAAATGACCAAATGACCACCCCAACGGGGCTGCTCACGGGGAATTCCTGGGGACCACCCACTCCTGGTGCTCCAGAACGGATGCAAAAGTGGTGGCGCCCCCAGTGGAGGACCCCTCCACTGCAGCTCACATAAAATGCCGTAACTCGGGCTAGGAGCGTCCGGGAGAGCCGAGGACGGTACCTATTCGTCCGCCAAGGCAACACGGAGACCCCACCCCTCATTTCTCACATGCCCCTCTTCTAGCGCCACCTTCAGGCCGATTTTTAAAACACATTTTTGGACACTGCTCCTACAGTTTTTGCCCTAAAATCACGCAAATCGCTACACAGTATGTCTACACTCATCCCATCAACATGAATTTGTCCCATATAGCGCCACCTTCAGGCCGATTTTTAAAAACACATTTTTGGACACTGCTCCTACAGATTTTGCCCTAAAATCACGAAAATCACTACACAGCATGTCTACACTCATCTCATCAACATGGATCAGGAAGATTTTTGAAAAACACATTTTTGCCCTATTTGTGGAGATAAGCGACCTACGGTCGCTTATCTCCCGATTAGGGAGTCTTACTGGTATGTATACTTGGTCGCAGACCACCTTCAGAAAACATTTTTGTGCCGGGACCCCCATACAAAATGTGTGATTTTAGCTGAGAATAGCCAATGTAGCCTAAAAGGGATAAACTGATTTTGATGCTAGATGTGACCCAACATAGCAGAGGGGCAGTCATTTCGGAAAGCACAACTTTAGACCAGCCCTGAAATTACTTTTTTTTTTTTTTAATGTGATAAAGCCACAAAAGCATTTCATAAATATCAGGCTACATTTCACTTAAACGCCAGAGCTTAACTATGCATGTAAATAAGACTTTTTTAAATTAATGTGAAGATAAACCTCACATTTTGCAGGATACATTTCATCTAAAAGGCTGAATTTCTCAGATCTAGTATTTCTGCATGGCATAACTCTATAAGCCATATCTACAAAACTGTTGGGTCAATCTTCACAACCAATATATCATTCTGTAGCTATGATTCTCAGCTTTCAAATGAAATGAAAAAATGAAAATGAAAAAAAAAAAATTCAATGACTAGCCCTCAGCTGTGTTCGGACACATAATATTAACCAATTTGGCTGAGGGCCCCCTCAAGGACCCCACCTTGAGAACAATTGTTCTAGACCATGTTGGTGAGCTCTGCCTCTGTCGAGTCCTCTTGAGTCCATTTCTGAATTGGTTTGCTGTCCCGCCGTTCCTGGAGCAGTTTGCAGTTCACTTTCCTCTTCTCCTCATCGACTGGATAGTAGTAGAATACAACCAAGCCGACCAAAATGAAGACGATGGGCACAGCAGAGACCAGCAGTTTCAGGGTTATATGAACCGCCTCGGGTTGTTGGTTGCAGCCTCGAGTAACGTAGCCCGCAAAATATAAGCACAGTGTGGAAATGCCCACAGAAATCCCAGAGCAGAACTTCCAGAGGAAGACGTACAGTGAGTAGAAGATGGGTTCGTGTCCGACGGATTCAGGGTTGTGCACCTCGAAATCATCGATCACATCAGGAAGCATCGACCATGGCAACAGTATGGCTGCGCCTATGCTCACTCCGACACCAAGGGAGAAGATGTAGGTGAGGGTCAGGTTGCTCTCCACGCATACTAACAGAATGGTGAAGGGAACAGCACAGAGGTTTCCAGCATAAAAGGCTGTCTTCTTACCGAACCTGGTCAGGAACCATTGCCAGAAGGGGACGCTCAAGACAGCGGCGATCATGGTGACCAGTAGAATGGTCTGGAAGTCATTTCTGAAGCCCAGTGTGTAGGAGCAGAATACGGCAAAGTTCCCCTCCAGGAGGTAGAAAGCCATTGCTGAGAGGAGAACGCCCATGTTCAGTATGGCAAAGGGTTTATACCCCATAACCATCCTTATTGTTTGGAAGAAAGACATGGGCTCTGGCTGGGCACGGCGCAATTCATCTCTCTCTTTCACTCCAAAGAAGAGAACAGTGGCGCCGAAAATGTAGATGGCACTCATGGCACACGAGGCCATCATGTAGGCAACCTTTGTGTCCTTAAGGGAGCCAGGAGAATCGGCAGCATTGGCGGCAAGCGGGGAGGTAGAATTGTCGATGTCATCGATGCACGGTGCGCTGGCCATACCCACTATCTGCCCCTGGACAGCTGTACCGATCAACATGGCCAGAACCTCCACAGTCATCCTGTAAGCGCTGCACGAGTCCCTCTCCTTCTGCTCTGAGCTGATGAACATGGTCAGGGTAGAGTAAGGCACATGGAAGCAGGTCTGTAGCGTCTCAAAGAGGCAGTAGAACACCAGGTACCAGGCGATCTTGCCGTGATCCGCAAAAGGGGGAACGTACCACAAGAGGGAATATGCCAGCACAGCGAATGGCGTAGACAGCACGATCCATGGCAGCATGCGGCCAAACCGCGTCCACGGGCTGCGGGACACGACAAAGCCCACGGTGGGGTCCGTTATTGCGTCCCACGCTCTGCCTACGAAGACGACTATGGAAGCGTAGAGGGGGTTCAGCTCCGCCACGTCCAGTAGGTAGATCTGCAGGAAGAAGCCCAGGGCAGTGTCTGTGATCTTGAAGGGCACTGAGCCAATGGCAAAGCACAGTTTATTGCATATCGACAAGTTGTTCTTCGGCTCACGCTTCCCGTCGGCCTCAGTGCCATTGCCTGAGTTGGTGCCATCTGAGCTGGTCGCCTGTTTATTCAATGAACTCATTCTCTATCCACGTCTGTCCTCTCTGCTGCTGTCTTTCTCTAGTTGTAGACCAACGTCTGGAGGTGTTCCGCACAACAACACCTTATAGATGGACCGAGTGTGACGTCACACACACAGCGCAAACGTTTGCCTACGTCAGTGTTTCCCAAACAATTGGTCAGAACCCATTTATCGGTCACGGACCCGCTTTTAATGGGTCACAAGTAAAGTCTCCAAAAATAGTTTTGAAAAGGAACAGATTTCAGAAGTTTTCCATACATAAAATAAAATAAAGCTTTTAAGAAATTGTGAAAATACAAGCGAGGCATACTCATGATTAGACCCTGACTGCTTTGTCCGTGTGTCCAAAGTTTGTTGTATGCCCGGGGTAAATTATTAGCGGGACGCAAAGCTTGGGCGCACAAAGCGCCCAAAGTTTGTTATACGCTCAGGGTCACATTGGCCAAGCTTCGTGGGGCGCTTAATGAAACTAGAAATGCAGTTCCTGCAGAAACTGCGAGGGTTTGCTGAAAACATACCCAAAGTACAGTATATATTATGTACTTTAGAAAAGGTACACATCCCTCCTCAAGAGAGTAAGAGAGAGTAAGCACAGCAGTACACATGGCCATGCTGATATAACTTATGGGGGGGGGGGAAGCTTAACCAATCCTTAAGCTCGCACCACCCCTCCATTGAACTCAATGGACTCTGGTTTTGGGATTACAGAAAAGGTTACCAAAAAGGTTACAGAAGAAGTCCATTGAACTCAATGGACTTTTGGGGTTTTGGGTTTAAAAAAAAGCATAACAAATTCTAGCGAGAAAAATACAACCACATATAACTGTGTAAAGCTGAACGAGTTGAAGTTTGAACGAAATGTGTTGCTCAAAAACTGTGGAACTCGTAAGGGTGCCAAAAAGTCTGGCTGAGGACAACTATATCGTGGTCGCTAAAGCGAGCCCACAACAACAATAACATTAACTAGCTACCTAACAAATAGGACCACTCACTTCACACTAGGTGTGATTTTTCATGTATTCACTCACATAACTCGAATAAATCATTTTGACAGCCCAGCACACTATATATATATATATATATATATATATATATAGTCAGTATATACACATACAGGGTGAAATTGACCAGAGCTATTTTTGCCCATCTGTCAAATGGGATCCATCCACTCACCACCACCCCTCTTCATCTATCCACTATCGCACCCCTTCTCCCTCTCCATCCATCCATTCCCCCCACCTCTCTCTCTCTCTCTCTCTCTCTCTCTCTCTCTCTCTCTCTCTCTCTCTCTCTCTCTCTCTCTCTCTCTCTCTCTCTCTCTCTCTCTCTCTCTCTCTCGCTCTCTCGCTCTCTCACCTATGGCCATGAAGTCCTCGTGGTCCCAGGCTTGCAGTTGAGCTAAGGGGCCACTATACAGTAGAAGGCCATCTGCCACCTCGGTGATGAACTCCAGGGACACGTGGCTCTCGAAGCAGGGCATCATGGGCGGAAACCAGGCATAGCCGTTGCCGTGGAAACTGTGCTTGGTCTGCTGGCACTCGGGTCCCTCGAACGGTGCCGGGCACTGGCATCTAGGGACAACCATGGAGCCAAAACATATGAATAAGTTATCACACAGAATAGTTTAATGTTATTTTACGACTTCTTTATTTACTCGGTTCTGGCCCTTAAATTTCAGGCCTCATTTAACTCCCTCTGAAGCTGTGGAAAAACGCAGCTAAACACTGTGAAATACACGCGGCGCCGATTCGCTCACGCACGCACGCAGGCAAGCACACACACAGCATACAGTATGCACAACAGACACACGCGCGTGTTCTTCATCGACATGCAAATCAACTAATTTAGTACAAGCTCCCGCTTTTTTCCCCCATTTTCTCTTCCTTAATTTCCGTGCTCGCCATAACGTTCTCTCTCTCTCCCTCCCTCCCTCCTCCCTCCCTCCCTCCCTCTCTCTCCCTCCCTCTCTCTCTCTCAATCTATTTGTTTTCTCATCTCAGACGGGTGTTCAGCCATCCTTCTCCAGCAACCCTCCAGCCATCTCTCTCTCTCTCTCTCTGATGCAGATGTTCTCATTAGCGACGGTACCGTGGGGGGAAAACACCTCGTCACTGGAAACACAATCCTCTTCTATCCCATTAAGACCAGGAATTATTTTATACTTTGAAAAATAGCAGATATACAAGCTCACAGCGTGGCACCGAGTGCCGTGCTGCGAGCTTGTAGATCTGTCGTAATTCTTTTTGCAAATCTTTGAATATATGTATTTTTAAAGTGAACATGTGTTAACTCAAATGTTGCTTCTGGGGAATCCCTGGAACGAAATATTTTGAGATGGGGGTCCGTGGCCATATACAAATCATTTTGGGGGGGGTCCTTGACATGAAAACGTTTGAGCACCACTGACATAGAAACATGGGTTTAAAAAAAAATTAGAAAGGATTTAGAGGAAATTTATAGAAGACTTGCACACACGATTCTTCAAAAATAGCAGATCTACAAGCTCGCAGCGCGCTGTGAGCTTGTATATCTGCTATTTTTCAATAGTTAAAGCCTGAAATAATGGTTGAAGTAATGATGCGTGATAACGCGTTCCCGGTCTCACTGAGCTATCTCAGTGCTCACACACACACTCTCTCTGCACTTCACCTCTCACTTCCTCCACCGACAATCACCCCCCTGACGTGACCACCGACTCGGCACTCTTTGAAACAGCTCCTCTTGTTTCCCGAATACGCCTCCCTTCTTCTCTTGCTCCTTCTTCCTTCTTCTCATTGTTTGACTGCGGGCGGGTGTGTGTGCATGCGTACTGTTTGGTGCAACCTCTATACCCGATGTCCTCTCACTGGGACCCATTGTATTCTTTTGACAGAATACACCATTCCCTTTGATTCAAACTTCCTCTGTTCCTCAAACCCAGCCACCTCCTCCTCCCCGTCCCAGCTTCTGCCCTCTGCTTCCACATTCCTCCGTTCGTTAGACATTTGCTTGCGAGGGCTTTCTTTCCTCCGACGTGCTTTGTGCGCGTGGCGTACAAAGCCAACGCTCCTGTCATAGACACAGACACACACCCCCTCAGCCTCTTCACATCGTGGTACTCGCTCGATGCACAGCAACAATTCTCTCACCGCCACCCTCTGCGCCCGCTCTTGTCACTGAAAATCCTGAATGCACACTTTTACATGATCCAAACATATTGTCGTTGTCGGGTGGAAACCTTGTATGTCCAAAACCGTTTGTTTTGTATTTATCATTCTAAAAATTATTTAAACTAGTGAAAACAGCCGATCTACAAGCACACAACGCCTCGCACTTTCACTACTTTTTTGCAACGGACTTGTATGGTGAAGCAGGGCTTTACGTTGCGAAAAAATGTACAAATTTGAAATTTGGAGATCCGAGGTTTCTGCCCGACAGTGACGATATGCACACACACAGAAAGAGTCTCACTTCTAGGCAATGCCACTCCGGCGAGGCCATTCCGACGCTCTCTGCGGTTACGATAATGAGTTTTTCATCGGCACGTTTTTTTCATCCAAACCCCAAGCTCTCTCGAACCGGTTATTTCTCTCACTTCATCCCAGTCATGGTACTGCCCCCGTCTCTCTCACACACACGCACGCACGCACGCACACACACACACACACACACACACACACACACACACACACACACACACACACACACACACACACACACACACACACACACACACACACACACACACACACACACACACACACACACACGTGCACGTACATACACACGAACGCGGATTTACACGAGCACGCGTGTGCATGCACAGATCTGATCTGTGTGCTGCAGTCAGCTCATTGTTCATATCCCAGCCTTCCCTTGCTACAGTATTTCTCTACCCACATCCAGGAATGAAAGAGGACACATCCGGGGACACACACACACACACACACACACACACACACACACACACACACACACACACACACACACACACACACACACACACACACACACACACACACACACACACACACACACACACAAACACCAGCTCTCATTTTTATTACAGTTCCCCTCAGACCATATTTAGCACTCTCGCTGCATGTGTGTAGCCTATGTGTAGGTTTGTGACACAAGTAGCAGAACCAATGACAGCATGCTCCTCCGTTACAGTATTTGCATGGCTGTCAGGTACTGTAGGAGACTGCTATAATTACTGATACCAGACTTTGTGTGCGTATGTGCGTGGGTGCATGTGTGCATTTGCTCATCTATAGCATTTTATGTGATATTGTTCTGTGTTTATGAGAGAGTGTTTGCGCATAATTGTAAAAAAAGAAATGCAAATAAGAAACTAATGAGAAAACACAGTCATCAAGATTGTGTGATACAATGTACATATGTGCGCGTGTGGATGAGTCACATGCGTGCATGCAGTCACAGCATCCTAATTCTCAAAGAAAATAAGGAATAGTTTTTTTTTTAAATAAGAGCCAAGCCCTGCAATCCTCTTTAGGCAGCTTTGTTTGCTCATTCCCTGTCTGGGGGGAATTGTATTTGTTAGCGCTGCCACAGGATGCCTAATCTCCAAATCCCATTATTAATCTCACTTGATTGTATCTGCATGTCCTTCTTTTAATCTCTGACTGAGTGTGAGAATGAGAGAGTGTGGTGTGTGTGTGTGTGTGTGTGTGTGTGTGTGTGTGTGTGTGTGTGTGTGTGTGTGTGTGTGTGTGTGTGTGTGTGTGTGTGTGTGTGTGTGTGTGTGTGTGTGTGCGTGCGTGGTATTTAAAATACAGCAGAAGGTACAGTATGTTCGAACCTCAGTGTGCGTTCTAAATAGTGGCTATCTACACAGTACAATCTATTGTTAATTTAACTCTTCCGAGTTACATTACAGGATTTTATTGTGTGTAGTTCAACCAGTAAGACGCCCTGGCGAGAAGCAACCTGGGCACGTGCACATGGGCGCGTCTACGCATCCGCCTGGGTGACAGCAGACTGCTGGGCTGAACGCTGGTTTAAGTTGGACAAAATGTGGCCACATTTTCCCAGATATGGAGATGACTGACATCTGACATCATATCTAGAGATGTTTCACGTCATAGACCAAACGAGACTGTAACAATATGTCCATATATGGGCATTCACAGATATAGGCTTAAAGTTATACCATGTAACTTTCTTTATAAAACATATCTTAAAATTGTCCTAACTATTAAATCGCTAAAGTTTTAGAACCCCCACTCCGTTAATTTCAGCCCCAAAAGCCTTTTCTTTATATGTTTTCTACTTAGCCGTGACAGGGGCGGGATTTCCCGGCAAAATTACGTCATCTGCATCATCTGTATACGTTGTGTATACGTTGGCCAATCACATCGCGGATCATACACACATGATACACTACCGGCCAATCACAGCGTATCTGCCGTCTCTTCAGGAAGTAGCCTCCCTCAGCTACAGTGTTTACGATGGTGAAGGATTCTTAACCTCTTAACACATTCCCCGCCATTTAACAATACCTTCGTACTCTATGGTGCCTCTGGTCTCCATAGACTTCCATGTAATTCATAGTGCACGGATCATGCACACCCATGCCTAGATAATGCACCACGTGTGTCCACATTGCTCACAGCTTTCAAACAAAAAAATCCGAATGGAAATCCGTTCAGGCATTCATGAGATACAAGCCATTATGTTTTCCTAAAATGTAAACAAAGATGGCTGCCATGTTTGATAGATGGGGTTGCTATGGGGGTTAAACATGCAATTTCGCGATTTCTATCATGCCTACTACATTTTTTGGGGTACAAAAAAAATTTTGAAAAATTTTTTTTTTTGAAAAAGATTTTTTTTTTTTTTTTTCAAAATGGCGGAAATTCTCGGGACTATCGGGCCTGGCAGGGAAAGACATTAAAATAATCTCGGGACTATCGGGCCTGGCATGCAATGAGTTAATCCCCAATTCCTGGCCAGAAAATTACATTCTACCCCTCCACGGATTCGTATCGGTTGCGGTGGTTTGCGGCGCCGCTCCGGTGCTCCGCGACGACTCCGGGCGAAAAACGTCCGAAAAAAGCAATACCGCTACTGACCACTAGTTTAGCAACTTACACAGTATAGCTTAGATATTGATGACATCAGGAATCACCATATATGGGCATAAAGGGGACAAGGATGAAATTAATTTGAAAGTGTGACTATTGATGACATCAGGGATCTCCATATATGGGCAAAAAGGGATTGTATGATGTCAGACGTCATAGACGTCACAGGTCTATGATGTCAGACAAGGGAATTCATTTGCAACATCATTGTGATGTCAGAACAGATTAGCTATATCCTTCTGCTGAGTTGGATGAGGTGTCACGCACTGTGACGCACACACAGGATCCGGAGGCTTTTTATAGTAAATGTGACAATAACTTCAGATATTGCTGTTCATGTTCAAGACTCATTCACCATTTGCAGGTGTCCAGAACTACCTTGTGTTTGCCTTGTGGACTGTAAATCACTCTGGATTAAGAATGTCTGCTAAATGCCTAAATTGTACAGTATTGTTCAGGCCAGCTGAAACACTGTCAACCCATCAAATTATCTATTCAATGGTTCCCAGGATGAGGACAGAGCAATAACTTCTCTGCTGGGTCAATGACTCTTACTATAAATTCCGCCATTTTAAGAAATTCCCAAAAAGTGATGCATAGAATGCCTTGAGAATCCAATCCCTGTTGTAAAAAAAAGAAGCAAAAAAGCAGTGAGCTGGATTCTAAATGTAAGATTCAAATTATTGTTCAAATAAATCAAATGTAGCTCCATTTTGTTTTTATATAGGGTTGTGTCTTATCTTACAAGCAACAATCACCTGCTAAATTGGACTGAATTGGGGGTTAGATCAACAAAAAATGATTTCAGAGCGCGACACAGCTGCGGCTCACCGCTCCAAGAGATGGGTCAAATATGGAGAACAAATCTCACATACAGCAATGCCTGTGACAAATAGTAAGCCTTTAAAATACCTGTTGTTCTTTTGACACAGTATCTGTACATCTTTGTCTTAAATGCTTATATTCCATTGATTATTCATTCAAATACTAATGATTGCAAACATTAAACGTTTTAAAACAGTTTAACAATCATCCAAATAAAGAATAAGTGGGCAGAGAATACAGTATATATATCAACAGACACTGACTTACATATAGGCTCAGTCTGACCTGACAATCCCCTTAACAGGCTCACCTCCCTTTTCTGGTAGAATGGATAGAGATTTAAATTCCTTGGTATGGATGGAGAGAGAGAGAGAGAGAGAGAGAGAGAGAGAGAGAGAGAGGGGGGGGGGGGGGGGGGTAGTTGTGTAAGTGTGTGAACCATATGTGAAGTTGGCTGTGTCAGTGCGCTGTGCGCGAGAGATTTGAAATGACCAGGGAAGGTACAATGCAGTCTACAACAGCTGACATGAGGGAGAGAGAGAATACGTATAGGAGGGCTTGGAGACACTGACTCATTGGCAGATTTGTGGCCATTCTGAAAGCCTGTGTGTCTTTGTTGGGTATGTGTGTGCACTGTGCACTGCAGACACACAGGTAATGTGCTTACAGAGCATTGAAAACAGCCTGGGAACACACATGCAGATTTCCGAGTCGAGCACACTATTACTCAAAGCATACTATACCAACCTTGTCACAAGGACAGAAAAGAAAATACACTTTTGTCTTACTCTGCACCAGTTGCCTCTCTTCCGTCAGGTTCTATTTGTAAGGGGTCAATTTGTTTGGGACTCCCATAAAGGAACCCCTGGAATCCACTTTGAAAACCACTGCCCCAAAATAATCATTATTTGAGCCCTGATAAGCACTGGAGTTGGGGCATTATATTTAGCTAAATGTTGTGAAAATAGCTGATCTACAAGCTCACAAGTCACAACGCCTTGCAACAATCAAATATTTTAACTATTTTGCCACTTTTTTCAAATTATTTGACAATGTGGCCAGTATTTGACCAGATTTTATTATTATAGTTTGTTGATTGCTTTTAGTGGACTTTTGATGGACTTTTTCTTTTCCTAAACCCTTAACCTGTCACTTCACTGTCACCTGGAAGGGGACCCCCCAAAAAATCATGTGGGGACCCCCCTGGGGGTCCGGCCCACAGGTTGAGAACCACTGTACTGTATTAGAGAAGCAACATGTGATTCAGGGATTATGTTTAGCTTGATTACAGGCAGTCGCTGCATCCAGCCGGCCAGGCAGCCTCAAATCCTGCCCTTTTCACGCTCTGCTTTTAATTAAAAAAAAAAAAAAAGTTGAGAAGAAAAAATAACAAGAAAGCTTAGCGGAGCAGTCTGTGACGAGAAAGCACATTCATATACTTGGACCTACTGCTAAGAGGCTGCACAGGGGTGTGTGTGTGTGTGTGTGTGTGTGTGTGTGTGTGTGTGTGTGTGTGTGTGTGTGTGTGTGTGTGTGTGTGTGTGTGTGTGTGTGTGCGCATGTAAAATTATTCAAACATCTTAGGATATTAATACAAGTACCAGCTGCTGCTGCGTTTTCAGGTGTCTGTGTGTGTGTGTGTGTGTGTGTGTGTGTGTGTGTGTGTGTGTGTGTGTGTGTGTGTGCGTGCGTGCGTGCGTGCGTGCGTGCGTGCGTGCGTGCGTGCGTGCGTGCGTGCGTGCGTGCGTGCGTGCGTGTGTGTGCACGAGTGTGTGCATCTGTGGGTGTGAGGTACCTATCTACTGACGGGGAGTGGAACATTTCAAAATGCATGTGAGGAGCCCCACTGGGAGTTGAGCCTTCGTCCTACTCCTCCCGCCCAACACTCTCAGCTGACAGGTGTCAGTATCACTCAAGGTGGCTGTCTGTGGATAATATCTCGATATTATAACCCTTCCTGAGTCACAGCTAAATTATCAACTGCTAAAGTCACCCTCCCCCATTGAAAATGTGCATTTTAGATGCATATCTTGGTTTATACATTGATTAATGTTGATTTGCTATCAGGCTCAGTGTGACAGCAGTATGTTACAAATAATGGTTCTCAAAGTTGGGTCAGCAACCATGTCCTAACCTTTATTCATTGCTTTAATTTTCACTACAAATGGTAAATGGTGCATTTATCCAAGGCACTTTACAGAGATTGTGCATCACCCATTCACACACACATTCATACACCGATGGCAGAGGAAACCATGCAAGTCACAGCCTTCGGGAACCCTCCATGTTCTAATGACTTGTTTCTCTACCCCTGAACTACTGCCGCCCCTACAAGCTATTCAAATAAAATAATGTAGCTGTGAGATGGAGGATGAGTGATTTAAGAAGTCACACCAGGCCTGAGTCAAACTACAGTATAACTGGACTCAGAGAAGCCAGGTCACAGGTGTGACTGCGGCTGCGCTTCTGTTGTGCATCAAGGAAATCGAGGCGTATGTGATCCTGTATGGCTACTGGTGAAAATAAAGCGAACTTTGTTATCTCGAAACCTTGGCTGTCATCTGTCCAACTTCCAAGCCTTTCACAGTAGCATACAATGATTTAAACGTGGCATAATGCATTTGGGATCATGTTATAGATCAGGGGTTTTAAACCAGTTGTCCTTGAAGGGATTCCAGGTGGTCCCTTGCTACTATATGGAGTTGCTAACCAAATGAACCCTTATAGATCTTTAACTCTTGAGAGGGTATAAAATGAAACCAAATGGACCCTTTTTTACGCTCTCAAGAGTGACATTATTGTTAAAAATCTGCATTAGTTAATTTATAAAGTCTACACAATTAGAGAAAGTAGAAGAATTGTTATTTTGACATGGTATGGTACCACATCAAATCAGCATGGAATTGTGGACAAAACTATTCTTATTATCTAAGTTTTGGGTCTGAGAGGAAAAATCTCATCAAACGGTGGTCCGTGGCTCAAATGCAGAATAAATAATGGTCCTTGATATGAAAGAGCTTGAAAACCACTGTTATATACAGTATATATACTGTAGATGGCTGACATCGCAGGCTGGCCACATGAAGTCTGAAGACTGCATTGGAACCAGACCATTTCCACATAGATAACGAGACCATAATTAGAATTTTCAGTAAACAACCATAGTGTTATAGTGTCAGGGGCGGACTTGGGCAAACATCTGCGCTCCAATCCTACAACAAACAATATAGCTGTCGAGATATCAGGAAATGGTATCGCTGATTGGTTAAACAGAGTGTTATTATTGCACATTTCAATTGCAATGGTACAAAAGAAAACAACAACCAGCAGTTCCAATCCATCCTCTTATCCCACTATGCCATCTTAGCATTAATGGTATAACCTAAAACTAAATCAACTGTATCCTACTCCAGACATGGTGATTTTAAATTAGTTAAATGAAATTAACTCATAGATATTTCAGAAGGTCAATTCCAAATGTCATAATTGTCATCAAATATTTATATATTAAAGAGGTGGTGCCATAGTTTTGTACTTTTTCTGTTTTGCATGTGTCTATGGAGTTAAAATTACTCCCAGGTGTGGTTATAATATGTAAATATGTCTTCCCTGTGTATTTTTGGTTTCTTCCTGAAAGCTGAAAGCCTCTGAGTCAAAAGCCCCAATATATATAAAGCCCCAATATATACAGATAGAACCGGTTCCGGATCCCAACCCTAATACCCATATATGGACTTTTACATAGGTGATATAACCAACCCATAGACTGTAAAAATGTGTACACACACGTCTACACAGACACGGACAAGCTGTGACATTTCTCATCGTAAAGAGAATTACTAGTAAGACGCCTAGTAAGACGCCTCAAGGCGACAAGCGACCAAGGTGATGTGGACATCAGGGATCTCCATATATGGTCATAAAAGGAATTTGTTCCCCTGGCATCACAGGGATCTCTCCAGCAGGGCATCATTAATATTGATGACATCAGGGAACTCCATATATGGGCATAAAAGGGATTCTGTTAGTCTGACATCACAGTGAAGCCAGAGCGTGATGTCAGAGCGGCAAACCCTTTCTGTTAGAGTGGATCCCCTGACATCACAGTGACATCAGAGCATTATGTCAGAGCAGCAAACCCATAGACCGTAAAAAATGTAAACACTTACACGGACGGACGCGGACAAGCTGTGACGTTTCTCGGTCACAATTATTTATTTATTATTGTGAATTGTTGATGGAATGCCGTCCAGAATTGGACACAATGTCATCAAACAAAGTGAATTAAGCAGATCAAAATCCTATGGCCTTGCCTAACAGTTTAATCAAATTACACATTATGTACACATTATGTATATGAAAATGGGAATGCAGATTAGGAAAACACCTCTTTTTGCAAAAGCATGCCAACAGCTTAAATGAATTTAGCTTTAATCACACAGTGTAAACAATAACCATACTATAATTGTGTACACATCACTTATGGATAAAGTTATATATACAGTTGTAGCGCATGGAAAACAATTATAAAGATCGGCTCCTAATTTAGTCATACAATTTCTATCTTGTGTGGAGCTGCGGCTGAGGCAGTGATAAAAAATGTCATTCCATTACACACACACACACACACACACACGCGCGCGCGCGCGCGCACACACACACACACACACACACACACACACACACACACACACACACACACACACACACACACACACACACACACACACACACACACACACACACACACACACACACACACACACACACACACACACACACACAGATGTTTCATTTAATTGGTTGCAGATAACACCTCACTTCCACCTTTTAAAGATCCAAGCTTTGAAGACACAAAGAGATTCAGGGTAAATTAAGGTGCATTCACACCAGATGTGATAAATATGCAGGGTTGCTGTAATCAGGATTTAACTGACATTTTGTGAATATGGTCACGGCAGCACCAGTGCTAAGCATGATGTTAAACATGGTGTAACAAGCAAGCGAGTGTGCTTGCCAGCAGTGTTCATTGTGTCGACTAAAAACTAAAATAATGTTTGTCGACTACTACTGACGAAAACAAAATGAAGAATAAGCTATGATGGCTAAAACTTCGACTAAATATATTGTCAATTTCATCAACACAAATAAAAACTAGACTAACATTTTAGGGAGGAACTAGTTTACCAGTTTATGTTTAGCTGTGCTCGGTCCATGCTCGGAAAATAGCCGATCTACAAGCTCAGATCGGCTATTTTCAGCATGCAACCAAGTGTAAAATCAGCCATTACGACACCATGAAAGCCTGCTGACAAAATCTCTCTCTCTCTCTCTCTCTCTCTCTCTCTCTCTCTCATATATATATATATATATATATATATATTAAGGCTGGGACTTTAACTGATTAATTGCGATTAATTAATTACAGAAAATTAACGCGATTAAAAAAATTAACGCATTTTAATCGCACTTAGTTTTTGCACCACAGAACCTTCAGTTTCGGGCATACTGATCATAGCGATGCACCAACAAAGAAGAAACAACAAACGCAATGGGAGAAGTAGCCGATCAGAGTGCTTTGCTTGGCCCAGTGGATGCGAAATTTAGATTAAAAAAACTCACTTGTTGATTCACTCGTACAACAAAACGTGTTTTCTTGAAAACAAATGCTTCTCAGGTCAAATATCGATGTGCGATTAAAACGCGATTAATTGCGATTAATTAATCACAGAGCCTGTAATTAATTAGATTAAAAATTGTAATCGCATCCCAGCCCTAATATATATATATATATACACATATTCAAAAGCCACTAAAAATTAACACTGCTTGCTGCTTGCCAGAGAAACATAGGCACTGCCAGAGACTCGCCCTCTTTCACTAGTCTGAACAGACACTGTTGTGGTTGTTCAGTCACGAGTCCTACACATGTATACAGTAAGCATATCATATGCTGATTTCCCCTAACAACATTGAACTGAATGTTCTATGTTGAGCTGTCCATGGTGCTGAAAGTGCACAAACTGCATTTAAGTTGATGTCAATTAATCAGATGCAAATAAGATTTCCAGATTTCCGTTAGTCCCTGATGTGAACTAACTATTATTGCAACAATCCTGGTTTTAACAAGAAACAAATGCCTTAAGTTATATTGTATATACCGCTGCATTGTGTCTGAAGGAAGCCAAACCAAAATAGGTTTTACTCTTCTATACTGTACAAAAAGATAAAGAACAATAAAGTCTATATGGTCTGGCCAAACTGAATTGCCCTTACAACATTTTTTAAAGAGGATTTGGTTGGACACTGTGTCTACTAATGTATCCCAACAAAGACTGCCTCTTCTTAAAGGGCGTTCCTCTATGGCTTTCACCATATCTAGCTAATTATCTCATCAGTGTCTGTGTGACAGGCTCTGGAAGGATTCCACAGGGTTTTCTTTTAAGTGCCTTATGGGTTGCCTCCAAGTGAGGCACCAAGTGAGGCAGCAGCTTTGGCTTTGACACGAGCATACTGTACAAGAGCATTGACTGATGCAGAGTAGCAATATAATCCACTGCATGAAAATGAAATCTGGAAATCTGAATAACAAAATAGTCTTTCTCCCAATCAGTTTAAGAAATTAAACAATGTTCCCTTGGAATTCAATCACAGCATCGCCGATCCACAGAATAATTCAGAAATATCTTAAGGGCTTTGCACACAGACGCGTTTTTTATTTTCGCACGAAAAAACTGACATTTTTTTTTACGAAAACAATGATTATCTATGACCTCATGCACACCGGCTCCGAATTTGCCATGCGGCAGGTGGCTGCGGCTGTGCATTTTTTTCCCGATCTAACCCAGTTCGATTCTTGCGTCTTGTCCCATGTGGTAAACACTCTTTGACTCCTTTTATGACTCCTTTTCGGATCCGCCGTGTGGATTCCGCACAGCCTTGCACACCAAATCCAATGCGTTTTAATCATGCAGCAAACGGAAAGAAACGGAACGGTCCTGTGTGCAAAGCCCTTTAGTGTATATTTTAGCCGGGCCGATGGCCTGACGTGCAATAATACAGGCATCAGCATGCTGGGTCCATCCTCCTTACATGTAACAAGAGAGGAGTTGATATCAAAGTCCCAACGGGCGAAAATAAGCCCTGGACATAAAACGGTTTCTCAAGGAGGGAGACGTGAAGGGCTCATTGGAATTAACACCCCCATAACGAGGTTTCAAAAGTAAAACTAACAGGGCAAGTCGAGCAGGTGTCATCCTCTCTGCTCGCCCCCAGGAGGCACACATGTTGGGGAGAGTCAGAGGTTAAACACATTCCCACTCAAAGAGAAGGTAATTTAACCACTCTGGCTGGTGCAACGACATCAAAGTGGTTGGGGCGAGACACAGAGAGAGACAGAGAGGGAGTGTGCGTGCGGGCGGGCATGCGGGCGGGGCGTGCGGGCGGGCGTGTGAGAGAGAGGGAGAGATATAGAGAGAGAGAGTGAGAGAGAGAGACTCTCCAATTAGAGGTGAAACTGAAATAAAAGAATAACCAGTCATGTTAAACGAGGTTACAGCCTCAGCTCTGATCTCTGAAATTGTTATCTCTCTAACACGCGCGCACGCACGCACACACGCACACACACACACACACACACACACACACACACACACACACACACACACACACACACACACACACACACACACACACACACACACACACACACACACAGTCACCCTTCAAATGTACCACTTGCAGTCAATGTTCCCTCTGACAAAAGCACAACCCTTTTTACCAAATGACTCTCTCTCTCTCTCTCTCTCTCTCTCTCTCTCTCTCTCTCTCTCTCTCTCTCTCTCTCTCTCTCTCTCTCTCCTCTCTCTCTCTCTCTCTCTCTCTCTCTCTCTCTCTCTCTCTCTCTCTCTCTCTCTCTCTCTCTCTCTCTCTCTCTCTCTCTCTCTCTCTCTCTCTCTCTGCCCTCTCTCAACGTGACTGCTGGCCTCCCAAAGTCCAAAAATAATTCTAGGATTTTTGTTGTAAAGTAAACAACATCAATATGACTTGGCAGAAAATAGACAACATCAATATGACTTGGCTGGTGGTGGTTACTAATAGTTGCAGTCAAAAAAGAAGAAGAAGAAATATTGTTTGTGTAAATGTTTGTGAGATAGTGGTGTCTCAAAGTGGGGACGTTATGGTGTGAACTACGGTATAACCTACATCTACTACTGGCTGAAGGCCTTTTTCACTGGGAATTGTTTTTTACTATGATGAGAAACGTCTGTCCGTGTGGACGTGTACACATTTTTACGGTCTATGGGTTTGCCGCTCTGACATCATGCTCTGATGTCACTGTGATGTCAGGGGAACCACTCTACCAGAATGGGTTTGCCGCTCTGACATCACGCACTGGCTTCACTGTGATGTCACACTAACAGAATCCCTTTTATGCCCATATATGGAGTTCCCTGATGTCATCAATATTAATGATGCCCTGTTGGAGAGATCCCTGTGATGCCAGGGGAACAAATTCCTTTTCTGACCATAATGATACCTGATGCCCTTTAGGGCGAGGTCGCTTATCGCCCTGAGGCGTCTTACTAGTAATTATATGGTTTGTCAGGTCCATGATAACACCCGTCAGTCATAAATAAGGTTGGTTCTGCAATATCTCGAAATGAATTAAACAAACAAAAACAAAAAACAGAACCAATTCGATTTCTGAACAAATTTCACAGGTCCATTCGGGCTCGAGTCAATCATAATAAAAAAACAAAAAAAACAAGTCAAAACTAATCAGGTCTCGCTAGATATTTCAAGCGGGGGTGTGTCTGTTCAAATGAATATCAATTATCTAACTATTGAATCAACTATAACTTAGGCTGGGGCAGTGGTGTAAGGTAACATTAAGTACATTTACTTATGTACTGTACTTGAGTCAAATTTTGAGGTATTTATACTTTACTGGAATATTTACAATTGTCTATACTTTAACTTCTACTAGACTACTTCTCGGATCCAACTATTGCACTTTTACTCCACTACAATTACTTGAAAACTTTACTTACTAATTACTTTTCAGATATTAAATTATAATATTATAAAACATACATTAACCAATTTAGCCCTATTTTATACCGAGGCTATTTTAAAACATTTGTTACTTCAAGTACATTTTGATGCCGATATTGTCGTAGTTTTACTCAAGTACATTTTGAATTCCAGACTTTTACTTGAACAGAGCAGTGGTGTAAAGTAACTAAGTAAATGTACTTAAGTACTGTACTTAAGTACACTTTTGAGGTATTTGTACTTTACTTGATTATTTCCAATTTTCAGTACTTTTACTTCCACTCCACTACATCTGGGAACCAAATATTGTACTTTTACTCCACTACATTTATTTGAAATTTTAAGTTACAAGGTACTTTTCAGATATAAATTATAATATTATAAAACATACATAAACTACTTTAGCCCTATTTTATAGCATAGCCATTTGAAAATAGCCGAACTACAAGCTCATAACGTGTCGCATCAAACATTTTGTGTATACTTTTACTTTTGTTACTTTAAGTACATTTTTACGCCAACACTTTCATACTTTTACTCAATTACATTTTGAATTCTGGACTTTTACTTGTTAGGGTGCCCTCACAGTGCTCACACCAAAGTACCTATGAGAGTGGAATCCGCGTTCCGCCAATGCATTTCAATGAGAGTGAAGCGGTTTCATGCCAGCAGGGGATTTCTGCAAAAAACGCTCCCTTCTCATTGAAATGCATTGGCGGAACGCGGATTCCACTCTCATAGGTATTTTAGTGTGAGGGCACCCTAACGGAGTACATCTACAGTATTGATACTTTTACTTAAGTAAACAATGTGAGTACTTTTTCCAACACTGGAACAGAGTATAGAGGTTATGCGTGTGACATCATCATCATACCCAGAAGTTATGTTATACACCTATTGAGCAGGAAAAGAAACTACTTTCTGGCCTTGACAGCCCATACATTCCATTACAATAAGAAAAGTCCTACATGATTGCATTAAACAATGTTAAACAAAGTTAAATTCACTTTGACACTCACTTTGCCTGTCCTTTTTCCACCACTGGGCTGGCGGTTCACACAGAAGCCGGAGTTGATGTTAAAATGACCCCTAGAGGGTTTTATTCAAATACCCCTGTAAGACGCAATGCTTTAATAATGTAATTATTGAGGCAGGCGTCAAGCTATAGGTCCAACACACATACTACAGAATGATTAGCTTGAGTCAGGTTTAAAGCCCACAGAACCAGTTGTACACCTGAGGCTTTGTTTGAGTTTGGACAGATTTTAATTACAGTCATTATAATATTTCCCAGGTTCATGCTCAAGGCAAGTTATAGTCTCACCTACACACACACTTACCCAGTGGTGTAAGGTAACTAAGTACATTTAAGTACATTACTGTAATTAAGTCTAATCTGTAGCTGTTTTTACCCTACTGAAGTATTTCCAATTGTCAGTGCTTTTAATTCAACTCCACTACATCTCAGAGGCAAATATTGTACTTTTACTCCACTACGATTATTTGAAAACTCTAGTTAGAAGTAACTTTTTAGATTTAGATTATTATTATTACAAAACACACATAATTTATGATTTAACTACTGTACTTCAACACTATATACATTTCGTCCATTTGAAAATTGCCCGATCTACAAGCTCACAATGCATTGAGAGTGTCTAGATCTGCTATTTTCAAAATATTTGTATACATTTTATACTTTTGAAAACTTGTGAATACTTTTTACTTTTGCTACTTGAAGTACATTTAGATACCAATACCTTTGTACTTTTACTTAAATCATCAATTTAGAATTCCGGGCTAACAGATTCTTCCTACGTTGCCGTAATGAAACTTTTACTTCCACCGTGCGGCACTCTTACCTGTAGCCGCTCTGGGTGTCCACGCACACGCCCGCGTTGAAGCAGGGGTTTCTGGGATACGCGGTGCAGGGCTGGTGGGAGTGCTCCCTCCCCATGCAGCCGCAGACGGCCGCAGACTCCACCGCCACCGACACCAGACTCATGCTCCCACAATCCACCACGGTGGGCGTGTCCCGCACGCTCAGCACGTCGGTGCAGCCGCCGGAGCCGGCGCAGTCCGAGCCGTGACACTCGTCCACCCTCACCTGAGACACATTGACCTGCAGGAAGGACTGCAGCTGTGGACCGAAGGACAGGGACAGAGAGAAAGGAGGGGACGGAATTAGGGTTGGGATCCGGAACCGGTGGAAAGGAAGGAACCGGAACCAACATTGAGGAACCAGGAAACCGGTTTCCGTCACATTTGGATCCGTTTATCACGCTGTCAGAGCTGGTACGTGGACTTCACGTCTGCTATACAATTACAATAGACCAGGGGTCTTCGTTTTCAGGCCAAGGACCTGAGGAGCTGAGAGAGAGATGAAGCAGGGACTCCCTCTATATATTGTATGAAATTCTCATAGATTTTCATAGACTTCTTAGACAGCTTAGACTTGTTTGACAGCACTATCATCATGTTGGAGTAATGTGTATTTTCAGGCATGTAACCACTTGAACCGTCAAATACTTTAGTCGGCTCTTCTTATCCCTCTACAAACCTCTTTGCCAAAAATAGACGATCTACAAACTTACAACGCCTCGCAGCACGAGGCGTTGTAAGCTTATAGATCTGCTATTTTTGTCTAATGTTCCACTCAGAATAGGGATGCTAGGGTTTAAGTGGTTAATGTAAAAAACACGTAGTAACTCTGAGGACCCCTTAGGGGCCTGTTGAAGACCCCTGCAATAGACCATATCCCCATGTTGGCGGGGAAAAACAGGGTGGCATTGTCCGCCGTGTGAATATGGTCTATAACGGTGGTTCTCAAACTTTTTAATTTCAAGGAACCACCATAACTGTGAGAGTGTACAAATGTCTTTCACCTCCACGCTTCAGATTCTGGAGATATTAGTTTTACTTAATTTAATCCAACATTTATCTGCTCAAAAAGTAGCACATCTTGTTTTGACCCAGAAACAGTTCAAACCGGATATGGAAAAAAAGAATGGAACTGCATTGGCTCCCACGAACCGAGGCGTGCACGCGGATCGTGCACGATGGACACGCGGCAACCACGTTAAAAGGTAAGAAAAACATAAATGGCAGTGAACTACCAAAGTCAACGTTTAATGGTGGCATTAAATTAGTTAAGACCTTTTTAATACCAACTCGTCAAATATTAGAAAGAGGCAAACATTGTGAAATATAATTATTTTCGGGGATTCGCAGCCTGAAAGGTTTGGCAACCCTTTCATTAAAATAAGTTCCGGAAGATTAGAGATTTAACAAGCAATACATTCACACTCATTTGCACTAATTCTAAAAAAGAAAAGTGACCTCAAATAAAACACCTGACAAACAGTGAATTAATTGACTGTGATATTCCTAATAGGAATACCATAGACTATGTTCTGTAACATATAAACACCTCAATTAGAGCAGTGTAAGTGGCCTGTCAACCTCTCTGGTTCAGCAGCAGGCTTTAGAGAGAGAGAGACATAATTACTTTGGACACCATTGTAAGGCTGGGTGGCTGGTGAGATAACTGGGGCATGAGAGTGTGCAGTATTAATGACACTGTCTGTCGCACAGTGAAACTTTGCTCATAAGATCATATAGCAGAATAAGATGAGTACACTCTCTGTCCTCTGACATGCAGATAAAAAGAGGCGTTACCCCTTTGTTACACACACACACACACACACACACACACACACACACACACACACACACACACACACACACACACACACACACACACACACACACACACACAGAGAATTGTGAAGAGAGCTGCCAAAATCATTGGCACAGAATTACCACAGCTACACACAATCTATAACACACGCTGTAAGAAAAAGACAGAGAACATCTTAAAGGACAGCTGTCATCCCGCCCATTTCCTGTTCTATCTCCTCCCATCAAAAAAACGTTACCAGAGCATCAAATCTCACACCACCCGTTTCAGTAATAGTTTTTATGCTCAAGCTATCAGGTTGCTTAACGAAGAGATGGAAGCGAGACGTAGGTAGTCATGTGCAATATACGCAGTTTTTAAACTGTACACTGTCACACTGTATGGTTGTTTTGTTGTTTTTTGGGTTGTCCTGGGTGACCTGTTGTTGTCGTATTGTTTTGTGTGCAATAAGGCTGAGAGTGCTCTTGGCACAAGCATTTCATTGTTTGTCTGTACTTGTATGGATACGCATTTGACTAATAAACCGAACCTGAACCTGAACCTGAACACACACACACACACACACACACACACACACACACACACAATGCATATGTATGTACCAGTATGCTCTGGACGGCTTTGTCCTGTCACCTACAGATGTGCCATTTGAAAACCCCACACGTCCTGCAATTGGCATGACAGTAGATTTTGAGTGGATTGGCAGACCTTCTTAGCCTGACAATCAGCCTGAATTGCATTTCGTTTCACTCCATTATTCAGTCTGAAATCGCTTCCCTCTGCAGCAGTTTCTGGGATGGGCGTTGCCAAAGAGGCAGTCTTCTGCGATTGGTTCACCGTCTGACCAACAAAACAGTAGCAAAGCAGATGACGTAGTGTTGTTATATGGCTGGCTAGTGGCTAGCCTGTTGCTTGCTAGTGCTACTTGCTAACCAAAGAAACAGGCAGAATAGGAGGGCTACGAACTAGTAATCAAACACAACATAACATGTCCGCTACTGATGTTTCATAGCGAGATCGATACGATCACATATTACCGCGACAGGCGACGCAATGTTTATGTTTGGGAATGTGCAGTCCGGTCCGGCGGCGGCGCTGGGTTACATAGAATCACACATGAGTTCTTGGAAAAGCCCACCCACGCTGTTCACAGGACGCTGTTCACAAGACGCTGTTCACAAGACGCTGATTCACGGCGCTGATTCGTCGTACGGATTTCCAAACGAGGAAAACCTCTTCAGTGAGAGCAACACCAGACTCCCTGAATCGCCAAAACAAAAATGTAAAGGTGTGGCTAGCGATTCAGGGTCTGAACCAGGCTAAGACCTTCTCTGACTTTGAAGTTTAAATCTACCTATGAAGGTGGATTGGAATGGAGTGGTTTCTTGCCATTTGCGGGTTTCTGCAAAAATACGCTCCGTTTTCCATTTAAAAATGTTAAAGGCAAAACAGGGAAAGAAACCTGCAGAAAAAATGCATTTGCAGGAACATTTCAGGAAAAGAGCAGAAATGTCTGAAGACTTGAAACGGCACATCTGTAGTCTGTTGATACATTGGGATCGGGAGTCGAACCCGCAGAGTACTCTGTCAGGCTGACAGCGTATGTCGCGAGTTCGACTCCCGATCCCAATGACCTTTGCTGTGTTTCACTCCCCTTCTCTCTCTCCCCATTTCTTGTCCATCTAGTGCATACATGGGCAACTGGCTGGCAGCCCCCACCTTCACTTAACGCGGCCCGCAGGTTAATACCAGAATACTGATATAATATTGATTTCAGCTGTTACAATTCCAAACATGCAATATGACCCTCTGTAATTACTTCTGTCTATTATTAGTAGCTTACTGACAAGTACTAGTTTTTTTTTTATGTCCAATGTATTTGTATTTAAAGGGGCACTCCACCACTTTTCAACCTATGTTCATATAATTGGTCCACACTCAAAAATAGCTTTTTTTCTTTTTCCTCAGAGGAGGGCTGTGGGCAGGTCAGAAACCCATTGTCTTGTGACATCATCAATTCTCCCCTTTGCAAATCCCGCCCCATTCTGCCCTGTTACTATGGTGGTACAGATGACCCTGGGCAGATTGTTTTTATAGTGGCAGTGAATGGGGGGAGAGGGTATTTTCATTGCCTCATTATTGCAATTTAAAGTACCAAAGGAAAAACATCTAGGTGATATTAATAAAAAGGGAAGACAAAGGTACAGTAGTTACATTGCAAAACAGGGGGTTTCCCCGAAAATATATGTTTTAATTTGTTTAATCCCAGTGGGACAGAATCACCATTGCAGATTCTTTTATAGTGGAAGTGGATGGGATTTTTCTTTTTTTCATAGCCTCATTACAGCTATATAAAGTACCCAAAAAAACACATCTACGTGATATTAATAAAAAGGGAAGAAAAAGGTACAGTAATTACATAGCAAAACAGTAGTTTTCCCCCGAAAATATATGTTTTAATTAGTTTAATCCTCTGGATCAGAGAGAGAATAGAAATAGAAAGAGAAAGCGCAGTGCATCTTGGGTAGGAAGATGACATCCAGATTATAGTTCTCCTCACATAATAGGCTGGCTTTCGTAATTCTGCCCATTTAAAATATATGTACCCAATCGTAACTCTTAGTTATATTGATAAGGTCCATGTGAACTACTTTGTTGAAGCTTATTCATTATATTGAGCGAAATCGCGATCACCTCGCGTGGCCGTACTAGACGCACGCCGTGTCGCGCAGTGCGGACCGTTGTTGAAAGCCTGAAGCAAAATTCTCCACTGCACAAACTCCACCCCCGATAGCAAAAAGTGAATGTTTTTTTCTGGTTGGCCAGTCAGGGAGTCTCAGGGACCAATCAGAAGGCTGACAAACGGTGGATTGCCAATCCAGCTTATAGAAACTGCAGGCTTTCTATTCCTGAAAAGTTGCAATTTTAAAGTGGAGGCCATTGTTCTCGCGATAATACAAATCTAAATCTTTTTTTCAAAAATATTGATTAAATTCTTTTTTGGGAAAATGATGATGTCACAAGACGATGGATTCTGAACTTCCCACAGCTCTCCTAGGAGACTTGGACTGAGTAGAAAATAATTGTGATATTTTATCATGAACATTAGTGAGGATCTATTATATGAAGACAGGTTGAAAAGTGGTGAACTACTCCTTTAAGTTCATAAAGTTAACATAAGAACATCTAAATGCATTTGAAATTAAATAAAAAATAACTTTTCAGGATTCCAATTCCAAAATCTAAAAAAATAATTCAGGATTCCAATTCAAAAATAGCTAAAATAGAAGATCTACAAGCTCTAAACGTGTCGCACTGCGACGCGTTTTGAGCTTGTAGATCGGCTATTTTTGACTGTATATGTGTTGTGGCCCTCTGGAGTGTGAAAAATATAGTGGCCCTCTCCAGCATCAAATTTGCCCACCCCTGATCTAGTGTAATCTGTCAATAAAGGCAACCCCTCGGCCTCCCCCCCAAAAAAGAAAATGCAATTTATTTGTCACCGAAATTGCCCATACATTTAGTATTAATCTTTATAGCTTAGTTTTTGTTTCGTTTACGTCAGTTAAAGAAAAGGTAGCCGACATTTTTCCTCATACTGTATAGTTTTAGTCCAGAAAGTGAACACTGCCTGACAGCCAAAGCATGGTCACCCTTTGTCTTCAACATCTACTCAGTCACGACCAGCAGGTTCCTTCCTGCCTGAGGACGTCAGGTCTCCCACAAGCTCATATGGAATTAATAACTCTAGAATGCAATTAGGAACCAGGCCATTAAGTAGCCTTAATACAAGTAAATGGTGATTAGCTAGGAGACGACTGCTGGGTCAGTTTCCAAATTGGTAGTATTTTTGTTTGCCAAAGAATTAAAAACTTCTTGCCGTATTCCTGTGTGGTCTCATTTATAAGTTGTGCCTTATAACACCAGTAATAGGTTTCAATTAAGGCTGGGCGATATTAGGAAAACCTTCGATATTCGATAACGTTGTTGAACACCTCGATATCGATATTACTCACGATATTAGTAAAAACAATTGCATTATATAGTTTTTAATGTTTTTTTCTGCGTTATGTCCAGCCTGCCTAACCAAGATAATGAATAGCATATCCATGCATGCACACTGCACAGTACACATAGAATAAAGAAATTAGGGTGTGGTTATTTTTATTGAAATAACCACACCTGGTTACAGACGGACTGCTTTTTCGTATGTGCTACGTGCATGCATAGTGTGTCTGTTAATTAATTTGACACGTACACCAATACCTCATTTCAGCTGTCTTCGTTGATATGTATACCTTGCATGTTGATACCTCGATATCGATACATTTTCGATATATTGCCCAGCCTTAGTTTCAATTAAACTGGTGAATGTTTACATTTTCTTTTTTTCTTCATGCTGTATTACTTCAGCTTATCTTTCCTTTTCTGGGCCAAAATAGTGTGTTTTCTGTGAAGAGGCCTAAGTAATCTGCTGACCATATAGTGCCCCAATATTGAGATACTTTATCTTCGCCATGGGTTATGTTTAAAACACAGAATACTAATTGTGGGGTTTGGAGTAAAATATACACGTACTGTAGAGCCTCTAATTCTGGGATGCAACTCTCGCCATATGTTCACTACACATGCTGTATATATTTGCATAAACCTTTGAGGCAGGGGGATTGGGGGATCCATTCCTCTCATTTGCTATTCCCCCTCTGATCATTGTTTCATCCCTGCTTCTGATCAGATTGAATTAAGCACATGCATTTCCTTTTGGGAAATGTAGACTCTGATATGACATTTAGTTTGATGATGATATCACGATTTAACAATTTCACCACATTAACAGCACTTTAGGCAGGAACATTCACGTCAAGAAGATTTAACCATTTATTGCATAAATGGAATACAGGTGAAGCAGATTTAACCCTTTATTGCATAAATGGAATACAGTTAATCTTGGCGTTTGAAGGGCTCCGCGTTCGGAGATGCTCCCTGAATTTTGTGCAGGCTTTTCTGAGCATGCTAAGCAAAATCAGGGAACGCATAACAATACCCCCCATAGGGATACAATAGCAAAATAATAGCAATAACCATGACATGTAACATAGTCAAATCACAGTATTGAGCTTAACAATATTGACATGAACCTAGTCAAAATCACAGTATTGAGCTTAACTCATTTGTAGCCAATCCCGAGAATACTCGTGAAAAATACTTAATCCGCCATTACACAACGGCATGTTGACGACGAGCGATTCCGGTGGATGACGTGATGACGTCAAACCGGAAGTGTTTACGCAATCGACTTCTGGCCTTCAAAATAAGAGACTGGCCGCTTATGGAGCCAGCGAGAGGCACGCTGGACATTTTAATCCGTTCATTTCTGGAGCACAAAATGAGTTAAAGCTATACTGTGTAAGATTCTCAACTAGTGGTCAGTAGCCATATAGCAAACCGCGGTCGCGTTCGCGTCTTTCGCCCGTTTTTCGTACCTTCACACCCCCGCGTCTGCCTCCACAACGCCGAGAGCTATCTTTGGAGGGGTCCCTGGTTCCTGTGCGTTCAGGCATTCCGGAGAAACGGACTACTTCACCCTGCCTGGTAGGCGAGATTACCTTTTGAGTAAAGAGACACACGGGCGACTACAAATATGGCGACCCCACTTCAAGATGCGCTGTGATTGGCCGGTAGTGTACCATGTGTGCATGATCGGCGATGTGATTGGGCAACGTATACACAACGTATACAGATGATGCAGATTACGTCAATTTTGCGCGAAATCCGGTCCACGGCCAGGATCATAGAAAACATATAAAGAGAAGGCTTCAGAAGCTGAAAATAACGGAGTGGGTGTTCTAAAACTTTAGCGATTTAACAGTTAGGACAATTTTAAGATTTGTTTTATAAAAAAAGTTACATGGTACAACTTTAACAACATTGACATGAAACTTAGTCAAGATCACAGTACTTGAGCTTAACCACATTGACATGTAACTTAATCAGACAATCACCAAGTATTTGAACTTAGCCAGACTGATCGTGCAAATAGGTGGAGGCTGGGGTGGAGGAGGCAGCAAGCAGCAAATGATTCGGAAACCAAGCATTGGTAGAGAAGGAATTTAAAGGAGCCTTCCCTACTGATTGAGCGCTTTGATTGGAGTATGGCAGTCACGTGACGTAATGACCAGCAGATATGTTAATGAGGTATGAGAACAGAGCTGACTGATATCTTTAACTACAGCTGAGCAGCAACTTGACTCCCATGTCCTGCATAAACTAATGCTGAAGCTTCATATTGCTACGTGACACATTAGGAGCTTGTAGATCGATGTATCATACAAAAAAGTTGGACTCAAGTGGTTAAGGAAATCATGTCCTGACCCAGAAAAACACATTAACAAAGATATTAAATAATAATATGATGATACAAGGGAAGGCATCACTTAAAAGCAAAGCCTATTACTACAGCCAAGGAGAAAAACACGTCTGTCATGGCTGGAAATACAAACATTACAGTAGCAGATGAAAGAGGGTAAAACTAAATAATTGAACACATTAGTTTAGGCTTAGGCTCGGCAATCAGCATCTAAAGATTTTCCATGAAGATTTGACCCCCCAGACAAACTCACATGTCTCCAGAGATTGAGAATGGTGAAATGATGTCCTGGTGTGTCTATACTCATAAGTCCCGACACATCTGTAAAACACTAATGTCTCGCTTTGTGTCGGGGAGCTGCATCACCCTGTCAATGTTTCACAATAATGACTTCTTTGCTGTTCATTATCACAATAGAACAATGTCAAGGTCTGTGACAAGTTCTTTTTTTTTTCTTTATAATTTTTATCCCACGATTTTGCAACCCATTTTCACCCAGTGCCAATTGCCTATGTAATCCTGGGCTCTGCTCTCCCTCTGCCGCGCCTGGGGAGACAACGGACTGACCTCATGCTTCCTTCTTTGCATGAGGAGTCCAAGTTGTTTCTTTTCACCTGACAGGGGGGATTTCCCTGGGATGGACGTAGCGCGTGGAAGGAACACGTTATTCCAACCAGTTCCTTTCCCCTCCATCAAGCGCCCCGGCTGGCCAGGGGGAGGCATTATTGAGACCAGGATTACTGCATGTTTTTGTGAGGGTATCAACCCTAGGAGACACGGGGAGAACATGCAAACTCCACACAATAGTGGGGGCACGGTGGCGCAGTGGTTAGCGCTTTGCCTCACAGCTAGAAGGTCCTGGGTTCGATTCCCACCGGGGGACGCTGTGGGTGCTGGGGGTGTGTTTCTCCCTCCGCATCATCAGCGCCCACACCCTAGGTGGGGTCGGCGATAGGGCCTTTCTGTGTGGAGTCTGTGACGAGTTCTTACAGGAAGAAGAAAAAAATACAAAACATGAGTGCTGCCACTAATGGTATGGATCTGGCTCACCAGGATTCAGATGTTCAAATGCTTAATAGAGTTATATGTGAGTTCCCATGATTGCTGATAAGAAACAAGAACCCAGTAAGTTTGGGTAAGTCCATTATACTTAATATAATAAGATCCCATCTGTTTGAGCACATTGTAATTTACACTGGTTGAAAGCCAAAAGCAAATGAACAGACACCGATCCAAGTCAAGGGTTTCACACTTCACAGGTGCTGGATGGATATTGTATAGCTACTACAGGCTGTTCAAAACCTTCATTTTTTTCTGATCATTTAAAGAGAGCATCCAAGGAAATTTGGACTATATAGATTGGTGTCAAATTAGGCAAGTAACAAAGTATAATTTATTATTTGAGATCAACATTAATCTAATATGAAACTTATTTTTATTTAAAAAAATTACGTCATGCCAATGATGCCATACGATCCAAGGCAACACTGAATTGTATTGCTACTTTATATCGCACCTTACATTCATGTCATTGTATGTAAATGTGCAAATCTTTCCCCCTATGATCCAGTATGTCAAAAAGGAAAACTTGACAGGATATCCGTTTCCATAAGGACAGACTGAAAATAACTTTATACTTGACGTTTAACCACTTGAACCCCAGCATCGCTATTCTAGGGGGGAAAATTCACCAAAAATAGCCATCTACAAGCTGACAATGCACTGTGCTCTAGCTGACAATATCTCATAAGCTTGTAGATCTGCTAGTTTTGGTGAAGAGATTTGGTGCATTGTAGGCAGAAAAAGAACATGTTTCGAATTGTTTAAACTGAAGTGATATTGATAAATTCCAATTTCCAAATATTATCAAAGTATTCTGAGGCACCCCTGAACTTGGGTCAAGGCACCCACTTTGAGAACCACTGTTGTTGAGAGCCTGCCAGTGAGCATGCAGCATGAATACTGTAGTAGAAACATAAGAAAACACCTAAGCACACACGCACGCACGCACGCACGCACGCACGCACGCACGCACGCACGCGAGCGCGCGCGCACGCGCACACACACACACACACACACACACACACACACACACACACACACACACACACACACACACACACACACACACACACACACACACACACACACACACACACTCTCGTGCACACATTAAATGTGCATTATGCTTGAACTCAAAAGAGGGTCACTTCATGCCAGACAATTTTGACTGTTGTGGACCTCACTCAGATTGCATCTCAAATCTATTCCACTCATGACTCATACTAGAGTAGTTTCTAATCGATTGAGTTATTGTCCTGGCCTTATCTTCCTCATTATTGCTATTTGATGTTTCATATTGATTCACATTAAGTGTCTTCTTCTTCTTATTCCAATCCACGTTACAATCCCCTATAGCGTATTGGGCACATAGCCTACAATTCCATGCCAACAAGCCTGACAGCATGTTGTGGGTTCTAATCCAGATCCCGACAACCTTTGCTCACTTCCCATCTCTCTCTCTCTCTCTCTCTCTCTCTCTCTCTCTCTCTCTCTCTCTCTCTCTCTCTCTCTCTCTCTCCCCCATTTGCTGTCAAACTGAAACTACTGTCATCAAGGCAGAACAAGCCCCCAAAACAATCCCCTATCGTCAACCACAGCTTGTGGTTAATATATGTGAAATCACTCAATGTGTTTAAGCTGTGGTAAAGCTCACATTGATTTGAACTACACGGACACAATAGCTTTACTCCATTTGCTTTCCTTTATGACTGAAACATGCTTCAAATAGTGCTGTTGGCACTAATAGAGCTTAGAACAACTGAGAAATAGAGGCTGGTAATGTGGAAGGAGATGGATGTACCGGTAATACGTACCGGCTCATTGTCTGTTCTGCAGACTGAAGTGTCTCTGCCCTGACACTCTGGTAGTGCTGTGTTTCTATTGTTCCCCTTGAGTGAAGACTCAGGCTGTGTCTGGGTTGAGAGGCAATGAGTTTACTTGCTCTGAGTAAGGGTGACTACTGTGCGTGTACGTGAGCGTGAGCATTACACTTTAAAAGTTTCCAGGAATCGTATGACTTCAACTGTCGATCCAATCAATAGTGCGAACTGTAAATGCAATATATTGCAATTTCTTCATCTTTCCTGACTTCTTTCTTTTCAGAATCATTGACAGTTACCAAATAAATAAATAAAAAACACTTTTTACACAGTAGATGTTATGTGACTTCAGGTTTGCACCGATGCTCTTATTATAACACATTAACAATGACTCTGGTTTGGCACCTTAGCATGTTTGCCCTGCGGCCTCACTCTTCATTTATCTGTTCATCTGCCACTCCTGTCTGAGTCATTTCTTCTTGCATAAATGTGTTCTATGGTCCGCGTTCACGCCTCACGAACAGCCTTGCCAGGGAAAATAGAGCAGAAGTTACAGTATATCTGAACCTGCAGTATGCATTCTATAGGGCCCATCTACACAGTACACTATAGATTTAATTACAGGAGTTTATTGTGTGTGAAGTAAGTAAGTAAAGTAATGTCAAGATGTTCAAGACGTATTCACCATTTGCTGGTGTCTAGAACTACAGTATTGTTCAGGCCAGCTGAAACACTGTCAACCCATCAAATTATCTATGAAATGGTTCCCGGGATGAGGACAGAGCAATAACATCTCTGTCTGGGTCAATGACTAGTCTAAGGATGCATCCAGAAGGCTACATAGAATTTATGTGTTATTTAAGTGTTCTTACTAAAAAGTCAGCCTTGTTAACCCTGCAAGGCCCAGTGATGCTTTTTGGCAACATTTTTTAAATCATTTTTTTTTTATGTATAATTAGTTTTCCTGTTCTTTTTTCACATTAACATCACCATTAAATCCTATTGTTTAGTATTACAATTTGCATATAAATACCCCCCACAGAGGCTGACATTCACACCTCCCAGAGAAGTTGAGAGAAATATCCCCAAAATGCAAATTAGAGCATGATTTATGATTTATGGCTATAAAACCTTACAAAAACATTGTGAATTTTTAAACATTACATTTTCCTCTGATTAGGACTCCTACAACACCATCTGATTTTTGGCAAGTAGAAATTAATTCGGGTCTTGCAGGATTAAGAAATTCCCCAATCACCCGCGTGCGTGCGTGAGTGAGTGGTACGTGTTTCTGCATTCTGCCTTACGTATAATAATCCATGCATGAATGATATGACACAATTTCACTTCCGGTATAGCCTGATTGTTGTGATGAATTCAATTATTTATTGGCATGTAGCCTACACATGATGACAAAAGCATAGTTAAAAGGATAAACACAATAAAACTAAAAAGCTAATTTCTGTTGAGGTCCATTATAAATATACAGTATAGTTGTCTGTGTGTCTGCATCTATATATGTGTCTGACATTTTGTAGATGCGTAACAACAGAGCATTGGGTTCAGCACTCAATGTGCATCTATCGTCCTTCAAACACATAAGAGGTGCAGAGCTCGCTTAATGGGAGCTCATGTCAAGATGAATCAGATCTAGAAACCTAAGAAAAAAATAAAACACCTCTCTCAACGGCTAACCCTAACCCTCTTCAACCTCCTTACGGGAGGGACCCAGACTGGCTGAGAGACTGCTTTGTGCTTGCCTTTTTACCGCTAGTTTTATCTCCGCTGCCTCTCTGCCACCCCCTGCTCTAAACTACAATACCCCAAATCCGCAGTGGGCAGAGAGTCTGACACAGGGGGCAGTGCATCCTACAGGAGAGAATGGCACCCCAGAGACGACAACAACGGAAAAGAAAAAAGATGGTCGTTCTTTTGCTCAGGAGATAGAAAAAACAGCGGGGGGAAGAAGAGAAAAGGAGAGGCAGAGAGATAATAGGGGAGAGGAGCTGAAGGCTGAACTCCTCAGGTGGGCTGAAAGGCGAGCAAGTTGGAGTGGCAGGCATTTAATGGAGCATGTGGGAGTTTGGTTCTCAGAATAGGCAGTAGCCTAATATTACTGCCAGAGGACACTAGATGGACTCAACTAAAAGAAAGACATAATTTTAAAGCAAAGCTTGGGCAAGATAGACTCAGTGGCAGCTCCAGGGTATAATCAGCAGGGGTGCCTTCATTTTTCCAAAGGGGGCACTTTACTTTTCAACACTCCTATATATAGGAAGCAAATGCTCACCTGTAGATGGACACGATGGTGCAGATTTTTGCTGCATTTTGTGCCAAATTGGTCATGTCTAGTCTAGTAATTACTAGTTCTCTCACTGAAAAGATTTGAATTTCCTGTGCTGCGTGCACAACACCAACACAGGAATAGACACGGTGCAATGCCAGTGTAGGCTACGTTTTATTATTACATTTTCATTATACTATTAATTAATTTTAAAATGTATATTTATAATAATCACATTTTGAAATCTGACTATTATCTACTACAGGAAGGCTTATTGCAACCGCAGGTCGCAGTTACTATCAAAACCTCCACCGGCTGTCAGTCAGTCTGTCCGACACACGTCACATCACACTTTTGCCCTACTCGTATCTCCGCCACCGTTGCCCCTATCCATGCCAAACTTTGCACACACACTCCTTGGCTGCCAAACCACAACCTCCACACTCATTTCTCACATGGCCCTCTTCTAGTGCCACCATTCTTGCAAAACGTATAGGTTCCGAACGGAACCATGTTTATTTAATACCGGAGGACAAGGTCCCCCTATGGGATAACCAGCGCCATCTGGCGCTGCAACAGAGTAAAACTCATAAGCTCCCGTACGAGAAATATCATTTGTCGGTAGGGCTGTCAATCACAAACGAGGGCGCCGCCCCCGAGTGTATAAAAGCCCTGCGGGCTATCATAACTTCCTCTAAAGCCGCACCTCTGCGCCCGCAACTAGCGAACCGAGGGGCTTTATTCGGGGGACCTTGTCCTCCGGTATTAAATAAACATGGTTCCGTTCGGAACCTATACGTTTATTGTCATACCTCCAGACAAGGTCCCCCTATGGGACTCATATACTCCCCGAGAAGTCATGAACCGACAAGACTGTCGTGCACACCGACCACACCCGGAAAGGAGGCCCTGTCAACCGACGTGACCCCTTTCAGGACTGATCCGACCCAGACCCACAGGGCCTGGGCGTGTTCAGACAGAAAAAGAGACCCTGACAGACCGAGGCCCGCCTTATGCACTAAGGGCAGACACAGGTCCACCTTATAAAATTGCAATAAAATAAGGGAAAACTCAGGGTCCCCCCCCACGTATCCTAGAGACAGCAGCATGCTATCTCCGGAAGGGGAGAGAGAGCCGCCCCCCTACGTAGTAGGAAAGGCAGCAGCACCCAGAACCGTATGCGCCATAGCAGAAGGCGCAACGTCCAGGTGATAGTAGGTCGCAAAGGTGGACGGCGAAGACCAATTCACCGCTGCACAAATCTCCTCAATGGAGACACCTTTGGACAAAGCCCAAGAGGTAGACACACCCCTAGTACTGTGGGCCTTAAGTGCTTCCGGCACTTCAGACCCAGACCGGGTGTAAGCCAACCTAATAGCATCCACAAGCCATCTCGACAGAGTGGGCTTGGACACCGCTTTCCGTTGACGGGCATTCATGACCACGAAAAGCTGAGAAGTAGACCTGCTGTCCACCGTCCTATCACAGTAGGCCTTCAGGGCCCTGACTGGACAAAGACAATGAAGACGCCTATCCTCCTCTGATGCAAACGGAGGAGGATGGAAAGCCGTCAAAACAACAGGTTCCTTCGGGACCACCCGGTTCTTAGGAATAAAACTCAAATGAGGTTTTAGAAGAACCTTGGAGTCATTATTGAGAAACCTCATACAATCAGGGCTCACAGAGAGCGCACGAAGGTCGCTCACACGCTTAGCCGTAGACAAGGCAAGCAAAAGAGCTGTTTTGAAACTTAAATGTTTCAAAGAGGTCCTCCCAATCGGTTCAAAGGGTGCCTTGCAAAGGCCCTCAAGAACCACTTGTAGATCCCAAACAGGAAACAAGGCTCTGGTCACAGGTCTCAAATGGTCCACACCATGCATGAACTGGACCACCTCAGGGATTTTAGAAAGGCCTTTACCTGCCACCCCCAGGTGGCAGGCATCAATAGCCGCTAAATAACCCCTCAGTGTAGAGAACGCCAGACCAAGGTCCAGGCGGTCCTGCAGGAAATCTAACACCCTCTGGGCCGAAGCTATATGAGCCACCACAGGTGGCTCCTGTAGCTCACACCAGTCCAAAAAGGCATTCCACCTTCCATCATACACAGCCCTAGTAGAGGGGGCTCTAGCACTCTGAATAGTGGCTACAACCATCGGTGAGAAGCCTGCTGCAAGCAGGTTCTCCCTCTCACGGGCCAAACCCACAGGTCTAGGCCCCGTGGGTCTGGATGGAAGATCTCGTCCCCTGCCTGGCGCAGCAGATCCCTGAGCAAGGGAAGCCGCCAAGGGGGTCGAGAGAGCAGTGGGGTGATCAGAGACCTCCACACTCCCCTGGATGGTGTCACCAGAAGAACCTCCTGGTTGGAACATCTGATCCTCTCCAGAGTGGGAAGAATCAGTTCCAGGGGTGGAAACGCGTAGAGAAGACCTTGTGGCCATTCGTAAGCAAACGCGTCCATCCCCAGAGGAGAAGGTCCCCTCACTGAAAAGTAAAGGGGACACTTCGCGTTCTCCTGGGAGGCAAAGAGATCGACTCGCGGTCGACCGAACCTGGAGAAAATCTGCCTCACCACCGCAGGGTGGAGAGACCAATCCTCGTAACGAGGCTCCCCCCTGGACAACAGATCGGCGCCGCCGTTCTGAAGGCCCGGGACATGGGAGGCTCTGATGGACCTCAACCGAGGCAAGCACCAGAGGGTCATCTCGCGCGCCAGCTGATCCAGCGTACGCGAGGAGAGGCCGCCCTGTTTGTTGAGATAATACAGGGCCGCCGTGTTGTCCGTCCTGACCAGGACATGGCAACCCCGGAGAAATGGTTCGAAATGCTTGAGCGCCAAGTAGATCACCATTAACTCCAGATAGTTGATGTGGTACTCCAACATGGCCTGGGTCCAAAGACCCCTGGCTGAGCGCCCCTCGTGGGTGGCGCCCCACCCTGAGCGGCTGGCGTCTGTGGTGATCACCTTGCGTGACACCACTTCGCCCATGGAGACCCCACTTGTCAACAACGCCTGGTCCCTCCATGGGACCAGAGCGTCCATGCAGACCTGGCTGACTGTCACCTTCCTGTACCCTTGCAGGGAAGGAATCCTGAGCGCCAGTGACCACCGCTGGAAAGGTCTCATATGAAACCTGCCCAGACGCAGAAGTTGCACTGCTGAAGCCATCAGCCCAGTCAACTTCATGCACTCCTTGTACCTGACCACCTGGTTCAGTCGGAAGGAGCCGAGACAAGTCAGAAACCTGTCCACCCTCTCCGGGGAGAGGCGAGCGGACATGGTGGCCGAGTCCAGAGATATTCCTATAAAGGAAATCTGCTGGGAGGGTAACAACATGCTTTTGCCAAAGTTGACGTTGAAACCCAAGGCCTTCAGGTGTGACAACACCAGATTGGTATGGCGCGCCGCTTCTGAGCAGGAGGCGGCGGAAATCATCCAATCGTCTATGTAGTTCGCCAGCCTGACTCCCTGATGCCTCAGTGGAGCAATGGCTGCCTCGGTCACTTTCACGAAAACCCGAGGGCTCAGAGAAAGACCGAAAGGGAGGACCGTGTACTCGTACAGGCGCCCCTCGAAGGCGAACCGCAGGAACTTCCTGTGTGGGGGATAAATGAGGATGTGCTGATAAGCGTCCTTCAGATCCACTGAACAGTGGAAATCCCCCTGACTCACTGATTTCATCAGTGACTCTGACGTCAGCATCCTGAATTTGAACTTTTTCAAGTGCTTGTTCAGAGCACATAAGTCCATAATCGGACGCAGCCCCCCTCCTTTTTTCTGAACCAGAAAATAACGGCTCCAGAAGCCTAAACGGCTCTGGTCGCGTGATAACTCCACTATAGCGCCCTTGCGCAATAGTGAGCTTATCTCCTCCCTCAAGGCATCCGCCTTCAAGCCGCGGGCTCGAGTATAAATAACCTTGCTGGATAGGGAGGGTTTTTTCGCGAACTGTAGTCTGTAACCCCGTGTCACCGTCCGAAACACCCAGTGATTCGGATTGCAACGTTTCCATTGCTCTGCACACTGTGCTAACGTGTTGCTGAGCAACGGAGAAGCCTTGGGGTTGTACCGCCTGAGCGGAACTACTGGGCCGGGAGGGAGAGGTTCCGTATCCGGGCACATATCCGTATCCGCTAGACCATCAGCTTGTCCATGGGAGGGCACAAGGGGATTCCCGCCTTCTCTGCGTCGCGGCAATCGACCAGGAAGGGGAGCTTGGGGGGGTCCTTGTGTGTAGTCCAGGTTGAATGCAGGGCCTCTGCAAAGCCTGGGACCAGTGGGAGCTTTTCCATCCGAAGCGGGGGAGAGGAATCCACATCCTGGCCAAGGAGGGGAATCCTAGCCCGTGGTCCGAGTGGCACGTCTCCGAGTGGCAGCTCCAGGCCACAACGGATGGTGGCGCGTTCCAGCACCGAGAGCTCGTCCATGGGGATGGAGTCTGGGTCTTGCGCCGCTGCCCCTCTCGCCCCAGCCGGCATGGAAGGGGGGAGAGAGGCAGAAGGGGCTTGGGAGGACGCGGCGGAGATGGAAGCCTCGGCATGAGGAACCACCCTGGCCGCGCCTCCGCCCTGTCCGGAGGGGAAAGAGGACTCGTCCTCCTCCGAGTACTCACCCTCCGTGTCCAACTCCTCCAAGTCGCAGTCCTCTAGCTCCGGTTCGTCTCCGTCGCTAGCATGCCAGGAGACGGGGCTAGGTGGCCGCATAGCCCGTAGCTGGGGGACGGAGAAGGAGAGAGGAATGTCACCGACGACTAGAGGGTGGAATTCCTTGGGGGGGACGGTCCATGTTGCAGCTGGCGGAGAAACAACGTGGGCGGTCTTGCATGTTCTCTTCTTGGGCACGGCACCAGTCGAGCCCGTCGGAGAAACAGCAGTGGAAACAGGGGCCGCAGACCCGCTAGCAACGGGGCTACCGAAGCTAGCTGAGGGCGAGGCCGCTGGAGGCCTAACCACGTGGCGAGAAGCAGCGCTGTGGCGTACAGCGCTGTCCGGCACACGAGGAGAGGTGTCTGGGAGGGTTCCGGCGGAGACCGTGGTGTGAAGGCCGTAGCCTGCGGCAGCGATCTCACATCGTGCCTCGAGGGCTGGAACATCGTACTGGAGGCATTCAGCACAGTTCACCCCCGTGGCCGGGGCCGGAGGGGACAGAGAGGCCAAGGCGTGTCCTACCCCCATGCAGACAATGCAGAACGGATGAGTATCTTCATTGGCGATGAGGCCTTTGCAGCTGGGAAGGCCGCACTTCTTCGGTACCCTAGCTAGCAGGCTGCTAACTGTAGGTCGACGAGCTGCCATCGTGAGCTAACCGAAGCTAAGCGAAGCTAAGCTAAGGCAGGGAGACACGTGGCAGAACGTACAGAGAAGAAGTAAAGACTCAAAGCGAAAGTGAAGAAAAAGACCGAACTGTTAGGAAGAATAGAAGTAGAAACGTACAGGAGAATAATCTATAAAGGCCAGTGGCCGACTTCCTAGTCAACGCTTAGGCTAAACTTTACCGAAAAATATACTTATATGGCTGAGTTCGCGACACTCTAGTTGCAGGTAAGCAGAGGTGCGGAAGAGGAAGTTATGATAGCCCGCAGGGCTTTTATACACTCGGGGGCGGCGCCCTCGTTTGTGATTGACAGCCCTACCGACAAATGATATTTCTCGTACGGGAGCTTATGAGTTTTACTCTGTTGCAGCGCCAGATGGCGCTGGTTATCCCATAGGGGGACCTTGTCTGGAGGTATGACAATAAACACATTTTTGGACACTGCTCCTACAGAGTTTGGCCTAAAATCACGCAAAGCGGTACACAGTATCGCTAAAGTCATGTCATCAACATGGATCTGTCTCATTTCCCATATTCCCTCCTGATTGGCTAGCATTGCCTTCTAAAGTTTGTGTATGCGACCTGGCGGTCGCTTATCTCCCGATTAGGGAGTCTTAGTGGTTTCTGTTGAATCTGTTGTGGTGCTGGTGAGAAGAAAACAGAAGAAAGCTTGGATTAAAACAGGAAGCCTGAATTTTGTTGTGACATACACTACCAGCTCTGCTTACCTCCCCTATCCCAACCAACCCCTCTAGATTTACACAGAACCCAGTTGTTCATCAAAATCTGGTACCAATTCAGAAGTCATTTTAATCTTCTAAAAAGGTCTGAAATCTTTTAAAAAGCTGTTTAACTGTTCTGCTGCTGTTGACGGCGCTCACCGTCATTGAAAGGGTTAATACCATGGCGCCGTTGACGGTGAGGACTGTGAATCTTACTGTATATACAGTAAAGATATTATTACTTACTGTACGTCGCTCCGGTCCCGCCCGCATCGGCAATGTCGGCGACGCACGTTGGGCGTGCACGCGAAGTGAAGCTCCTCAATGTTAAGTCAATGGAGAGGCCCATAAAGAAACTTCATTTAAACAAAATAGCCATTTTGAGACATTTTGCAGCAGATCTAAATGTAAACAAGGCACAAGGCAGGGCGCAGCCATCTTCCTCTTCTTGTCCCACACTGTCATGTGACTAGATGACGTAATCGTTGCCGTCAAGTGATAATCCAAAAAAACAAAAACAACCCCCTTCCAGCCCTTCAAAAATAATAGCGGCGGCCTATGGAGGAAACTGCGTGGCACCGAGGCACCAAGCAACTTTCAGATTAAGAGGCACTAATTGTGTTAAGAATGATATCTTCTACAGTTTTGCCGATCTGTCAGCTAAATTTAATCTCCCCACCTCTCATCTCTTCAGGTCTAAATTTGCCTTTTGAAAAGTTGGGAATAATGTGTACCTGATGTTCATTGCCCAGTATTCAATGAACTGATTATTTAATTGTTAATACAGTACTACCACCTACTATGTCAAAAGAGTGAATAATTTCCCAAGATACAGCAAAGTGAGTTGTGCTTATGCCAAGAATCAGATTGTAAAACCAGATGTCTCATTTTGAAGAAAAAAAACGAAAAGAAAAAAAGTCCCAGTTTAAGAACTCGCAACAGCTCTCTCATGAATACTTCTTGGGCATGTAGTGAACTCTCTCGAACCTTCTCTCTGCTTTGAACTTGCAGAAACAAAGTGCAGCGCCTTATGTCTTATTCCTCAGTTCTAAAAGCTCTTCATAGGCGGGAGTGCTCCTTGCATCACCACCAACAAAAGGGCTGCGCAGGTCGCACAATGTTCCCGCGAGCTGCGAAACCTCCGCTCCTCTGCTTTGTCCCCCGGTCTTTGAAGCCATATTACTATAATGACAACATAAGAGGAACCCTGGGATTCTGCGCTCGCTCTGTGCCAATAGCGTAAAGTACAAATCCCATCATGTGCTCTTTTTCTGTTAAATACAAAGGTCTCAAGTGGGAAAAACCCGCACGGATTGAAATGCATAGTGTATAAAACACCCAGGGCTGAATTCCGTTGTCAAGTCATGGTAGGGTGAGAGACACACACACAGCGAGAGAGAGAGAGAGAGAGAGAGAGAGAGAGAGAGAGAGAGAGAGAGAGTCTTATGGTGAGCCACAGAACGGGGCGGAGGGAGGAGGCGGGGGGGGGGATTTTTTATCTCCTACTTCTGAGGCATTTGTGGAGAATTGAGAACATTAATAATAAGGTGCTGTCTCGTCTCCCCCGCCTCCGTCCCTCCCTCTCTCACTCCCTCTGTCTTCTCTCTCTGCCAGTTCCTCCTTCTATCTCCCTGGCTCACGTTCATCTCTTTCCTTCGCCACGCTTCACGTCTCATTCTGATCAATGTCTTCTCCAGAGCAGGCTGGTTTGAATCCAGATGAAAAGTTTGCTGCTCACCCCACAAATCACACCTGAAGGCTCAGCCCATTTACACCTCTCTCTGCCCCTCTCTCTCTCTCTCTCTCTCTCTCTCTCTCTCTCTCTCTCTCTCTCTCTCTCTCTCTCTCTCTCTCTCTCTCCCCCTCCCTCTCTCTCTCTCTCTCTCTCTCTATCATAATGTTTTTTTCTCAAACCAAACTTATTTTAAAACCTTCACTTCCTCTTTAACGCGTTATCTTTCATCCACTTTTCTCTTTCTTCCCCAAACCCTATTCACGAGAAAGATCAGAGGATATGAGCGACAATAAGCCAAGGAAGCAGGAAATTGGAACAAGTGGAATGATTGGTTTGACAGGAACAATTCTCTCATGCACGCACGCACGCACGCACGCACGCACGCACGCACAGCGAGAGAGCAGGTCATTTGTCCCTTTGACAGAAGCTAGCCATCTCTTTCCATCTCCCTGATTAATCTAATACACATAAGGGGCTCCCCTCTCTCTCTCTCTCTCTCTCTCTCTCTCTCTCTCTCTCTCTCTCTCTCTCTCTCTCTCTCTCTCTCTCTCTCTCTCTCTCTCTCTCTCTCTCTCTCTCTCTCTTTTACTTCAATGCTGATTCAGACTTAAAAAATGAAATGTAAAGTTACAGGTCACATAAGGCCAATTATGCTTAACTTTTCAATGAGATGTCCTCTTTTGACCCATATTATCCCAAACGCCTACAACTAACTACCTTCCGACATGACGACATCCATGCCACAGTTTGAAATGTAATCATATATATATGTCCGCATCAATTATGTTGTAAATGAACACTTGCTAACTAGTAATTAAGCTCTTTTCTTTTCTGTTATCAAGCTGTCTAAAATATGAAGCGATTTCTGTTTAAAATCAGGCCTGAATACTGTGTGGGCAATCATTTATGTCAAGAAGAGCTGTTTATGCATCTTTTTATACAGCGCACGTACTCAATTTAATTGTCATTTCTTGGTCATGTCGATCTTGAAAGAGATTCATTTGCAACTCTTGCCTCTATTGTTGATCGTCTCTGGGCTAATGCAGGAACAGCCATGATGTTATTTGAGACGTTTGTGAATTATCTGAGACCAGATTTGTCACAAACTGTCACAAACTGTTTCAAGTAAGCGACGAGAATGCACGGGAGGCCACGCAGCGTTAAAGTGCCAAACAGAAAACAAAACAAAAAGGCCAGTCAATCTAAGCTAAAAAAGGGCATGACCCAAAATAAATTGCAATAGTACCGGTAATAATTTTTTTATGATCCTTAGGGTCATCCAAAAAATGTTAAAAGTTTCCCATTATATCCTTAGTGGATCAAGGTAAATTTATGGGGTTCAAGTTTGGGTCACTTCACTTACTATACAGGAAAAAAAGACCCCCCAAAAAAACCTTCTTTAAGTAGCATGTGAGGGGTCTAACTAGGATTTTGTTCATGATTCTGAATTTGTTTTGCAAAAAAACATTCCTCGGGCCAAAAACGGACCCACAAAACTATGGCGTAGTGATGGTTTAGTGATGAGTCATCACTTTTCACACTTTAGTGGGGTTTTTAGCCCAAGGAATTGCCAATTTACATTTCTGCCGGGTGCCACACCCTCACGCAGTGGTGTAAAGTAACCAAGTACTTTTACTTAAGTACTTTGTTGAGGAATTTGTACTTTACTTGAGTATTTCCAATACTTTTACTTCTACTCCACTACATCTCGGATCCAAATATTGTACTTTTACTCCACTATAATAATTTGAAAACTTTAGTTACCGGTTACTTTGCAGGTATCCTCAAGCTCAATGCGCCGCAATGTGACATGTTGTGAGCTTGTAGATCTGCTATTTTCTTTTTTTGGTACTTTAAGTACATGTACATTTTGATGCCAACAATTTCATACTTTTACTCAAGTACATTTTGAATTCCGGACTTTTACTTGGAACGGAGTAGGCCTACTTCTACATTGCAGTATTGATACTTACACTGCACCCTCACCATAAACCAACCAGCAATAACTTCTTCTTTTCCTTTGGGCTGTATACCCATCAGGGGTCGCCACAGCGAATCATCTGCCTCCATCTCACCCTGTCCTCTGCCTCCTCTTCTCTCACAGCAACTAACTGCATGTCCTACACTCATTATTACTTCCATAAATCACCTCTTTGGTCTTCCTCTAGGCCTTCTGCCTGCCAGTTCAAACCTCGGCATCCCTCTACCAATACACTCACTATCCCTCCTCTGTGCATGTCCAAACCATCTCACTACCATGTCCAAACCATCTCACTAGACTACTTTCATTGTTGGAAAAAGTTGCCAAACTTACGAATTTCAGCATCATAAGGAATAGGGAATAGGGAACAGCGACAGACAGACAGACAGACAGACAGACAGACAGACAGACAGACAGACAGAAAGACAGACAGACACGTGCACACACACACACACACACACACACACACACACACACACACACACACACACACACACACACACACACACACACACACACACACACACACACACACACACACACACGCACACACGCACACACGCACACACCCAGATTGGACATCAAAGGTTTAACTAATGATATGAAATGCACAAAGTAATAATCAATGCCACAAAAATCATTTGGTAAAAACGCTAACATGAACATAACTCATAGGTCCTGCCAAGTCTACTTAACAACACACTCACACAAACAAGGGGCCTATTATCTAACCAGGCAAGTTAAATGATTACAGTACACAAGTACACAAAGCATACCAGTGCACGCACTTACTCAAGTATAATACAGTCAAATAATTAACCATCAACAGATTGATTTGTTTTTAACTCACCACTGATGTTATTTCTTCACGAAGAATGTGTTAAAGGGCACCAACACCACCAATCAAGAAACGGATGTGAGCATCCACACTGATGTCGAGTTGGAATGATTCTTTTAAGTGACATACGTTAGTGCATACGTTACTGCAGTTAGTGCTCGGTGTGGATAGCCCATGATGACTCCTGGAGCTCAGTGCACTTGATGAATTAAAGGTGATACACCATGAAATTTCACTTTTCCTATTTAAAACCTTTTTTTTGGGGTCCCACTAGCACCTTCTATCCTCACAAAGTCCCATTTCTGACCGTTGTGTCTTTCTCTGGTTTTGGGAAGGCGGAGGTTAAAAGCATCCCACGGGTTCTCAAAACAGGCTGTCTATATTTGCTGCCGTCGCTGACGTCATCGATGGCCGTTTTTGAAGAAAAAAACGTTTTTTTTTCTTCAAAAACTTTTTTTTTTTCAAAAACATAAAAAAATAAAAAAATAAAAAAATATATAAGGTATATATTTTTTTCAGGCCAAAGGTGGTACTGCAGCTGAAAATGCTCTGAGAGCCATTCAAAATGAGAGAGGCTCTCTATTCAGGAGTGGTAATTTAGCCTCGAACCTTTTGAAAAACGTTTTTGGGACAAACAATATGACATAAATACTTTTTAAATGCATGGTGTATCACCTTTAATCTGTCATTACTTTTCAGGTTCATATTTGTGCCACATTCTTGTTCCATACAGCAACATGATTGTTCAGTCTCGCTTGTAAACATTGTGGACGACAGTTTTTTTTTTTAAATGACTCGCAGACCACGACTCAAAACAGAGTAGTGCAAGAACATATCCCTGTTGTCTTGTTTAATAACAGGATTATAGCATGGAATCCTTATTCAGATTTAGATTCGGACCTCCCTTTCACTGACTGGCTCTTTTTTTTCAGCCTCAGCTCGTAAGCAGGGAACAGTTGAATGGAGCTGTGATCTGAGTTTCCAAAAGGTGGCCCGGGGAGTAGGGCTGTCACAATTATTACATAATCGTCTAATCGTGATTTTTTCACAAGTTCACAACGCGTCGCATCGCGACGCGTTGTGAGCTTGTAGATCGGCTATTTCCACTATCAATGTTCTTTTTTAAGTTTAAAGTTGTCAAATATTCTTTGTATATTTAGGTCATGTGTCATATATACCATGTGCAACTTAAAAGCCTAAAAGCCAAACAGAAATGTAATTGTCAACGACAAAAACACAATTAAATCGTTAATCGCAATTATTTGAATGACAAATAATCGTCATGTAAAATGTCATAATCGTGACAGACCTACCGGGGAGGGCCCTAAAACCTTCCTGGAAGGGCGAATAACAGTGGTTGAAAGTAATTTTGTGTCGGCAAAATTTACACAAATTCACAAAAGTATACACAAATCGCCGGAGCAGACGGATGAATGGTTTCCTGCTAACTAATAACTCTGTTAAGTTCAAGTTTCAATTTCAGTATGTTCTATCTGTTTGCTTGTGGGTGTATGTGAACTACAACGACGATCGCTCTTTTTCACGAGGTATAAAAAGGGAGGCATATAATTAAATACTCAGACCTAGTGAGCACAGGGTGTTCATGGCCTGTACCCCTTCCACTCACCCCCAACCGCTGCATACCGCAGAGTTGTGTTCCATCCAATTGGAACCAAAAACATGTATTTTGGTTCGCAATTGCCACTTAGTTCTGATAGCCATGTTTCAGTCAGTTTGATTATGCACGTAATGTACGGTATACCACAAGTTGTATCGCTGTCGGATCTCAAACCCGAAGCCCGGCAAGTTTATTGTCGAGTAGTCTCGCGTAGCCAGAACAACTATTCCACAATCTCCAAATGCTATATAGAGTCTGGAACTACTCCTCCTGAACGGCGAGTAATGGCAGCTGGCATTTCCATTCACGAAAATATATTTTAAAATGTCATTTCTACTAAACAGCAAGCTAAATATGCTTAGATGATTTTTATTTATATAATGATAAATGTGCGCGATGTGAGATGGAAACGGAAGTGAGGAGGAGGCTTCACTTCCGCTTTAACCGGTTACTCATCATTCTTCTTCCGTTATTCCAGACTGTATGGCGGGAGCATTTCCAAATCGCAGTCTGGCCACGCGAGACTAATTGTCGAGGGATCTCACATTGACCAGCAGTATGGACGGTAAAGCCGTTTTGTTGCCTGTTCTCCTTTATACTTATAGTGCAATCCAGAACGCCTCCTCGCTTTCCCCTGTGGCCTTTTCCTCCACTCTCGCTGTGATTTCATTCCAGGAGTGGGGGCTACAACAAAGGGGGCATTGTTTTCCACAAAAAAGTCAGGATCGAATTGTACCCCAGACAGATTAGGTGAAAGAAAGACAATAGAGAAAGTATATTACATAACAATGTTTCAGAGTGCACACAGAAGCTGTTTTCAACCGCCATCGGCACTCCCAATGACTCCCGATGATTTCTGTGTTGGACTAAAAACGACAGATTCCTGGACAAATGCCACAAAGAACTGCATTTCATTTTTCTTGGAAGTCCACCAGTGTAGTACACCATTTTAAATCCAACCTAGTTTGACTCTGAACAGCAACACGCTGGATTATCCGTGTAGGCTTAGCTATTCTTTTCAAGAGAAAAAATAAATAAAAAGCTTCTAAACTAGCATCGCACACTCACTGTCTCTTCTCTTCAAAACAACTTGTACAGCAATAAGTACATCAACTGACTAAAGCATCTCAAAGGGTCTAGATCACCGGCTTTCAATAATGTCATCATATTGACATTTCAACATCTATGATAACAGCAGGGAAAGTCAACTTTCATCATCTGAGTCCATACACACTAATACAGTAGCTACAACACATTACCGTTGACATTTCAGTCCATATCCAGGGGCATTGATTGGATAAATACCAAAGCAAAAATATTTGTGTTCAGGATGAAATTGTGTCCCCAAAACAGTTTCTCAACCTAATGTACAGCAATATATGAACAAGATGTCGTCTAATAATGGTAGTGGTGGGTAAAGTATTTATTTTTTTGTTGAGTAAGAGTATCAATACTGCAATGTAGAATTGTCTGATAGCGTGCACACACACCCAAATACCTATGAGAGTGAAATCCGCATTCCAACAATGCATTTCAATGAGAATGAGAGTTTTTTTGCAGAAATCCTCTACTGGCATGAAACCGCCCCCTTCTCATTGAAATACATTGGCAGAATGGGGATTCCAATCTCATAGGTATTTTAGTGTGTGTGCACCCTAACAAGTAAATGTCCGGTAAACAAAATGTACTTGAGTACAGTAAGTAAAGTAAGTATTGGCATAAAAATATAATTAAAGTACCAGACAGACAGACAGACAGACAGACAGACAGACAGACAGACAGACAGACAGACAGACAGACAGACAGACAGACAGACAGACAGACCATCTTCCAGTTTCTATAGATCCATGCTGTCAAAAAAAAGGATATACTGTATATTAACATTTTGTAGATGTTGGCTACATTAAGCATGATCCATTTCTGATCCTTTTTATAATTAGTTGACCCCATTGCGCTGCATCTTGTTATATAAACAGACATCCACTCACGGCCCTGAAGCAGAACTACCTGGAGCTCGCTCTTTAGTGTATGTTCAACTAGGAAGGCCACCTGCTCGCATGGACGACAATGCTCTTATGCCACACAACATCTATTTGTCCATGACCAACATTTGTATGGGTCACAAGTGTTTTTATCCCCCATAGCTTTGTAAAGTATGCTGTTCAAACATAAGGACAGCCTCTTGTGTTCCAGTAGTGGTAAACACAAGACTTAAGTAAAAGTATCAATGTAGAAATACTCTACTCTAATACAATATTTGCGTTTGAGATGTAGTGGAGTAGAAGTAAAGTACTGGAAATTGGAAATACTCCAGTAAAGTAAAAGTACAGTACTTGAGTGAATGTGCATAGTTACTTTACACCACTGCTCATGATTTAATGATTTTAATGTATATCCCATTACTGATTATGCTCCCCCTTCCCTTTGTCTTGTCAAGTAGTCTACTGTATGCAACACAACTCTTGTGTTTTCCTGTGTGGAAGCAATGAATCAAAGAAAAAGCAGTGATTTCCAGCCAAACAAAACAGTCTAATAAAGTCTAATAACAGCATGGACTTTAGGAGTACAGTTTATGAATTAAGCTGCTACGTATTATATTAACACTAACACAGACACCACTTAAATAGTAATATTGTTGAGCAGCATTTCCCCTTCAAATAGCATACGATCATCCTAATATTATTCTATTCAGCTGCTGCCAAGCCCAACCAACTAGAAAGTCCAGTGCAGTCCCTCCGAGTGTGGATATGAACAATAAATGGGGCCATCCCTTCCGGGTATGGGAAGGAAAACGATAATGCATCATTTGACTTCCGACCGTATTTCCCAATCATTTTATTTTTCGAAATGTGTAGTGCCTGAGAACTCTAAGCCCAAATTTCCCTTGATAAATGTTGATACAAGTAGCTGGATAGTGTGGATTGTTTTGCACAGTTCCTTCCCCTCATTGATAAACTGGCTGCTTGTGGGCATGTTTACTAATGTGTTGATCGTCTGTCTCCTTTGGCCAAGTGGAAATAGAAATCTTTATAAATACTGTGCTTTTTCTTTTGTACATGCATAGAGAAGGCTGTATACTGTACTGTATTATCAACAGTTCTTCTATTCAGCAGTATGGGGCCGGTGAAAGGATATGCTTATATATACTGAATACTGTATGTGCTATTACAAATAGGTCTGATTGTTTTGATTAATATGGATTAAAAGATTCGAGAATTGGGTATGGAGAGGTCCCCAGACCCATGTTTTCTTTAGGGCCTAGGCTTAGGCAAACCTTTCAAAATGGCAATTGCAACTATAAAACTAGAAAATATTGTTCCTTCGAAACAATTGTGGGCTCGCTTCAAGCCAGAAAACAATGGCTATAAAAGTACACAATGTCAAGATCGCAGGCAGTGCTCTCTTTGACGTTACTGACGTCAAAGATTGGTCCATTTTGTTCCAAAAATGTGTTGTGCAAAAGTTGACCTGCTGGTGGCGCTATAACAGGCCAATGTGAGAAGGGTGGTATCTGTTCCTTGACCTATTGGGAATGTGCTTGCAAGATGATTTAGAGGCAGAAGAATAATTTGCATAAAACTGCAATATTCATTGAATTATTAAAAAAGCATGTTTACATTTTAAAGAAATCCGATCTGACAGATCTTTAGATATCGGTCCAAAGTTCACGTAAAAAAAGTTTTGTGCACGTGGAGCGAAAATTCCAGAATAAAAGCGGGTTTACGCGTTTTACAAACTGCTCAAAATGGCGGAAAATCGATGGGCGGCGCTTACTTAACAATGACACAGATGTCTTCCGCTCGAGTCAAAGCACGCGTGTAAGCAAGTTGCATGACTTCAAACGAAACGAGTCATGACTTATGCCCGTTTGAAGTTTGAAATTTCAAACGCTTCGTATAGCGCCCCCCTTTGGCCGATTGGAATAAAATTGGTTTCAGTGATACTTTGACTAACCCTCTACATCTTTGCCAAATGCCATGAACGTGTAACTTTGCATGTATGATTTAGAGGCCGAAGAATAATTTGCATAAAACCGCAATATACATTGAATTATTAAAAAATTATATTTCACTTTAAAAGAAATCCGCCGAGATAAATCTGACCGTATTGGTCCAAAGTTCATGTAAAAAAAAGTTTCGTGCGCGTAACGAAAAAAACCCAGGAGGAGATAGATTTTTACTGTTTTTCATATAATTCCGAATTGTGGGAGACCTAAAGGTCAGAGGTCAAAAGTTAGAGGGTAAAAGTTGTTCGGCATGAGGAGACGCATAAGTGTATACAGGTTTCATGGCTGTATGTATAACACAGCATGAGCTATACCTGTTCAAAGATCGCACTTTCGAAGGCTTCCTACAGCGCCACCATTTGGCCGATTGCTATAGAAAATAATAGCACACTTCGCCACTGTAAACTGAACACATTGATGTTTTTATTTTCATTTTCTCACTAAGTATGTAGGAGTAGAACGGAACCGAAGTTCCCGTCTACAGTATGCATGATAGATAAATAATGACAAGAACTAAAGTGTGCTCGCCTATAGGCGAGCCCACAATTATGTTGAAGAAGTTTGGAGTTTGCAATACAAAAGACCACAAATGCAGGCACATGCACACATAGCGTTCCATGGCTTTGTGTTGTGGTTTGTGTCTATGTGGTTAATAACATACAGTAGGCTACACAGATACACAGAAAGCCAAATTACACCAAAGAAATCATACCCAGTGTGAAGTGAGCAGTGCCTTTGAGCTATATGCTCAAGCTATATGACCTAGAGGAATAACTTTAAATCCCTGTCCATTCATTTCAAGGCTGCTCAACAGCACCGCAGCTGTTGTTGCCGTGCTACCGTTTAAAGTCTTCAGGCTTTACTGCTCTTTTCCTGAACATTTCCTTCAAATGTATTTTTTCCACAGGTTTCTTTCCAGTTTTTGCCAGACCCATGAAATGGGTAGGCCTACATAAGCAAATGTCGGTCTGTCCGGGTTTTCTATATAAAGGGTATATATGATGATGACATGATGATGACATGCCTACAAAAGGCATGATGTCATAAATGATGATGACAGACAGGGGGTTGGCAGAACCGGGGTCTGGCACAACCAGGTTGACCGCACAATGATCACAATGATGTCACAAATGATGATGACATGAGGGAGGGACAGACAGCCTATAAAGGGACAGACAGCCTATAAATGTACCATTAAATTTATAGGCCCAGAGGGTTGGCAGAACCGGGGTCTGGCACAACCAGGTTGACCTGGTCTAGTTTTTCTTTCAAATTGTTATGGAGAATGGAGAGTATTTTAGCAGAAACCCACAAATGACAAGAAACCACTCCATTCCCTTTGAAAAGCAGAATCCACCTTCATAGGTAGATTTAAACGTCAAAGTCAGAGAAGGTCATGAAAAAAAGCACAAATAGCTGATTTACAAGCTCAATGTTCTGCCAATCCACTGGAAATCTACTGTCTTGCCAATGGCAGGACACGTGAAGTTTTTAAAAGGCACATCTGTACAGCCGTGCTCATTCATAAAAGAACAAACACACTCGGTCAAATGTTGGAGCGGCAGGCACCGCTCAAAGATAGCCTAATCATTGCACCACATAACGCTGCAGTGCAGACAAATAAACGTGAACTTCCAGATTCCACAGCATTATATGGCTTCTCTCTCTAAAGTGAGTGGCCCACACCTCACAAATGAGAGGAAAGTCACTTTGATCTACAGACCAGGGCAGTAACGTGATATAGTATCTGATACCCTTGTTGTGGTTGTAGAAGACGTTAATTTGCCTATGGCACACTGATACAAATATTTTGTCATGGTTGCTGGGTCTAAACAGTTTCACTTCCAACTGCCAAACTGTATTTACACAGCACTAGAGGCTGTAAGCTGCGGGGAAGAAAGACGGTTAAAGGTGATACACCATGAAATTTCACTTTTCCTATTTTAAAACCTTTTTTTGGGGTCCCACTAGCACCTTCTATCCTCACAAAGTCCCATTTCTGACCGTTGTGTCTTTCTCTGGTTTTGAGAAGGCGAAGGTTAAAAGTATCCCACGGGTTCTCAAAACAGGCTATTCAGATTTGCTGCCGATTGTGACGTCATCTGCCGATTGTGACGTCATCATAAAAAATAAAAAATAATTTTTCAAAAAAAATCTTTTTCAAAAAAATATTTTTTTTTTCAAAAGGATTTTGGGGGGGTGGCGCAGTTCAGGCCAAAGGTGGTACTGCAGCTGAAATGCTCTGAGAGCCATTCAAAAATGAGAGAGGCTCTCTATTCAGGAGTAGTAATTTAGCCTCAAACCTTTTGAAAAACGTTTTTGGGACATAAACAATATGACATAAATACTTTTTAAATGCATGGTGTATCACCTTTAAGGCCAGCAAGAAACACGTGCAACCCTCGCCATTGCTTTGTGTCTTCTGAGGACACGCTCCAAACTGTTACAGCAGTGCTGCAGTGCCTTGCACAAACCCTTGACCGTCTGACACACATTAAAATGGACTGCATCTAAATAACAACCTGTCCTTGATGCGCTGTTGTGGATTCCAACCACGTGATGGGATGGACCCGCCTCATACCGGAGCCTGATTGGCTCCCTGGCATGCAGGCACAGTTTTACTGAGGTTAGGGTTAAGGTTTAGGCATAGTTGCAAAAACGAGAACTGTCAGAAGTCCTAAATGCTCTTTTTTTTTGTGTGGACAATGTATTTATTTTTCCGGTTCTGCACGGCGGCAGGAGCAATAAACAACAATGAATAGGCTTATATAAAGCATATGTCTTAGCATTTTGGGAGAACGTTCACTCTCTGGTGTCAGTTCAAATGTAAACACAACGGCAGTCTAGAGCACTGTTTCTCAAACTATTACATTTCAAGGTCTCCCCCTAACTCTGTCAGTGTACAAATGGAACCCATTTGGTTCATGGGTTCCATTTGTACACTGTTAGAGTAGATACTTAAGGGTCAATTTAAAGCCCCCTAAAGTAACAGAGTCCCTAGAATCCACATTGAGAATCACTGATGTGTGCATCACGCAACCACGCATTATATGGTAACACAAAATGAAGTTCTCCTCGCCGCCACCAGGGAAGGCTGCAGGCATGCAGCCCCCAAAGCAAACTACTACCCACGCTACTGCTGTCAATCACAGCGACTACTGTCCAATCACAGCGGGTCTCCCAAGAAAAGTGGTGGTAATCATAAAGCAGGGGTTTTCTCAAACCTTTTTAGGCCGTGACCCCCAAAATAAACATATTTGAACTGGGGACCCCCACCCTGACAAGCACTTAGAATTGTAGGTATTACATTTAATGTGACTCGGTTCCACAGAGAATTATTGTGAAAATAGCCAATCTACATGCTCACAACAGCTCGCAACGCGAGGCATTGTGAGCATGTAGATCGGCTATTTTCACAATTGTTCGCCTCGATCGTGCTTACTTAATATTTGACAGTTTGGCCAGTTTGGTATTAAAACGGTCTTGAAACTCCTTAAATTGTCACTTTATAAATGTGCAGATACCCTGTTGGTTTGTTTACCATTGAGTGAGAGAAAAAAAAGCGAATCATCTGGGGACCGAACAAAATAATTTTGGGACCCCACTTGGGGTCCCGACCCCAAGTTTGAGAACCACTGCCATAAAGCCCACGTCCTTCATACAGTTGTGCAACTATCACAAACCTTTTGTTTATGAGCGGCCAGATAACCGTGCAGTTTCTCGGGCCGGAAGTAGGAAGGGCCACCGCTGACGGCGAAGCGAACATCCAACTCCCTGCTGGCGCCCGTGTCCTTCAGGCTGAAGATGTTGATGTTGTCACGGGCAACGGAGAGCATCTCAGACAGGAAGTCCAACAGGAGCTCATATCGGCTCGGTTGCTTCCCTCTTTGGTCGATGAACTCCTTGGCAGTGATGCCTGTAACGCAAACGTTCACGCACGCACGCACGCGCACACACATACACAACACACACACACACACACACACACACACACACACACACACACACACACACGTATACACACGCAGACACAGTGTTACAATCTAGAGGAGGCCAGCAGAGACTCGAGAGGTTGAAGCACAGAAACAGTGTAAGGGATGAAGGAAAGTCAATGTGAAAAATTTACACTCGCTAATTGATTGTGTTAATTTGCTAAAACAAATCAACACACAAGGGCAATAAAAAGGTGAGCAGTGACGTGGCTGTGCACGACACTGTTTACAACCGTGTGTGTGTGTGTGTGTGTGTGTGTGTGTGTGTGTGTGTGTGTGTGTGTGTGTATGTCAGCAGTTCTCAGACTGGATTTAACGCATTAATCAGTCCTACAAGTGTTTCATAGTGTTTTGATGTGCCGACATAACGTGCACTGCTACTACTGACTGACATGAACTTGTTGATTCATCCAACGTAATGTATCAAATGAATGTACACAAATCTATAATGTTAACACCAGAACAACCAGTTTGCTTCTATTCTACACGTAAACCTGGTGAGATTCCTTTTTAATTATTAATGGCTTGTCTTCTAAAACAAATAAAAGGCTTTGCTCTGTCTGAACCCGTAGCTGATAGAGCCAATTATCAAAACACATGCAGTGGAAAACATTTCCAGAAAGAAAAACTAATATACATTTGTTGTGTCCAGCGGTGGAACCAGTACTCACCATTTTTTACTTAAAGTGGGCGTGACACGGCCAAAACAGCTAATTATGGCTATCAAATTAGCCATTTTTTTTAATGATGTCATGTACCCCCATGTTAAATTACCCAATCAAATTAATTTATTGTAGTTACTGTACTGAAAGTAGTACTTTCTGTACAGTAACGGCAATACATTAATTTGATTGGGCTAATATGGGGGGAGGGGCGGAGACTCGCGGAGTCGAGTATCCATATCATTATCTTTTGAAACTGCCCCAAAAAAAGCTGTCCGAGGCGTGTTTCCGACTTTCTAAACCAACTTTAAAACTATCAGTTCTAGGGGTAAAAATTATACACCATTCGCTATAAAATGGTAAAAAAGTACATGTCTTCTTCAAAAAAAGGTGTCAGAGATTCTTTACGAGGGTCAACGCGCTTCTCCCCGTCTAAGGGACGGTTTTGTCGGCCATACCCTGCTGTGTCTTCCGCTAAACCTGACTGGAGGACCTGGCCGGGACGCGTGATTATGGATCCCACTGGGAAAGATGGAGAACGAGCGTCCAGCGATCTCCTTTCTCCTCGGCAGCTTTGAGCCCTTTTAGCAGACATATGTCCTGCTGTCTCGGAGGACTGAGGTCCGTGGCTCATACACTCTGTGTGTGTAGCCTGTGTGTGTGTGTGTACACACACAATAGCTCTCCAAAATAGCCTTGCGGTGCGGTGCGGCGCTGCTACACGCTAACAACATCACGTTGTGCGCGGCACGGCAGGACGGACGAAGTATACATTGCGAGGCACCGCACAACATTCACTACTAACTGATACGGCCCCGCCTCCTTTTCAGACCGTTTGAAGAAACACCACGTGACTTACTGTATCATAATGTTAAATTTCGGCCGGTGTCACGCTCCCTTTAAGTAAAAGTATCAATACTGCAATGTAGAAATACTGTTATAACTACATATAAGTCCTGAATTTAAAATTTACTTCAGTAAAAGTACAAATGTATTGGTATCACAATGTACTTAAAGTAAAAAGTACTCATTACAGTATGCAGAATGTCCTGTTTCAACCATTTTCAAATAGATCTTTTGAAAATAGAAAATCTACAAGCTCACAATGGGTCGATGTGACACATGCGGCATTATGATCTTGTAGATTGGCTATATTCAAATGGCCGAAATGTATACTATAGGGGCTGTAATGTATGTTTTGTAATCAAAATCTACAAAGTAACTAAATACTCCAGTGCACTTAACTCAACCTCTGCCAAAAAAATACCCCTTTGTACCCCTTCCCTGCCATGCCCGAGGAACCCGAAGATTTAATAAGCTTTAATTAAAAAATGTTTTTTTATCGAGGCGGAACTAAAATAGGCCGGAACTAATGCTCCGTGATCGGTTTCTACACGGACACATTATTGAGCGGACCAGTTAACATTGAGACCGTGAACCGGAAGCTGATGGTCCGTCCTCTATTTTGGCCCGTTGGCTTTCTGTGTAAACACGGCAGCTTACAGACAGAGAACTTATGGATCAATTGAAAAAAAATAAAAGGATTTGAGAAGCTGATGGAATACGCAAACACACCATGCATAGCAGTGTTCGATCACGCACAATGGGAACTGGATTAGCGGCCGCTTTAACAGGTAGGAGAAGCCAGCAGTGAAAGACATAGAAAAAACTTTGGGCTCCTCGGCCGTTAACTACAAATTTAAGTACAGTGCTTATGTAAATATACTTAGTTACTTTACACCACTGTTTATGTGCAATGTAGTTTTTAATTTAGATAAATAGTTACACTATGATTATTCAACACGTCTCCAAATGTACAAGTTCACAAGAAAATGCCCAAATGCCCATCCCTATATCTAGTCTCTCTCCCAAAACAAGATGGGAGAAACTCACACAGTTAACATAATAATGTTAACTGTGTGAGTTTACCTCCAAAACCTTATCAACCCCTACAACCCCACTGTTCACTCAGATCAGCCAACACAGTAATGCTGACAGAACCCTCCCTAAAAAAAACAGGATAAAAATCCACTCATCCTGGACAATTTGCCCTCCTGGCCCCCAAACTGTGGAATAAACTCCCTGTGGCACTTAGAACTACAGACTCACTCCCTATAGCTTACGCCGTGGACTGAAGACTCACCTCTTCAGACTCCACCTAAACTCATAGCAGTACTGTAACACTCCACTTCCCTCGGTGACCACACATGAAGCTAGATAGCATTTTTAGGTTTTAGAAAGTTTTATTATTAGGTGCGTGTTCTACCTATGTTATTATTTTTATAGATTGATATTCCTATGCATATTGTTGTTGATGTACTGACGTATTAGCTTGCTTATTATATTGATGTATTAACCTGCTTATTGTAAGTCGCTTTGGATTAAAAGCGTCTGCTAAATGCCTAACTGTAAACTGTAAATTGGAGGGGAAAAACACCTAAATGGCTCAAATAAAAAGAAAAAAAAAAAGAAAAAGAAAATCGAGAGCAATCTGGCAGAGGACATTAAAGGGGTTTTGATGTAGTCAGTGGACTGGCTGGTGCCTGGAGCCTGGAGCCAGGATGGGACACTAGACTGACTGGAGGAATGGATGTTGCACTTGACTGATGGATGATGTGACACCAGCATGTGACACTTGATTGATGGAGAGGAAGAGTGGAGCTCGTCTCAAACCGGGCCCTAGTTCAGTAGGGAGCGAACTGCCCGGGTAGTCCTGGAATCTTTGTTCACCGACCTAGTGTAGCACAGTGGTTCTCAACCTATATGTCGGGACCTTTAAGACCTTTTTATTAATAAGTAAATGAAATTAAATGCAAGTAATCAACAAACTATACAATACAATTCGGTCAAACATTGGCCAAATTGTCAAAGAATATAAGGAAGAGGCCACATTGTGAAAATAGCAGATCTACAGTACAGGCTCACAATGCAAAGCAAGGCGTTGTGAGCTTCAACTCTTTGGCTCACATGACCCCACAATCAATCCTCCAGTTGAGCCAGTTCTATTTCTTCGGTTTTCTTTTTTCTTCTTCTTCTTTTTTTTCTCATCAGTAGTTAAATGTGTATCCATTGAATAGAATACTTTGCATGCATATTAAGCTAATTTAACTTGGGGACTGGGGGATCCTGAGGCATTCCCAGGCCGTTGTGGGTATGTAATCCCACCACCTGGTCCTTGGTCTATGCCCTGTGGCCCCCTCCCAGCTGGACGAGCCTGGAAAAACCTCCCTGGAGGACTTGACTAATGCCCGAGGAAATTCCCTCAACTGGTTCCTCTTGGACATAACCAAAGATTACACAAAGGCATGCTGGAGGTTTAATCCCGCCACCTGGTCCTTGGGCCTGCCGCCTATCCCATGGCCTTGTCCCAACTGGACATGCCTGGAAAACCTCCCCAATGGGGAAGCGATCAGGAGGCATCCTAATCCTAACTACTGTATCTGTCCACAACAGCTCAACTAACTCCTTTTGGGTCACAACCAAAGACTACAAATGCATGCCAATACCAATTGGCATGCAATGCACGCACAAACGCACGCACGCATGCACACACACACACACATCATCCACTTATACATGTACAGTTATTGGTTGGTGTGACATATTGGTAGTTAAATCAGGTTGCATTTTAATGATGCAAGTGCGAGTCAATGGGACTACATTCCCTTGCAGATCTCCCTGTGCACCCGTTGAACCGTTTTTACAGCAAGGCCACTTCAATATTTCAGCCGGTTGAAACGTTATATAGTGATGAATAATCATTGGGAAGAGGTTGCAGCAGCTTAAAGCCAAGGTCCAATGCTACCGACGTACTGGACATGGAGGCCATGGATGCAGGAGACAGACACGGCAGAGTGCCAAGGATATGATATCAAACAATAACACGATGTGGACACATTGGAGGTGCTTCTAACAACCACTATTCTGGGAATGTCTTCGTAGGCGAACATTCCGTGAAAATAGCAGATCTACATGCTCACAGCGCGTTGCAACGTGGTTAAAACCCGTAGGTCGGTTATCAACGACAAAGAGATTTTGTGTTGAGGGAAAGGGGGAACACATAAATGCATAGCTATTTCGATATTTGGCATAAATATTGTATTGAGTATATCTGACTGCTTGTATTGACTGAAATGTGCCATGTTGTTCAATAATATAGAAAAATGTGATGCATCGCAATGCATAATATAATCGAATGGAATGGAATCGTTACCTGGTGAATGGTAATCGAATTGAATCGTGAGGGCAGTGCCCATGCACACCTCTACCGAATTACGTAGGGTTGAAGTGGTTAAGCACAATCTGGGTGGCACAGCCACCCAGGAACAAAAAACACACACAGACACATTTGCAGGCACACACATTCCTCCTCTTTCTCAGTAACAAGGACACCTGTAATTGGCACAAGCCAGCGAAGGATTATGGGTAATGTAGAACACCGTTCCCTTGAGAAGAGAGGCTGCACGCAGTAGTTTAATTACCTGCACACGCCTGCGTGCATGTACAGGTACCCTCGCACACACACGCACGCACGCACGCACGCACGCACACACGAGCACGCACACACACACACACACACACACACACACACACACACACACACACACACACACACACACACACACACACACACACACACACACACACACACACACACACACACACACACACACACACACACACACACACACACACACACATGCACACAAACATTTGTTGGCACACAGACAAACATGCTTTCCCCTGGTGCCAATTTGACGGATACACACACATGCACACCGTTCCTCATGCAACACTTGTCAACAGAAGGGACAGAGAGAGGGTAGAGTTAGAGAAGTGAGAACAGAGATTACAGAGGAGGGAGCCTTTCATTATTTTTTAATGATCTCACTGACACTATTAAGTGTCTCGATAGCCTTGGATGTGTCTGTGTTTTATAGCTCTGTGTGCGCGTGCGTGTGTGCGTGCGTGGTGTGTGTGTGTGTGTGTGTGTGTGTGTGTGTGTGTGTGTAAGAGAGGAGAGAAAGAG